>NW_025727784.1:300000-600000 GCF_021461385.2 Schistocerca piceifrons
GTAAACCTGAAGTGAAGCATCGGAATCTATAACTAGTGCCACAGGAATGGTTCAAAGCATAGTCAGTAAGAAGAGTCAGTGTTCTTGTACTTAAGTCGGCATTGCGCCTTTTCTATTTAATTCCGATTGAATTTCTGTGTTTCATCGTCAATAAGAAGGTCAGAGGGATACAGTAAACCTGAAGTGAAGCATCGGAACCTATAACTAGTTACACAGGAATTTTTCAAAGCATAGTCGGTAAGAAGAGTCAGTCTTCTTGTACTTAAGTCGGCTTTGTGCCTTTTGTGTTTAATTCCGGTTCAATTTCTGTGTTTCATCGTCAATACGAAGGTCAGAGGGATACAGTAAACCTGAAGTGAAGCATCGGAATCAATAACTAGTCTCACAGGAATGGTTCAAAACATAGTCAGTAAGAAGAGTCAGTCTTCTTGTCCTTAAGTCGGCATTGTGCCATTTGTATTTAATTCCGATGCAATTTCTGTATTTCATCGTCAATTAGAAGGTCCAAGGATACAGTAAACTTGAAGTGATGCATCGCAATCTATAACTCGTGTCACATGAATGGTTCAAAACATTTACAGAAAGAAGAGTCAGACTTCCTGTACTTAAGTCGGCATTGTGGCATTTCTATTTAATTCCGATGCAATTTCTGTGTTTCAGCGTCAATAAGAAGGTCCAAGGGATACAGTAACCTAAAGTGAAGCATCGGAATATATAACTAGTGTCACAGGAATGGTTCAAAACATAGTCTGTAAGAAGAGTCAGTCTTCTTGTTCTTAAGTCGGCGTTGTGTCTTTTGTATTTAATTCCGATGCAATATCTGAGTTTCATCGTCAAGAAGAAGGTCAGAGGGATACAGTAAACCTGAAGTGAAGCATCGTAATCTATAACTAGTGTCACAGGAGCGGTTCACTACACAGACAGTAAGAAGAGTCAGTCTTCTTGTACTTAAGTCGCTTTTTGCGTTTTGTATTTAATTCCAATGCAATTTCTGTGTTTCATCGTCAATAAGAATGTCCAAGGGATACAGTAAACCTGAAGTGAAGCATCGGAATCTATATCTAGTGTCACAGGAATGGTTGAAATCATTGTCAATAAGAAGAGTCGGCTTTCATGTACTTAAGTCGCCATGGTGCCTTTTGTATTTAATTCCGATGCAATTTCTGTGTTTCATCGTCAATAAGAAGGTACAAGGGATACAATAAACCTGAAGTGAAGCATCGGAATGTATAACTAGTGTCACAGGAATGGTTCAAAACCTAGACAGTAGGGAGAGTCAGTGTTCTTGTACTTAAGTCGGCATTGTGCCTTTTGTATTTAATTCCGATGCAATATCTGTGTTTCATCGTCAATAAGAAGGTCCAAGGGATACAGTAAACCTGAAGTGAAGCATCGGAATCTACAACTAGTGTCACAGGAATGGTTCAAAGCATAGACAGTAAGAAGAGTCAGTCTTCGTGTGCTTAAGTTGGCATTGTGCCTTTTATATTTAATTCCGATGCAATTTCTGTGTTTCATCGTCAATGATAAGGTCAGAGGGATACAGTAAACCTGATGTGGAGCATCGGAATCTATAACTAGTGTCACTGAAATGTTTCAAAGCATAGACTGTAAGAAGAGTCAGTCTTATTGTACATAAGTCGGCATTGTGCCTTTTGTATTTAATATAGATGCAATTTCTTTGATTCATCGTCAATAAGAAGGTCCAAGGGATACAGTAAACCTGAAGTGAAGCATCGAACTCTATAACTAGTGTCGCAGGAATGTTTCAAAGCATAGACAGTAAGAAGAGTCAGTGTTCTTGTACTTAAGTCGGCATTGCGCCTTTTCTATTTAATTCCGATTCAATTTCTGTGTTTCATCGTCAATAAGTAGGTCAGAGGGATACAGTAAACCTGAAGTGAAGCATCGGAACCTATAACTAGTTACACAGGAATTTTTCAAAGCATAGTCGGTAAGAAGAGTCAGTGTTCTTGTACTTAAGTCGGCATAGTGCCATTTGTATATAATTCCGATGCAATTTCTGTGTTTCATCGTCAATAACAAGGTCCAAGGGATACAGTTAACCTGAAGTGAAGCATCGGAATCTATAACTAGTGTCACAGGATTGGTGCAAAACATAGACAGTAAGAAGAGTCAGTCTTCTTGTACTTAATTCGGCATTGTGCCTTTTGTATTTAATTCTGATGCAATTTCTGTGTTTCTTCGTCAATAAGAAGGTCCAAGGGATACAGTGAACCGGAAGTGAAGCATCGGAATCTGTAATTAATTTCACAGGAAAGGTTCAAAACATAGACAGTAAGAGGAGTCAGTCTCTTGTACTTAAGTATGCATTGTGCCCTTTGTATTAAATTCCGATGCAATTTGTGTGTTTCATCGTCAATAAGAAGGTCCAAGAGACACAGTAAAACCGAAGTCAAGCAACGGAATCGATAACTAGTGTCGCAGGATTGGTTCAAAACATAGACAGTAAGAAGAGACAGTGTTCTTGTACTTAAGTCGTCATTGTGCCTTTTCTATTTAATTCCAATGCAATTTCTGTGTTTCATCGTCAATACGAAGGTCCAAGGGATACAGTAAACCTGGAGTGAAGCATCGGAATCTATAACTAGTGCCAATGGAATGGTTCAAAACATAGACAGTAAGAAGAGTCAGTCATCTTGTACTTAAGTCGGCATTGTGCTTTTGGATTTAATTCCGGTGCAATTTCTGTGTTTCATCGTCAATACGCAGGTCAGAGGGATACAGTAAACCTGTAGTGAAGCATCGGAATCAATAACTAGTCTCACAGGAATGGTTCAAAACATAGTCAGTAAGAAGAGTCAGTCTTCTTGTCCTTAAGTCGGCATTGTGCCATTTGTATTTAATTCCGATGCAATTTCTGTATTTCATCGTCAATTAGAAGGTCCAAGGATACAGTAAACTTGAAGTGAAGCATCGCAATCTATAACTCGTGTCACATGAATGGTTCAAAACATTGACAGTAAGAAGAGTCAGACAACTTGTACTTAAGTCGGCATTGTGCCATTTGTATTTAATTCCGATGCAATTTCTGTGTTTCATCGTCAATAAGAAAGTCCAAGGGAAACAGTAACCTAAAGTGAAGCATCGGAATATATTACTAGTGTCACAGGAATGGTTCAAAGCATAGTCTGTAAGAAGAGTCAGTCCTCTTGTTCTTAAGTCGGCATTGTGTCTTTTGTATTTAATTCCGATGCAATTTCTGTGTTTTATCGTCAATAAGAAGGTCCAAGGGATTCAGTTAACCTGGAGTGAAGCATCGGAATGTATAACTAGTGTCAATGGAACGGTTCAAAACATAGTCAGTAAGAGGAGTCAGTCTTCTTGTACTTAAGTCGGCATTGTGCCCTTTCTATTTATTTCCGATGCAATTTCTGTGTTTCATCGTCAATAAGAAGGTCAGAGGGATACAGTAAATCTGAAGTGAAGCATCGGAATCTATAACTAGTGTCACAGGAACGGTTCACAACACAGACAGTAAGAGGAGTCAGTCTTCTTGTACTTAAGTCGGCTTTTTGCGTTTTGTATTTAATTCCGATGCAATTTCTGTGTTTCATCGTCAATAAGAATGTCCAAGCGATACAGTAAACCTGAAGTGAAGCATCGGAATCTATAACTAGTGTCACAGGAATGGTTCAAAACCTAGACAGTAGGATGAGTCAGTGTTCTTGTACTTAAGTCGGCATTGTGCCTTTTGTATTTAATTCCGATGCTATATCTGTGTTTCATCGTCAATAAGAAGGTCCAAGGGAAACAGTAAACCTGAAGTGTAGCATCGGAATCTACAACTAGTGTCACAGGAATGGTTCAAAGCATAGACAGTAAGAGGAGTCAGTCTTCTTGTACTTAAGTTGGCATTGTGCTTTTCTATTTAATTCCGATGCAATTTCTGTGTTTCATCGTCAATGATAAGGTCAGAGGGATACAGTAAACCTGAAGTGAAGCATCGGAATCTATAACTAGTGCCACAGGAATGGTTCAAAGCATAGTCAGTAAGAAGTGTCAGTCTTATTGTACTTAAGTCGGCATTGTGCCTTTCGCATTCAATTCCGATGCAATTTCTGTGTTTCGCCGTCAGTAAGAAGGTCAGAGGGATACAGTAAACCTGAAGTGAAGCATCGGAATCTATAACTAGTGTCACTGGAATGTTTCAAAACATAGACTGTAAGAAGAGTCAGTCTTCTTGTACTTATGTTGGCATTGTGCCTTATCTATTTAATTCCGATGCAATTTCTGTGTTTCATCGTCAATGAGAAGGTCAGAGGGATACAGTAACCCTGAAGTGAAGCATTGGAATCTGTAACTAGTGTCACAGGAATGGTTATAAACATTGTCAGTCAGAAGAGTCAGTCTTCTTGTACTTAAGTCGGCATTGTGCCTTTCGTATTCAATTCCGATGCAATCTCTGTGTTTCACCGTCAGTAAGAAGGTCAGAGGGATCCAGTAAACCTGAAGTGAAGCATCGGAATCTATAACTAGTGTCACTGGAATGTTTCAAAGCATACATAGTAGGAAGAGTCAGTCTTCTTGTACTTAAGTCGGCATTGTGCCTTTTGTATTTAATTCCGATGCAATTTCTGTGTTTCATCGTCAATAGGAAGGTCCAAGGGATACAGCAAACCTAGAGTGTAACATCGGAATCTATAACTAGTGGCACAGAGAATGGTTCAAAACATAGACAGTAAGAAGAGTCGGTCTTCAAGTTCTTAAGTCGGCATTGTGCCTTTTGTATTTAATTCCGATTCAATTTCTGTGTTTCATCGTCAATACGAAGGTCCTAGGATACAGTATACCTGAAGTGAAGCCTTGGAATCTATAACTTGTGTCACAGGAATGGTTCAAAACATAGTCAGTAAGAAGAGTCAGTCTTCTTGTACTTAAGTAGGCATTGTGCCTTTTCAATTAAATTCCGATGCAATTTCATTGTTTCATCGTCAATAAGAAGGTCCTAGGGATACAGTAAACCTGGAGTGATGCATCGGAATCTATAACTAGTGTCAATGAAATGGTTCAAAACATAGTCAGTAAGAAGAGTCAGTCCTCTTGTACTTAAGTCGGCATTGTGCCATTTGTATTTAATTCCGATGCAATTTCTGAGTTTCATTGTCAATAAGAAAGTCAGAAGGTTACAGTAAACCTGAAGTGAAGCATCGGAATCTATAACTAGTGTCACAGGAATGGTTCAAAACATAGTCAGGCATTGTGCATTTTGTATTTAATTCCGATGCAATTTCTGTGTTTCATCGTCAATAAGAATGTCCAAGGGATACAGTAAATCTGAAGTGAAGCATCGGAATCTATAACTAGTGTCACAGGAATGGTTCAAATCATTGTCAATAAGAACAGTCCGTCTTCATGTACTTAAATCGGCATTGTGCCTTTTGTATTTCAATCCGATGCAATTTCTGTGTTTCATCGTCAATAAGAAGGTACAAGGGATACAGTAAACCTGTAGTGAAGCATCGGAATCTATAACTTGTGTCAAAGGAATGGTTCAAATCATAGAGAGTAGGAAGAGTCAGTGATCTTGTACTTAAGTCGGCATTGTGCCTTTTGTATTTAATTCCGATGCAATTTCTGTGTTTCATCGTCAATAAGAAGGTCCAAGGGATACAGTAAACCTGAAGTGAAGCATTGGAACCTACAATTAGTGTCACAGAAATGGTTCAAAACATAGACAGTAAAAAGACAATTCCGATGCAATTTCTGTGTTTCATCGTCAATAAGAAGGTAAAAGGGATACAGAGAACCTGGAGTGAAGCATCGGAATCTATAACTAGTGTCACAGGAATGGTTCAAAACATAGACAGTGAGAAGAGTCAGACTTCTTGTACTTAACTCGGCATTGTGCCTTTTCTATTTAATTCCGATGCAATTTCTGTGTTTCATCGTCAACAAGATGGTCGGAGGGATACAGTAAACCTGAAGTGAAGCATCGGAATCTATAACTAGTGTCACAGGAATGGTTCAAAGCATAGTCAGTAAGAAGAGTCAGTGTTCTTGTACTTAAGTCGGCATTGTGCCTTTTATATTTAATTCCGATGCAATTTCTGTGTTTCATCGTCAATACAAAGGTCCAAGGGATACAGTAGACATGGAGTTTAGCATCGGAATCTATAACTAGTGTCACAGGAATGGTTCAAAACATAGACAGTAAGAAGAGTCAGTCTTCGTTTACTTAAGTCGGCATATTGCCTTATGTATTTAATTCCGATCCAATTTCTGTGTTTCATCGTCAATGACAAGGTCCAAGGGATACAGTAAAACTGAAGTGAAGCATCGGAATCTATAACTAGTGTCACAGGAATGGTTCAAAACATAGTCAGTAAGAGGAGTCAATCTTCTTGTACTTAAGTCGGCATTGTGCCCTTTCTATTTAATTCCGATGCAATTTCTGTGTTTCATCGTCAATAAGAAGGTCCAAGGGATACAGTAAACCTGGAGTGAATCTATAACTAGTGTCAATAGAATGGTTCAAAACATAGACTATAAGAAGAGTCAGACTTCTTGTACTTAAGTCGCCATGGTGCCTTTTGTATTTAATTCCGATGCAATTTCTGTGTTTCATCTTCAATAAGAAGGTACAAGGGATACAATAAACCTGAAGTGAAGCATCGGAATGTATAACTAGTGTCACAGGAATGGTTCAAATCCTAGACAGTAGGAAGAGTCAGTGTTCTTGTACTTAAGTCGGCATTGTGCCTTTTGTATTTAATTCCGATGCAATTTCTGTGTTTCATCGTCAATGATAAGGTCAGAGGGATACAGTAAACCTGAAGTGAAGCATCGGAATCTATAACTAGTGCCACAGGTATGGTTCAAAGCATAGTCAGTAAGAAGAGTCAGTCTTATTGTACTTAGGTCGGCATTGTGCCTTTCGCATTCAATTCCGATGCAATTTCTGTGTTTCACCGTCAGTAAGAAGGTCAGAGGTATACAGTAAACCTGAAGTGAAGCATCGGAATCTATAACTAGTGTCACAGGAATGGTTCAAAACATAGTCTGTAAGAAGAGTCAGTCTTCTTGTCCTTAAGTCGGCATTGTGTCTTTTGTATTTAATTACGATGCAATTTCTATGTTTCATCGTCAATAAGAAAATCAGAGCGATACAGTAAGCTTGAAGTGCAGCATCGGAATCTATAACTAGTGTCACAGGAATGGTTCAAAGCCTAGTCAGTAAGAAGAGTCAGTCTTATTGTACTTAAGTCGGCATTGTGCCTTTTGTATTTAATTCCGATGCAATTTCTATGTTTGATCGTCAATAAGAAGGTCCAATGGATACAGTAAAACTGATGTCAAGCATCGGAATGTTTAGCTAGTGTCACAGGAATGGTTCAAAACATAGTCAGTAAGAGGAGTCAGTCTTTTTGTACTTAAGTCGGCATTGTGCCTTTTTTATTTAATTCCGATGCACTTTCTGTGCTTCATCGTCAATAAGATGGTTCAAGGGATGCAGTAAACCTGAAGTGAAGCATCGGAATCTATAACTAGTTTCACAGGATTGGTTCAAATCATAGACAGTAAGAAGAGTCAGTCTTCTCGTACTTAAGTCGGCATTGTGCCTTTTGTATTTAATTCCGATGCAATTTCTGTGTTTCATCGTTAATAAGAAGGTCAGAGGGATACAGTAAACCTGAAGTGAAGCATCGGAATCTATAACTAATCTTACAGGAATGGTTCAAAGCATAGTCAGTAAGAAGAGTCAGTCTTATTGTACTTAAGTAGGCATAGTGCCTTTTGTATTTAATTCCGATGCAATTTCTGTGTTTCATCGTTAATAAGAAGGTCAGAGGGATACAGTAAACCTGAAGTGAAGCATCGGAATCTATAACTAGTGTCACAGGAATGGTTCAAAGCATAATCAGTAAGAAGAGTCAGTCTTCTTGTCCTTAAAGTCGGCATTGTGCCTTTTGTATTTCATTCCGATGCAATTTCTGTGTTTCATCGTCAATACGAAGGTCCAAGGGATACAGTAAACCTGAAGTGAAGCATCGGAATCTATAACTAGTGTCACAGGAATGGTTCAAAACATAGACAGTGGGAAGAGTCAGTCTTCTTGTACTTAAGTCGGCATTGTACCTTTTGTGTTTAATTCCGATGCAATTTCTGTGTATCATCGTCAATAAGACGGTCCAAGTTATACAGTAAACCTGAAGTGAAGCATCGGAATCTATAACTAGTGTCACAGGAATGGATCAAACACAGACAGTAAGAAGAGTCAGTCTTCTTGTACTTAAGTCGGCATTGTGCTTTTTCCATTTAATTCCGACGCAATTTCTGTGTTTCATCGTCAATAAGAAAATGAGAGTGATACAGTAAACCTGAAGTGAAGCATTGGAATCTATAACTATTGTCAGAGGAATTGTTCCAAACATAGCCAGTAATAAGAGTCAGTCTTTTTGTACTTAAGTCGGCATTGTGCCTTTTGTATTTCATTCCGATGCAATTTCAGTGTTTCATCGTCAATAAGAAGGTCAGAGGGATACAGTAAACCTGAAGTGAAGCATCGGAATCTATAACTAGTGTCACAGGAATGGTGCAAAACATAGACAGTAAGAAGAGTTAGTCTTCTTGTACTTAAGTCCACATTGTGCCTTTTGTATTTAATTCCGATGCAATTTCTGTGTTTCGTCGTCAGTAAGAATGTCCAAGGGATACAGTAAACCTGAAGTGAAGCATCGGACTCTATAACTAGTGTCACAGGAATTGTTCACAACATAGACAGTAGGAAGATTCAGTCTTCTTGTACTTAAGTAGGCATTGTGCCTTTTGTATTTAATTCCGAAGAACTTTCTGTGTGTCATCGTCAATAAGAACGTCCAAGGGATACAGTAAACTTGAAGTGAAGCATCGGAATCTATAACTAGTGTCACAGGAATGGTTTAAACATAGACAGTAAGAAGAGTCAATCTTCTTGTACTTAAGTCGGCATTGTGCCTTTTCCATTTAATTCCGACGCAATTTCTGTGTTACATCGTCAATAAGAAAATGAGAGGGATACAGTAAACCTGAAGTGAAACATTGGAATCTATAACTAGTGTCAGGGGAATGGTTCAAAACATAGTCAGTAATAAGAGTCAGTCACTTTGTACTTAAGTAGGCATTGTGCCTTTTGTATTTAATTCCGATGCAATTTCAGTGTTTCATCGTCAATAAGAAGGTCAGAGGGATACAGTAAACCTGAAGTGAAGCATGGAATCTATAACTAGTGTCACTGGAATGGTGCAAACATAGACAGTAAGAAGAGTCAGTCTTCTTGTACTTAAGTCGGCATTGTGCCTTTTGCATTTAATTCCGATGCAATTTCTGTGTTTCATCGTCAATAAGGTCAGAGGGATACAGTAAACCTGCAGTGAAGCATCGGAAACTATAACAAGTGTCACAGGAATGGTTCAAAACATAGTTAGTAGGAAGAGTCATTCATCCTGTCCTTAAGTCGGCAATTTGCATTTTGTATTTAATTCCGATGCAATTTCTGTGATTCATCGTCAATAAGAAGGTCCAAGGGATACAGTAAACCTGAAGTGAAGCATCGGAATCTACAATTAGTGTCACAGGAATGGTTCAAAACATAGACAGTAAGAAGAGTCAGTCTTCTTGTACATAAGTCGGCATTGTGCCTTTGCTATTTATTTCCGATGCAATTTCTGTGTTTCATGGTCAATAAGAAGGTCACAGTGATACAGGAAACCTGAATTGAAGCATCGGACTCTATAACTAGTGTCACAGGAATGGTTCAAAACATAGTCACTAAGAAGAGACAGTCTTCTTGTACTTAAATCGGCATTGTTCCTTTCGTATTTAATTCCGATGCAATTTCTGTGCTTCATCGTCAATAAGAAGGTCAGAGGGATACAGTAAACCTGAAGTGCAACCATCGGAATCTATAACTAGTGTCACAGGAATGGTTGAAACATAGGCAATAAGAAGAGTCAGTCTTCATGTACTTAAGTCGGCATTGTGGTGTTTGTATTTAATTCCGACGCAATTTCTGTATTTCATCGTCAATAAGGAGGTCAGAGGGATACAGTAAACCTGAAGTAAAGCATCGGAATCTATAACTAGTGTCACAGGAATGGCTGAAATCATAGTCAGTAAGAAGAGTCAGTCTTCTTGTCCTTATGTCGGCATTGTGCCTTTTGTATTTGATTCCGATGCAATTTCTGTGTTTCATCGTCAATAAGAAGGTCCAAGGGATACAGTAAACCTGGAGTAAAGCATCGGAATCTATAACTAGTGCCACACTAATGGTTCAAACATAGACAGTAAGAAGAGTCAGTCTTCTTGTACTTAAGTCGGCATTGTGATTTTTGTATTTAATTCCGATGCAATTCCTGTGTTTCATCGTCAAAAAGGTGGTCCAAGGGATACAGTAAACCTGATGTGAAGCATCGGAATCTATAACTAGTGTCACTGGAACGGTTCAAAATATAGACATTAAGAAGAGTAAGTATTCTTGAACTTAAGTCGGCATTGTGCCTTTTCTATTAAATTCCGATGCAATTTCAGTGATTCATCGTCAATAAGAAGGTCCAAGGGATACAGTAAACCTGAAGTGAAGCATGGGAATCTACAACTAATGTCACAGGAATGGTTCAAATCATAGACAGTAAGAAGAGTCAGTCTTATTTTACTTAAGTTTGCATTGTGCCTTTTCTATTTAATTCCGATGCAATTTCTGTGTTTCATCGTCATTGAGAAGGTCAGAGAGATACAGTAAACCTGAAGTGAAGCATCGGAATCCAAAACTAGTGTCACAGAAATGGTTCAAAGCATAGACAGTAGGAAGAGTCAGTCTGCTTGTACTTAAGTCGGCATTGTGCCTTTTGTATTTAATTCCGATGCAATTTCTGTGTTTCATCGTCAATAAGAAGTTCCAAGGGATACAGTGAACCTGAAGTGAAGCATCGGAATCTATAACTAGTGTCACAGGAATGGTTCAAAGCATAGTCTGTAAGAAGAGTCAGTCTTCTTGTTCTTAAGCCGGCATTGTGTCTTTTGTATTTAATTCCGATGCAATTTCTGTGTTTCATCGTCAATAAGAAGGTCCAAGGGATTCAGTTAACCTGGAGTGAAGCATCGGAATGTATAACTAGTGACAATGGAATGGTTCAAAACATAGTCAGTAAGAGGAGTCAGTCTTCTTGTACTTAAGTCGGCATTGTGCCCTTTCTATTTATTTCCGATGCAATTTCTGTGTTTCATCGTCAATAAGAAGCTCCAAGGGATACAGTAAACCTGGAGTAAAGCATCGGAATCTATAACTAGTGTCAATAGAATGGTTCAAAACATAGACAATAAGAAGAGTCTGTCTTCTTGTACTTATGTCTTCATTGTGCCTTTTGTATTTAATTCCGATGCAATATCTGAGTTTCATCGTCAATAAGAAGGTCAGAGGGATACAGTAAATCTGAAGTGAAGCATCGGAATCTATAACTAGTGTCACAGGAACGGTTCACAACACAGACAGTAAGAGGAGTCAGTCTTCTTGTACTTAAGTCGGCTTTTTGCGTTTTGTATTTAATTCCGATGCAATTTCTGTGTTTCATCGTCAATAAGAATGTCCAAGCGATATAGTAAACCTGAAGTGAAGCATCGGAATCTATAACTAGTGTCACAGGAATGGTTCAAATCATTGTCAATAAGAAGAGTCGGTTTTCATGTACTTAAGTCGCCATTGTGCCTTTTGTATTTAATTCCGATTCAATTTCTGTGTTTCATCGTCAATACGAAGGTCCTAGGATACAGTATACCTGAAGTGAAGCCTTGGAATCTATAACTAGTGTCACAGGAATGGTTCAAAACATAGTCAGTAAGAAGAGTCAGTCTTCTTGTACTTAAGTAGGCATTGTGCCTTTTCAATTAAATTCCGATGCAATTTCATTGTTTCATCGTCAATAAGAAGGTCCCAGGGATACAGTAAAACTGGAGTGATGCATCGGAATCTATAACTAGTGTCAATGAAATGGTTCAAACATAGTCAGTAAGAAGAGTCAGTCCTCTTGTACTTAAGTCGGCATTGTGCCATTTGTATTTAATTCCGATGCAATTTCTAAGTTTCATTGTCAATAAGAAAGTCAGAAGGTTACAGTAAACCTGAAGTGAAGCATCGGAATCCATAACTAGTGTCACAGAAATGGTTCAAAACATAGTCAGGCATTGTGCATTTTGTATTTAATTCCGATGCAATTTCTGTGTTTCATCGTCAATAAGAATGTCCAAGGGATACAGTAAATCTGAAGTGAAGCATCGGAATCTATAACTAGTGTCACAGGAATGGTTCAAATCATTGTCAATAAGAACAGTCCGTCTTCATGTACTTAAGTCGGCATTGTGCCTTTTGTATTTCAATCCGATGCAATTTCTGTGTTTCATCGTCAATAAGAAGGTACAAGGGATACAGTAAACCTGTAGTGAAGCATCGGAATCTATAACTTGTGTCAAAGGAATGGTTCAAATCATAGAGAGTAGGAAGAGTTAGTGTTCTTGTACTTAAGTCGGCATTGTGCCATTTGTATTTAATTCCGATGCAATTTCTGTGTTTCATCGTCAATAAGAAGGTCCAAGGGATACAGTAAACCTGAAGTGAAGCATTGGAACCTACAATTAGTGTCGCAGAAATGGTTCAAAACATAGACAGTAAAAAGACAATTCCGACGCAATTTCTGTGTTTCATCGTCAATAAGAAGGTAAAAGGGATACAGTGAACCTTGAGTGAAGCATCGGAATCTATAACTAGTGTCACAGGAATGGTTCAAAACATAGACAGTAAGAAGAGTCAGACTTCCTGTACTTAAGTCGGCATTGTGCCTTTTCTATTTAATTCCGATGCAATTTCTGTGTTTCATCGTCAACAAGATGGTCGGAGGGATACAGTAAACCTGAAGTGAAGCATCGGAATCTATAACTAGTGTCACAGGAATGGTTCAAAGCATAGTCAGTAAGAAGAGAAAGTGTTCTTGTACTTAAGTCGGCATTGTGCCCTTTATATTTAATTCCGATGCAATTTCTGTGTTTCATCGTCAATACGAAGATCCAAGGGATACAGTAGACATGGAGTGTAGCATCGGAATCTATAACTAGTGTCACAGGAATGGTTCAAAACATAGACAGTAAGAAGAGTCAGTCTTCGTTTACTTAAGTCGGCATATTGCCTTATGTATGTAATTCCGATCCAATTTCTGTGTTTCATCGTCAATGACAAGGGCCAAGGGATACAGTAAAACTGAAGTGAAGCATCGGAATCTATAACTAGTGTCACAGGAATGGTTCAAAACATAGTCAGTAAGAGGAGTCAATCTTCTTGTACTTAAGTCGGCATTGTGCCCTTTCTATTTAATTCCGATGCAATTTCTGTGTTTCATCGTCAATAAGGAGGTCCAAGGGATACAGTAAACCTGGAGTGAACCTATAACTAGTGTCAATAGAATGGTTCAAAACATAGACTATAAGAAGAGTCAGACTTCTTGTACTTAAGTCGCCATGGTGACTTTTGTATTTAATTCCGATGCAATTTCTGTGTTTCATCTTCAATAAGAAGGTACAAGGGATACAATAAACCTGAAGTGAAGCATCGGAATGTATAACTAGTGTCACAGGAATGGTTCAAAACCTAGACAGTAGGAAGAGTCAGTGTTCTTGTACTTAAGTCGGCATTGTGCCGTTTGTGTTTAATTCCGATGCAATATCTGTGTTTCATCGTCAATAAGAAGGTCCAAGGGATACAGTAAACCTGAGGTGAAGCATCGGAATCTACAACTAGTGTCACAGGAATGGTTCAAAGCATAGACAGTAAGAGGAGTCAGTCTTCTTGTACTTAAGTTGACATTGTGCCTTTTCTATTTAATTCCGATGCAATTTCTGTGTTTCATCGTCAATGATAAGGTCAGAGGGATACAGTAAACCTGAAGTGAAGCATCGGAATCTATAACTAGTGCCACAGGAATGGTTCAAAGCATAGTCAGTAAGAAGAGTCAGTCTTATTGTACTTAAGTCGGCATTGTGCCTTTCGCATTCAATTCCGATGCAATTTCTGTGTTTCACCGTCAGTACGAAGGTCAGAGGGATACAGTGAACCTGAAGTGAAGCATCGGAATCTATAACTAGTGTCACTGGAATGTTTCAAAACATAGACTGTAAGAAGAGTCAGTCTTCTTGTACTTAAGTCGGCATTGTGCCTTTTGTATTTAATACCGATGCAATTTCTGTGATTCATAGTCAATAAGAAGGTCCAAGGGATACAGAAAACCTGAAGTGAAGCATCGGACCCTATAACTAGTGTCGCAGGAATGTTTCAAAGCATAGACAGTAAGAAGAGTCAGTGTTCTTGTACTTAAGTCGGCATTGCGCCTTTTCTATTTAATTCCGATTAAATTTCTGTGTTTCATCGTCAATAAGAAGGTCAGAGGGATACAGTAAACCTGAAGTGAAGCATCGGAACCTATAACTAGTTACACAGGAATTTTTCAAAGCATAGTCGGTAAGAAGACATAGTGCCATTTGTATTTAATTCCGATGCAATTTCTGTGTTTCATTATCAATATGAAGGTCAGAGGAATGCAGTAAACCTGAAGTGAAGCATCGGAATCAATAACTAGTCTCACAGGAATGGTTCAAAACATAGTCAGTAAGAAGAGTCAGTCTTCTTGTCCTTAAGTCGGCCTTGTGCCATTTGTATTTAATTCCGATGCAATTTCTGTATTTCATCGTCAATTAGAAGTTCCAAGGATACAGTAAACTTGAAGTGAAGCATCGCAATCTATAACTCGTGTCAAATGAATGGTTCAAAACACTGACAGTAAGAAGAGTCAGACTTCTTGTACTTAAGTCGGCATTGTGCCATTTGTATTTAATTCCGATGCAATTTCTGTGTTTCAGCGTCAATAAGAAGGTCCAAGGGATACAGTAACCTAAAGTGAAGCATCGGAATATATAACTAGTGTCACAGGAATGGTTCAAAACATAGTCTGTAAGAAGAGTTAGTCTTCTTGTCCTTAAGACGGCATTGTGTCTTTTGTATTTAATTCCGATGCAATTTCTGTGTTTCATCGTCAATAAGAGGGTCCAGGGGATTCAGTTAACCTGGAGTGAAGCATCCGAATGTATAACTAATGTCAATGGAATGGTTCAAAACATCGACTGTAAGAAGAGTCAGTCTTCTTGCACTTAAGTCTGCATTGTGCCTTTTGTATTTAATTCCGGTGCAATTTCTGTGTTTCATCGTCAATATTAAGGTCAGAGGGATACAGTAAACCTGAAGTGAAGCATCGGAATGTATAACTAGTGTCACAGGAATGGTTCAAAACATAGTCAGTAAGAGGAGTCAGTCTTCTTGTACTTAAGTCGGCATTGTGCCCTTTCTATTTAATTCCGATGCAATTTCTGTGTTTCATTGTCAATAAGAAGGTCCAAGGGATACAGTAAACCTGGAGTGAATATATAACTAGTGTCAATAGAAAGGTTCAAAACATATACAATAAGAAGGGCCAGTCTTCTTCTACTTATGTCTTCATCGTGCCTTTTGCATTTAATTCCGATGCAATAACTGAGTTTCATCGTCAATAAGAAGGTCAGAGGGATACAGTAAACCCGAAGTGAAGCATCGGAATCTATAACTAGTGTCACAGGAACGGTTCACATCACAGACAGTAAGAAGAGTCAGTCTTCTTGTACTTAAGTCGGCATTTTGCGTTTTGTATTTAATTCCAAAGCAATTTTTGTGTTTCATCGTCAATAAGAATGTCAAAGGGATACTGTAAACCTGAAGTGAAGCATCGGAATCCATATCTAGTGTCACAGGAGTGGTTCAAATCATTGTCAATAAGAAGAGTCGGTTTTCTAGTACTTAAGTCGCCATGGTGCCTTTTGTATTTAATTCCGATGCAATTTCTGTGTTTCATCGTCAATAAGAAGGTACAAGGGATACAATAAACCTGAAGCGAAGCATCGGAATGTATAACTAGTGTCACAGGAATGGTTCAAAACCTAGACAGTAGGAAGAGTCAGTGTTCTTGTACTTAAGTTGGCATTGTGCCTTTTGTATTTAATACCGATGCAATATCTGTGTTTCATCGTCAATAAGAAGGTCCAAGGGATACAGTAAACCTGAGGTGAAGCATCGGAATCTACAAGTAGTGTCACAGGAATGGTTCAAAGCATAGACAGTAAGAAGAGTCAGTCTTCTTGTACTTAAGTTGACATTGTGCCTTTTCTATTTAATTCCGATGCAATTTCAGTGTTTCATCGTCAATGATAAGGTCAGAGGGATACAGTAAACCTGAAGTGAAGCATCGGAATCTATAACTAGTGCCACAGGAATGGTTCAAAGCGTAGTCAGTAAGAAGAGTCAGTCTTATTGTACTTAAGTCGGCATTGTGCCTTTCGCATTCAATTCCGATGCAATTTCTGTGTTTCACCGTCAGTAAGAAGGTCAGAGGTATACAGTAATCCTGAAGTGAAGCATCGGAATCTATAACTAGTGTCACAGGAATGGTTCAAAACATAGACAGTAGGAAGAGTCAGTCTTCTTGTACTTAAGTTGGCATTGTGCCTTTTGTATTTAATACCGATGCAATATCTGTGTTTCATCGTCAATAAGAAGGTCCAAGGGATACAGTAAACCTGAGGTGAAGCATCGGAATCTACAACTAGTGTCACAGGAATGGTTCAAAGCATAGACAGTAAGAAGAGTCAGTCTTCTTGTACTTAAGTCGGCATTGTGTCTTTTCCATTTAATTCCGACGCAATTTCTATGTTTCATCGTCAATAAGAAAATCAGAGCGATACAGTAAGCTTGAAGTGAAGCATCGGAATCTATAACTAGTGTCACAGGAATTGTTCAAAGCCTAGTCAGTTATAAGAGTCAGTCTTATTGTATTTAAGTCGGCATTGTGCGTTTTTTATTTAATTCCGATGCAATTTCAGTGTTTCATCATCAATAAGAAGATCAGAGGGATACAGTAATCCTGAAGAGATGCATCGTAATCCATAATTATTGTCACAGGAATGGTTCAAAGCATAGTCAGTAAGAAGAGTCAGTCTCTTGTACTTAAGTCGGCATTGTGCCTTTTGTATTTAATTAAGATGCAATTTCTATGTTTCATCGTCAATAAGAAGGTCCAATGGATACAGTAAAACTGATGTCAAGCATCGGAATGTTTAGCTAGTGTCACAGGAATGGTTCAAAACATAGTCAGTAAGAGGAGTCAGTCTTTTTGTACTTAAGTCGGCATTGTGCCTTTTGTATTTAATTCCGATGCACTTTCTGTGTTTCATCGTCAATAAGATGGTCCAAGGGATGCAGTAAACCTGAAGTGAAGCATCGGAATGTATAACTAGTTTCACAGGATTGGTTCAAAACATTGACAGTAAGAAGAGTCAGTCTTCTCGTACTTAAGTCGGCATTGTGCCTTTTGTATTTAATTCCGATGCATATTCTGTGTTTCATCGTTAATAAGAAGGCCAGAGGGATACCGTAAATCTGAAGTCAAGCATTGGAATCTATAATTACTGTCGCAGGAATGGTTGAAAACATAGACAGTAAGAAGATTCAGTCTTCTTGTACTTATGTCGGCATTGTGCATTTTCTATTTAATTCCGATGGAATTTCTGTGTTTCATCGTTAATAAGAACGTCAGAGGGATACAGTAAACCTGAAGTGAAGCATCGGAATCTATAACTAGTCTCACAGGAATGGTTCAAAGCATAGTCAGTAAGAAGAGTCAGTCTTATTGTACTTAAGTAGGCATAGTGCCTTTTGTATTTAATTCCGATGCAATTTCTGTGTTTCATCGTTAATAAGAAGGTCAGAGGGATACAGTAAACCTGAAGTGAAGCATCGGAATCTATGACTAGTGTCACAGGAATGGTTCAAAACATAATCAGTAAGAAGAGTCAGTCTTCTTGTCCTTAAGTCGGCATTGTGCCTTTTGTATTTAATTCCGATGCAATTTCTGTGTTTCATCGTCAATACGAAGGTCCAAGGGATACAGTAAACCTGAAGTGAAGCATCGGAATCTATAACTAGTGTCACAAGAATGGTTCAAAACATAGACAGTGGGAAGTGTCAGTCTTCTTGTACTTACGTCGGCATTGTACCTTTTGTGTTTAATTCCGATGCAATTTCTGTGTATCATCGTCAATAAGACGGTCCAAGTTATACAGTAAACCTGAAGTGAAGCATCGGAATCTATAACTAGTGTCACAGGAATGGTTCAAACACAGACTGTAAGAAGAGTCAGTCTTCTTGTACTTAAGTCGGCATTGTGCCTTTTCCATTTAATTCCGACGCAATTTCTGTGTTTCATCGTCAATAAGAAAATGAGAGGGATACAGTAAACCTGAAGTGAAGGATTGGAATCTATAACTATTGTCAGAGGAATGGTTCAAAACATAGCCAGTAATAAGAGTCAGTCTTTTTGTACTTAAGTCGGCATTGTGCCTTTTGTATTTCATTCCGATGCAATTTCAGTGTTTCATCGTCAATAAGAAGGTCAGAGGGATACAGTAAACCTGTAGTGAAGCATCGGAATCTATAACTTGTGTCAAAGGAATGGTTCAAATCATAGAGAGTAGGAAGAGTTAGTGTTCTTGTACTTAAGTCGGCATTGTGCCATTTGTATTTAATTCCGATGCAATTTCTGTGTTTCATCGTCAATAAGAAGGTCCAAGGGATACAGTAAACCTGAAGTGAAGCATTGGAACCTACAATTAGTGTCGCAGAAATGGTTCAAAACATAGACAGTAAAAAGACAATTCCGACGCAATTTCTGTGTTTCATCGTCAATAAGAAGGTCAGAGGGATACAGTAAACCTGAAGTGAAGCATCGGAATCTATAACTAGTGTCACTGGAATTGTGCAAAACATAGACAGTAAGAAGAGTCAGTCTTCTTGTACTTAAGTCGGTATTATGCCTTTTGCATTTAATTCCGATGCAATTTCTGTGTTTCATCGTCAATAAGGTCAGAGGGATACAGTAAACCTGCAGTGAAGCATCGGAAACTATAACAAGTGTCACAGGAATGGTTCAAAAC
This sequence comes from Schistocerca piceifrons, assembly GCF_021461385.2. Taxonomy (NCBI): domain Eukaryota; kingdom Metazoa; phylum Arthropoda; class Insecta; order Orthoptera; family Acrididae; genus Schistocerca; species Schistocerca piceifrons. The sequence goes on from NW_025727784.1 coordinate 319,054, forward strand.
ATAGTTAGTAGGACGAGTCAGTCATCTTGTCCTTAAGTCGGCAATTTGCATTTTGTATTTTATTCCGATGCAATTTCTGTGATTCATCGTCAATAAGAAGGTCCAAGGGATACAGTAAACCTGAAGTGAAGCATCGGAATCTACAATTAGTGTCACAGGAATGGTTCAAAACATAGACAGTAAGAAGAGTCAGTCCTCTTGTACATAAGTCGGCATCGTGCCTTTGCTATTTATTTCCGATGCAATTTCTGTGTTTCCTGGTCAATAAGAAGGTCAGAGTGATACAGGAAACCTGAAGTGAAGCATCGGACTCTATAACTAGTGTCACAGGAATGGTTCAAAACATAGTCAGTAAGAAGAGACAGTCTTCTTGTACTTAAATCGGCATTGTTCCTTTCGTATTTGATTCCGATGCAATTTCTGTGTTTCATCGTCAATAAGAAGGTCCAAGGGATACAGTAAACCTGGAGTATAGCATCGGAATCTATAACTAGTGCCACACTAATGGTTCAAACATAGACAGTAAGAAGAGTCAGTCTTCTTGTACTTAAGTCGGCATTGTGCCTTTTGTATTTAATTCCGATGCAATTCCTGTGTTTCATCGTCAAAAAGGAGGTCCAAGGGATACAGTAAACCTGATGTGAAGCATCGGAATCTATAACTAGTGTCACTGGAACGGTTCAAAATATAGACAGTAAGAAGAGTAAGTATTCTTAAACTTAAGTCGGCATTATGCCATTTCTGTTAAATTCCGATGCAATTTCAGTGATTCATCGTCAATAAGAAGGTCCAAGGGATACAGTAAACCTGAAGTGAAGCATGGGACTCTATAACTAGTGTCACAGAAATGGTTCAAAACATAGACAGGAGGAAGAGTCAGTCTTCCTGTACTTAAGTCGGCATAGTGTCTTTTGTATTTAATTCCGATGAAATTTCTGTGTTTCATCGTTAATTAGAAGGTCCAAGGGATACAGTAAACCCGAAGGGAAGAATCGGAATCTATAACTAGTGTCACCGGAATGTTTCAAAGTATAGACAGTAAGAAGAGTCAGTCTTCTTGTACTTAAATCGGCATTGTGCCTTTTGTATTTCATTCCGATGCAATTTCTGTGATTCATCGTCAATAAGAAGAACCAAGGGATACAGTCAACCTGAAGTGATGCATCGGACTCTATAACTAGTGTCACAGAAATAGTTGAAAGCATAGACAGTAGGAAGAGTCAGTCTTCTTGTACTTAAGTCGGCATTGTGCCTTTTATATTTAATTCCGATGCAATCTCTATGTTTCATCGGCAATAAGGTCAGAGGGATACAGTAAACCTGAAGTGAAGCATCGGAATCTATAACTAGTGTCACAGGAATGGTTCAAACATAGACAGTAGGAAGAGTCAGTCTTCTTGTACTTATGTCGGCATTGTGCCTTTTGTATTTAATTCCGATGCAATTTTTGTGTTTCATCGTCAATAAGAAGGTCCAAAGGATACACTAAACCTGGAGTGTAGCATCGGAATCTATAACTAGTGTCACAGGAATGGTTCAAAACATAGACAGTAAGAAGAGTCAGTCTTCGTGTACTTAAGTCGGCATTGTGCTTTTTGTATTATATTCCGATGCAATTTCTGTGTTTCATCGTCAATAAGAAGGTCCAAGGGATACAGTAAACCTGAAGTGAAGCATCGGAATCTATAACTAGTATCACAGGAATGGTTCACAACATAGACAGAAAGAAGAGTCAGTCTTCTTGTACTTAAGTCGGCTTTGTGCGTTTTGTATTTAATTCCGATGCAATTTCTGTGTTTCATCGTCAATAAGAATGTCCAAGGGATACGGTAAACCTGAAGTGAAGCATCGGAATCTATAACTAGAGTCAGAGGAATGGTTCAGACCATTGTTTATAAGAAGAGCCGGTTTTCATGTGCTTAAGTCGCCATTGTGCCTTTTGTATTTATTTCCGATGCAATTTCTGTGTTTCATCGTCAATAAAAATGTACAAGGGATACAGTAAACCTGAAGTGAAGCATGGGAATCTACAACTAATGTCACAGGAATGGTTCAAATCATAGACAGTAAGAAGAGTCAGTCTTATTTTACTTAAGTTTGCATTGTGCCTTTTCTATTTAATTCCGATGCAATTTCTGTCTTTCATCGTCATTGAGAAGGTCAGAGAGATACAGTAAACCTGAAGTGAAGCATCGGAATCCAAAACTAGTGTCACAGGAATGGTTCAAAGCATAGACAGTAGGAAGAGTCAGTCTCCTTGTACTTAAGTCGGCATTGTGCCTTTTGTATTTAATTCCGATGCAATTTCTGTGTTTCATCGTCAATAAGAAGTTCCAAGGGATACAGTAAACCTGAAGTGAAGCATCGGAATCTATAACTAGTGTCACAGGAATGGTTCAAAACATAGTCAGTAAGAAGAGTCAGTCTTCTTGTAAATAAGTCGGCACTGTGCCTTTTCTATTTAATTCCGATGCAATTTCTGTGTTTCATCGTCAATAACAAGGTCCAAGGGATACAGTAAACCTGGAGTGAAGCATCGGAATCTATAACTAGTGTCACAGGAACGGTTCAAAACATAGTCAGTAAGAAGAGTCAGTCTTCTTGTCCTTAAGTTGGCATTGTGCATTTTGTATTCGTTCCGATGCAATTTCTGTGTTTCATCGTCAATAAGGAGATCAGAGGGATACAGTAAACCTGAAGTGAAGCATCGGAATCCACAACTAGTGTCACAGGAATGGTTCAAAAAATAGACAGTAAGAAGAGTCTGTCTTCTTGTACTTAAGTCAGCATTGTGCCTTTTGTATTTAATTAAGATGCAATTTCTGTGTTTCATCATCAATATGAAGGTCCAAGGGATACAGTAAACCTGAAGTGAGGCATAGGAATCTATGACCAGTGTCACAGAAATGGTTCAAAACATAGTCAGTAAGAAGACTCAGTCTCCTTGAACTTAAGCCGGAATGGTGCCTTTTGTACTTAATTCCGATGAAATTTCTGTTTGTCATCGTCAACAAGAAGGTCCAAGAGATACAGTAAACATATAGTGAAGCATCGGAATCTAAAACTGGTCTCACAGGAAATGTTCAAAACATAGTCAGTAAGAAGAATCAGCCTTCTTGTACTTAAGTCGGCACTGTGCCTTTTCTATTTAATTCCGAAGCAATTTCTGTGTTTCGTCGTCAATAAGAAGGTCAGAGGGATACAGTAAACCTGAAGTGAAGCATCGGAATCTATAACTAGTGTCACAAGAATTGTTCAAATCATAGAGAGTTGGAAGAGTCAGTCATCTTGTACTTAATTCGGCATTGTGCCTTTTCTATTTAATTCCGATGCAATTTCTATGTTTCATCGTCAATAAGAAGGTCAGAGGGATACAGTAAACCTGAAGTGAAGCATCGGAATCTATAACTAGTGTCACAGGAATGGTTCAAAACATAGTCAGTAAGGAGAGTCAGTCTTCGTGTACTTAAGTCGGCATTGTGCCTTTTCTATTTAATTCCGATGTAATTCCTGTGTTTCATCGTCAATAAGAAGGTCCAAGGGATACAGTAAACCTGAAGTGAAGCATCGGAATCTATAACTAGTGTCACAGGAATGGTTCAAAACATAGTCAGTAAGAAGAGTTAGTCTTCTTGTACTTAAGTCGACATTGTGCCTTTTCTATTTAATTCCGAGCAATTTCTGAGTTTTATCGTCATTAAGAAACTCCAAAGGATACAATAAAACTGGAGTAAAGAATCGGTACCTATAACTAGTGTCAATGGAATGGTTCAAAACATAGGCAGTAAGAAGAGTCTGTCTTCTTGTCCTTAAGTCAGCATTGTGCCTTTTGTATTTAATTCCGATGCAATTTCTGTTTTTCATCGGCAATAAGGTCAGAGGGACACAGTAAACCTGAAGTGAAGCATCGGAATCTATAACTAGTGTCACAGGAATGGTTAAAACATTGACAGTAAATAGAATCAGTCTTCTTGTACTTAAGTCGGCATTATGCTTTTTGTATTTAATTCCGATGCACTTTCTGTTTTTCATTGTCAATATGATGGTGAGAGGGATACAGTAAACCTGAAGTGAAGCATCGGAGTCTATAACTAGTGTCACAGGACTGGTTCAAAAATAGACAGTAAGAAGAGTCAGTCTTCTTGTACTTTAGTCGGCATTGTGCACTTTGTATTTAATTCCGATGCAATTTCTGTGTTTCATCGTCAATAAGAAGGTCAGAGGGATACAATAAACCTGAAGTTAAGCATCGGAATCTATAATTAGTGTCACAGGAATGGTTCAAAGCGAAGTGAGTAAGAAGAGTCAGTCTTCTTGTTCTTAAGCCGGCATTGTGCCTTTTCTATTTAATTCCGATGCAATTTCTGTGTTTCATCGGCAATAAGGTCAGAGGGATACAGTAAACCTGAAGTGAAGCATCGGAATCTATAACTAGTGTCACAGGAGTAGTTCAAAACATAGACAGTAGGAAGAGTCAGTCTCCTTGTACTTAAGTCGGCATTGTGCATTTTGTATTTAATTCCCATGCAATTTTTGAATTTCATCGTCAATAAGAAGGTCGGAGGGATACAGTAAACCTGAAGTGAAGCATCGGAATCTATAACTAGTGTCACAGGAATGGTTCAAAACATAATCAGTAAGGAGAGTCAGTATTCGTGTACTTAAGTCAGCATTGTGCCCTTTCTATTTAATTCCGATGTAATTTCTGTGTTTCATCGTCAATAAGAGGGTCCAAGGGATACAGTAAACCTGAAGTGAAGCATCGGAATATATAACTAGTGTCACAGGAATGGTTTAAATCATAGTCAGTAAGAAGAGTTAGTCTTCTTGTACTTAAGTCGACATTGTGCCTTTTCTATTTAATTCCGATGCAATTTCTGTGTTTCATCGTCAATATGAAGGTCCAAAGGATACAGTAAACCTGGAGTAAAGCATCGGAACCTATAACTAGTGTCAATGGAATGGTTCAAAACATAGGCAGTAAGAAGAGTCTGTCTTCTTGTCCTTAAGTCGCCATTGTGCCTTTTGTATTTAATTCCGATGCAATTTCTGTGTTTCATCGGCAATTAGGTCAGAGGGATACAGTAAACCTGAAGTGAAGCATCGGAATCTATAACTAGTGTCACAAGAATTGTTCAAAACATAGACAGTTGGAAGAGTCAGTCTTCTTGTACTTAATTTGGCATTTTGCCTTTTGTATTTAATTCCGATGCAATTTCTGTGTTTCATCGTCAATAAGAAGGTCTAAGGTATACAGCAAACATGAAGTGAAGCATCAGAATCTATAACTAGAGTCACAGGAATGGTTCAAAGCATAGTCAGTAAGGAGAGTCAGTCTTCTTGTACTTAAATCGGTATTGTGACATTTCAATATAATTCCGATGCAATTTCTGTATTTCATCGTCAATAAGAAGATGCAGGGGATGCAGTACTCCTGGAGTAAAGCATCGGAATCTATAACTAGTGTCACAAGAACGGTTCTAAACATAGACAGTAAGAAGAGTCAGTCTTCTTGTACTTAATTCGGCATTGTGCATTTTGTATTTAATTCCGCTGCAATTTCTAAGTATCATCGTCAATAAGAAGGTCAGAGGGATACAATAAACCTGAAGTTAAGCATCGGAATCTATAATTAGTGTCACAGGAATGGTTCAAAGCGAAGTGAGTAAGAAGAGTCAGTCTTCTACTCCTTAAGCCGGCATTGTGCCATTTCTATTTAATTCCGATGCAATTTCTGTGTTTCATCGGCAATAAGGTCAGAGGGATACAGTAAACCTGAAGTGAAGCATCGGAAACTATAACTAGTGTCACAGGAATGGTTCAAAACATAGACAGTAGGAAGAGTCAATCTCCTTGTACTTAAGTCGGCATTGTGCCTTTTGTATTTAATTCCCATGCAATTTTTGAGTTTCATCGTCAATAAGAAGGTCAGAGGGATACAGTTAACCTGAAGTGAAGCATCATAATCCAAAACTAGTCTCACAGGAATGGTTCAATGCATAGACAGTTGGAAGAGTCAGTCTTCTTGTACTTAAGTCGGCATTGTGCCTTTTGTATTTAATTCCGATGCAATTTCTGTGTTTCATCGTCAATAAGAAGGGCCAAGGTATACAGTAATCCTTAAGTGAAGCATCGGAATCTATAACTAGTGTCACAGGAATGGTCAAAACATAGTCAGTAAAAAGAGTCAGTCTTCTTGTACTTAAGTCGGCATTGGGGCTTTTCTATTTAATTCCGATGCAATTTCTATATTTCATCGTCAATAACAAGGTCCAAGGGATACAGTAAACCTGGAGTGAAGCATTGGAATCTATAACTAGTGTCACAGGAATGGTTCAAAGCATAGTCAATAAGAAGAGTCAGTCTTCTTGTCCTTCAGTTTGCATTGTGCCTTTTGTATTTAATTCCGATGCAATTTCTGTGTTTCATCGTCAATAAGAAGGTCAGAGGGATACAATAAACTTGAAGTGAAGCATCGGAATCTATAATTAGTGTCACAGGAATGGTTCAAACATAATCAGTAAGTAGAGTCAGTCTTCGTGTACTTAAGTCAGCATTGTGCCTTTTCTATTTAATTCCGATGCAATTTCTGTGTTTCATCGTCAATAACAAGGTCCAAGGGATACAGTAAACCTGGAGTGAAGCATTGGAATCTATAACTAGAGTCACAGGAATGGTTGAAAGCATAGTCAATAAGAAGAGTCAGTCTTCTTGTCCTTCAGTTTGCATTGTGCCTTTTGTATTTAATTCCGATGCAATTTCTGTGTTTCATCGTCAAGAAGAAGGTCAGAGGGATACAGTAAACCTGAAGTGAATCATCGGAATCCACAATTAGTGTAACAGGAATGGTTCAAAATATAGACAGTAGGAAGAGTCAGTCTTCTTGTACTTAAGTCGGCATTGTGCCTTTTGTATTTAGTTCCGCTGCAAATTTTGTGTTTCTTCGTCAGTAAGAAGGTCCAAGGGATACAGTAAACCTGGGGTGAGGCATCGGAATCTATAACTAGTGTAAATGGAATGGTTCAAAACATAGGCATTAAGAAGAGTCAGTCTTCTTGTACTTAAGTCGGCATTGTGCCTTTTCTATTTAATTCCGATACAAATTCTGTGTTTCATCGTCAATGAGAAGGTCTGAGGGATACAGTAAACCTGAAGTGAAGCATCGGAATCTATAACTAGTGTTACAGGAATGGTGAATACATAGTCAGTAAGAAGAGTCAATCTTCTTGTACTTAAGTCGGCATTGTGCCTTTCGTATTTAATTCCGATGGAATTTCTGTGATTCACCGTCAGTAAGAAGGTCTGAGGGATACAGTAAACCGGAAGTGAAGCATCGGAATCTATAACTAGTGTCACACGAATGGTTCTAACATAGACAGTAACAAGAGTCAGTCTTCTTGTACTTAAGTCGGCATTGTGCCTTTTGTATTTAATTTCGATGCCATTTCTGTGTTTCATCGTCAATAAGAAGGTCAGAGGGATACAGCAAACCTGAAGTGAAGCATCGGAATCTATAACTAGGGTCACAGGAGTGGTTCAAAACATAGTCAGTAAGAAGAGTAAGTCTTCTTGTCCTTGAGTCGGCATTGTGCCTTTTGTATTTAATTCCGATGCAATTTCTGTATTTCATCGCCATTAAGAAGGTCCAAGGGATACAGTAAACCTGGAGTGAAGCATCGGAATCAATAACTAGTGTCACAGTAATGGTTCAAAACATTGACAGTAAGAAGAGTCAGTCTTCTTGTACTTAAGTCGGCATTGTGCCTTATGTATTTAATTCCGATGCAATTTCTGTGTTTCATTATCAATAAGAAGTTCCAAGGGATACAGTAAACCTGAAGTGAAGCATCGAAATCTATAACTAGTGTCACTGGAATGTTTCAAATTATAGTCAGTAAGAAGAGTCAGTATTCTTGTACTTAAGTCGTCATTGTGCCTTTTGTATTTAATCCCGATGCAATTACTGTGATTCGTCGTCAATAAGAAGGTCCAAGGGAAACAGTAAACCTGAAGTGAAGGATCGGATTCTATAACTAGTGTCACAGGAATGGTTCAAAACATAGACAGTAAGAAGAGTCAGTCTTCGTGTACGTAAGTCAGCATTTTGCCTTTTGTATTTATTTCCGATGCAATTTCTGTGTTTCATCGTCAATAAGAACGTCCAAGGGTTACAGTTCACCTGAAGTGAAGCATCGGAATCTATAACTAGTGTCACAGGAATGGTTCACAACATAATCAGTAAGAAGAGTCAGTCTTCTTGTACTTAAGTCGGCATTGTGCCTTTTTTATTTAATTCCGATGCAATTTCTGTGTTTCATCGTCAATAACAAGGTCAAAGGGATACAGTAACCTTGGAGTGAAGCATTGGAATCTATAACTAGTGTCACAGGAATGGTTCAAAACATAGTCTGTAAGAAGAGTCAGTCTTCTTGTACTTAAGTCGGCATTGTGTATTTTCTATTTAATTCCGATGCAATTTCTGTGTTCATCGTCAATTAGAAGGACCAAGGGATACAGTAAACCTGGGGTGAAGCATCGGAATCTATAACTAGTGTCAATGGAATGGTTCAAAACATAGGCATTAAGAAGAGTAAGTCTTCTTGTACTTAAGTCGGCATTGTGCCTTTTCTATTTAATTCCGATACAAATTCTGTGTTTCATCGTCAATGAGAAGGTCAGAGGGATACAGTAAACCTGAAGTGAAGCATCGGAATCTATAACTAGTGTCACAGGAATGGTTCAAATCATAGACAGTAAGAAGAGTCAGTCTTCTTGTACTTAAGTCAGCATTGTGCATTTTGTATTTAATTCCGATGCAATTTCTGTGTTTCATCGGCAATACTGTCAGAGGGATACAGTAAACCTAAAGTGATGCATCGGAATCTATAACTAGTGTCACAGGAATGGTTCAAAACATGGACAGTAGGAAGAGTCAGTCATCTTGTACTTAAGTCGGCATTGTGCTTTTTGTATTTAATTCCGATGCGATCTCTGTGTTTCATCGTCAATAAGAAGGTCCAAAGGATACAATAAACCTGGAGTGTAGCATCGGAATCTATAACTAGTGTCACAGGAATGGTTCAAAACAAAGACAGTAAGAAGAGTCAGTCTTCGTGTACTTAAGTCGGCATTTTGCCTTTTGTATTTAATTCCGATGCAATTTCTGTGTTTCATCGTCAATAAGAAGGTCCAAGAGAGACGGTAAACCTGAAGTGAAGCATCGGAATCTATAACCAGTGTCACAGGAATGGTTCAAAACATAGTCAGTAAGAAGAGTCAGTCTTCTTGTCCTTAAGTTGGCAGTGTGCCTTTTGTATTTAATTCCGATGCAATATCTGTGTTTCATCGTCAATAAGAAGGTCCAAGCTATACAGTAAACCTGAACTAAAGCATCGGAATCTATAACTCGTGTCACAGGAATGGTTCAAACTATAATCCGTAAGAAGAGTCAGTCTTCCTGTACTTAAGTCGACATTGTGCCTTTTATATTTAATTCCGATTCAATTTCTGTGTTTCATCGTCAATATGAAGGTCCAAGGGATACAGTAAACCTGAAGTGAAGCATCGAATCTATAACTAGTGTCACTGGAATGTTTCAAATTATAGACAGTAAGAAGAGTCAGTATTCTTGTACTTAAGTCGGCATTGTGCCGTTTGTATTTAATCCCGATGCAATTACTGTGATTCGTCGTCAATAAGAAGGTCCAAGGGAAACAGTAAACCTGAAGTGAAGCATCGGAATCTATAACTAGTGTCACAGGAATGGTTCAAATCATAGACAGTGAGAAGAGTCAGTCTTCTTGTACTTAAGTCGGCACTGTGGCTTTTGTATTTAATTCCCATGCAATTACTGTGTTTCATCGTCAATAATAAGGTCAGAGGGATACAGTAAACCTGAAGTGAAGGATCGGATTCTATAACTAGTGTCACAGGAATGGTTCAAAACATAGTCAGTAAGAAGAGTCAGTCTTCTTGTCCTTAAGTTGGCATTGTGCCTTTTGTATTTAATTCCGATGCAATTTCTGTGTTTCATCGTCAATAAGAAGGTCAGAGAGAAACAGTAAACCTGAAGTGAATCATCGGAATCCACAACTAGTGTCACAGGAATGGTTCAAAATATAGACAGTAGGAAGAGTAAGTCTTCTTGTACTTAAGTCGGCATTGTGCTTTTGTATTTAATTTCGATGCAATTTCTGTGTTTCATCGTCAATAAGAAGGTTCAAGGTATACAGTAAACCTTAAGTAAAGCAACGGAATCCATAACTAGTGTCACAGGAATGGTTCAAACTATAATCAGTAAGAAGAGTCAGTCTTCCTGAAGTTAAGTCTACATTGTGCCTTTTCTATTTAATTCCGATTCAATTTCTGTGTTTCATTGTCAATTAGAAGGTCCAAGGGATACAGTAAACCTGAAGTGAAGCATCGGAATCTATAACTAGTGTCACAGGAATGGTTCAAAACATAGTCAGTAAGAAGAGTCAGTCTTCTTGTACTTAAGACCGCATTGTGCCTTTTCTATTTAATTCCGATGCAATTTCTGTGTTTCATCGTCAATAAGAAGGTCCAAGGGATACAGTAAACCTGGGGTGAAGCATCGGAATCTATAACTAGTGTCAATGGAATGGTTCAAATCATAGGCATTAAGAAGAGTAAGTCTTCTTGTACTTAAGTCGTCATTGTGCCTTTTCTATTTAATTCCGATACAAATTCTGTGTTTCATCGTCAATGAGAAGGTCAGAGGGATACAGTAAACCTGAAGTGAGGCATCGGAATCTATAACTAGTGTCACAGGAATGGTTCAAATCATAGACAGTAAGAAGAGTCAGTCTTCTTGTACTTAAGTCAGCATTGTGCATTTTGTATTTAATTCCGATGCAATTTCTGTGTTTCATCGGCAATAAGGTCAGAGGGATAAAGTAAACCTGAAGTGAAGCATCGGAATCTATAACTAGTGTCACAGGAATGGTTCAAATCATGGACAGTAGGAAGAGTCAGTCATCTTGTACTTAAGTCGGCATTTTGCTTTTTGTATTTAATTCCGGTGCAATTTCTGTGTTTCATCGTCAATAAGAAGGTCCAAGTGTTACAGTAAACCTGAGATGATGCTTCGGAATCTATAACTAGTGTCACAGGAATGGTTCAAAGCATAGACAGTAAGAAGGGTCAGTCTTCCTGTACTTAAGTCGGCATTGTGCTTTTTGTATTTAATTCCGATGCAATTTCTGTGTATCATCGTCAATAAGAAGGTCCAAGGGATACAGTAAACCTGAAGTGAAGCATCGGAATCTATAACTAGTGTCACTGGAATGTTTCAAATTATAGACAGTAAGAAGAGTCAGTATTCTTGTACTTAAGTCGGCATTGTGCCGTTTGTATTTAATACCGATGCAATTACTGTGATTCGTCGTCAACAAGAAGGTCCAAAAGAAACAGTAAACCTGAAGTGAAGCATCGTAATCTATAACTAGTGTCACAGGTTTGGTTCAAATCATAGACAGTAAGAAGAGTCAGTCTTCTTGTACTTAAGTCGGCACTGTGGCTTTTGTATTTAATTCCCATGCAATTACTTAGTTTCATCGTCAATAAGAAGGTCAGAGGGATGCAGTAAACCTGAAGTGAAGCATCGGATTCTATAACTAGTGTCACAGGAATGGTTCAAAACATAGAGAGTAAGAAGAGTCAGTCGTCGTGTAGTTAAGTCAGCATTTTGCCTTTTGTATGTAATTCCGATGCAATTTCTGTGTTTCATCGTCAATAAGAACGTACAATGGATACGGTTCACCTGAAGTGAAGCATCGGAATCTATAACTAGTGTCACAGGAATGGTTCAAAACATAATCAGTAAGAAGAGTCAGTCTTCTTGTACTTAATTCGGCATTGTGCCTTTTCTATTTAATTCCGATGCAATTTCTGTGTTTCATCGTCAATAACAAGGTCCAAGGGATACAGTAAACCTGGAGTGAAGCATTGGAATCTATAACTAGTTTCACAGGAATGGTTCAAAACATAGTCAGTAAGAAGAGTCCGTCTTCTTGTCCTTAAGTTGGCATTGTGCCTTTTGTATTTAATTCCGATGCAACTTCTGTGTTTCATCGCCAATAAGAAGGTCAGAGGGATACAGTAAACCTGAAGTGAAGCATCGGAATCCACAACTAGTGTCACAGGAATGGTTCAAAATATAGACAGTAGGAAGGGTCAGTCTTCTTGTACTTAAGTCGGCATTGTGCTTTTGTATTTAATTCCGATGCTATTTCTGTGTTTCATCGTCAATAAGAAGGTTCAAGGTATACAGTAAACTTTAAGTAAAGCAACGGAATCCATAACTAGTGTCACAGGAATGGTTCAAACTATAATCAGTAAGAAGAGTCAGTCTTCCTGAACTTAAGTCTACATTGTGCCTTATCTATTTAATTCTGATGCAATTTCTGTGTTGCATCGTCAATTAGATGGTCCAAGGGATACAGTAAACCTGAAGTGAAGCATCGGAATCTATAACTAGAGTCTATAAAATAAATAAAATAAAATAAAATAAAATATTAATTATGTATTATTGTATGATAGTGGTTGGTTGTACTTAATATTTGCGTGACGTTTAATTATTCGGTATCAGACGCTTGACAATGGCTTTTTCGTAAATGTAATGTTATTCGTAGTTGACCGTGAAATAAAACTGAAATAATCGGACTTCGTACTTAAATCGTTACTAAAGACTGCTGCGGTAGGTGCGGACTCATAATCTAAATCTCAATATTTCAATAATTTGCCAGCCATGCCAAAACGTCGTACAGAGGTGATTGTCTACTAAACAAAAAAATTACACAGTTAGTTAAATCAGATATATTCAATGAATAAGCCTACAGTTCATAATCCTACTTACTTTTATAAATATAAATTCTTTTCAGAATCGAGTGCCTAGTATGGTTGCAACTCGCAGTAATTTTCTATAACATGAAATATGGCGGTGTGCCAGACAATAAACTAAAATACGTGCTTCTCGCACCACTTCAACCAGGACCTCTCTTTTCTTAATCGAACATACGAGTAACGTAATTGTGCTTTTGTTTTATCAGCGACACAGCGCTGCAGTTGTGTGCCATAGGCTTTATTTATTTGTCACTCATTATTTATTTAATTAATATATCGCGTTTCCGAGAAAACCCACGCTCGGCATGCAAATGTGCCTTTATATTGCCCCCTGAATTGCGAGGCGAAAGGACACACCTGCAGGCGAGCAATTCACCTAAAGGCACAAGAAAATCTAAGTTATCTACAACTATTTACATGACTTACATTATACTGTATATTATATACAAAATTTGAATTACGCGCGTGCGCCGAAAAAGTTCTTATGTTGGCAAAACAGAGTGCGCGCATGCGCAGAAGCATCTGTGTAACTACGGCACTGCCGTTATTTCGTAAATTTAGATCACGCGGCACAGTATTGCAGTTCATATTGTTCGTGTGCGCGCGCATTTCTTAGTCGTTGCACAAAGAAAATATTCCACCAAGATTACATATGAAGACTACATTCTATGACAGGTAACTTAGTTTTAAAATTACAATATTTGTTATAATACAACTTTAGATTGTTGAATGTTCTTAGTTACATAGCATTGCAATGAAATGCTTCAACGAAAAATGTTCTGTTGTTTCAGGTGCATTGACCTATACACATCGTGTCGTTATTACAGTTCATATTCATCTACTGCACAGTACTGTTTCACAGGTTAGTGTCGTCGTGGTAAAGTTTTTTGATCACAGTAACATCGCTGTATAACAACGTGATTGATACATAAGCATGTCCATTTCCTATTTCCATTATAGTCGTTGTGATGCAGTTCGTTGTGACGAAAAGCATTGTTTATTACAGATCAGACGTGACCCGTCGAGTAATTAGTCCATATGCAGTTCGTTTTCGATATTCCGTGGAAGCTTGGTTGCAGAACCTCGGACGGCACATAGCTGGCGTCAATCCTTGGACAGTCCAGGTAAGAGTGTCCGTCACATTTCGAGAACATTTCATTCCCTGAAGTTCCAACCAGAATTCTTCCACCCGTCGTGTTGTTTTCTGGACAGGCACTTTGTGTCCATTTAATCCAGTTAACATCTTGAAGTTGGGTACTGTAGTAATGTCACTAGACGATGCACGAATTATGCACTTCACATATTCAGTTTTTTTTTTTTTTTTTTTTTTTTTTTTTTTTTTTTTTTTTTTTTTTTTAAATATAGCTCACCTAAATGTTCGTAGTTACTCATCGAAGAAATCGTTCATCGCGTTTACAAAGGTACGATGCATCATGAATGACATTAACAGTTTCTTTCACATAGGTTTCTGCGTAGTTGCAGACTTAGTAATGTACGTTAATGTCCGTGAACAGTGGTTCACTACGCATTTTTTTTTTTAAAAAAAGTTTTTCACATTTTGGCACTCGTTATCGTTCAAATTTTCACACAGTAACAGTTACATTATACATCAGTTAAAAAAAAAAACATAAGTAATCATACATATACACGTCACATATTTTCTTAGCATAAACATAATACACTTACACATAAACATGTTTTCATCATTATTACATAGCTATAAATTATTACATTGTGTCACATTTGATTACATGGATTGCAGATATTTACGTCCTCTTTAACGGTTTTGCTGGGATTTTATCGACGTTTTTTGTGATGTCATCTGAAATTAAGATAGGTTAGACACAACATTCATTACATCAGTAGGCAAGACCAGGCGTTTTCACTACTCAATAAATATTCAAAATAATAAGAGACGGAAAGCTGTTAGATTCCTCGCGTTTTGTGCGTGTGTGTATAGTGTCTGTGTGGCCTTGGCTACTGGTAGATGCTTTTCTTGCTGAGAGATGTGCGTCTAATCTATTTCTCGAAGTAAAAGATCGCTTCACAGATGACGTCTGTCGGTTCGTCAGGTGTCATACCAAGTCAGTGGTACCTACAGTCACAAATGTTCCGTGAAAAATTTATATATCATTCACTGCTACGTAATCATAAATTTTACTTTAATATTCAGTCTTCTCGGTGGTGCCGCGGCGTTGAAAGAAAAGTTCTTCTGTCTTCAACTGCGTCACTGGAACCGCTGAAATGAAAATTTCTATACTGCTTATTATCTGTGTTGTAGCAAACAGAGTTTTGCGAGTTGCTTAGCAATGTTTTCATGGGTATGACTTTGACACTATTTGGCATGAAATGCTCTAAGATCTCGTTGTGCGTATAGCCCAATAATTTTGTTAGTTCTAGGATGTTGTAACAGATACGCACCAGGATGCGGTATGTTAACAATTATATAAGGTCCTTCATATAGCAGACGCCACTTAGCGTTGCGTCGTTTGAGTGCTACAGATTTATGATGAGTACGAAGTAGTACAAGCATTCCTACCTTGAATTTTTGTTTTCTTTTTATTATGTTTGTGTGATGTTTGTTTCGTATCTGTGCGTGATGTGTCAATGTAGTCAATACTTCTTTTATTTTCTGTTCAGGTGTGATTTCCTTGTCTGACAACTTAGGTAATGGTTCTATCCACTGATCGTTCTGTTTGCAATTGAACATGATCTCGTTAGGTGTGTAATTCGTATCGTAAATATTTAAGTTATTGTGTACGTCTTCGAAAAGACTTAGGTAGGACACCCAATTAGTATGTTTTGATGAAATATAGGTCCTCATGAATCGGTTTAGTTCTCGGAAAAGTCTCTCAGTCGCGTTACATTGTGGACTAAACTTTGAAATAAATATACTTTTAATGTTATTGTCCTTCAAGAAATTTCTCCATTTGTACCCAGAGTAGTATGCTGCATTATCTGACAGAATTGCTTTAGGTTTTCCCACGTGCGTCAGGTGATCACTTGAGAATCTTCGTATTATAGCATTTGCAGAGGCGGATTTTAAAGCATAAAGTTTTACATGTTTAGAAAATATATCGTAAAAAGCTAAGATATATTTGACGCCTCCAGAGCTTGCTGGATGCGGTCCACTGATGTCAGTACACAGAATTTCCGGGGGTTTACTAGGTAAAATAGAATGTAAATCTGTTTTTGTGGATAAATTCTGAGGTTTTGATTTTTGACATATGACACATGTTTTCAGTTCCCTGTAAATTTTTCTTCTCATATTGCTAAAATAGCAGTATGTACTGAGCTTCGCTAAACACTTTTTTGTCCCATAATGACCCCAAACTAAGTGTGTGTGCCAAATTAAATTACGTTCAGACTCTTTGGGAATGCATACACACCAGTTAGTAGCATTTGGATGTCGGCGGTAAAATGGCACATCATTGTGTAACTTGTAATACTTAGTCAAAGGATGATTGTGTTTTTCTACCAGTAATGTTATTTTATACCAGTGAGGATCAGATTTTTGTAATTCAGCCATGTTTCTGCACATATCAATATAATATTGGTGATACTGCTTGTCTTGCATTAAGAGAATCCTGTAGTCATTTATATTTTCTAAGTCACTGTTGGTATCATTCATACCTTGTGGAAGTCTAGACAAAGTGTCTGCAATGGTGTTGTCCTTACCTCTTATGTACTTAATTTCAAAACAGTAGTTCTGAAGTGTAACTGCCCATCGTGATAGTCTAGGATGTACAAGTTTACAAGTTAACAAAAATGTCAGGGCCTGGTGATCGGTGTAAATTACTGTATGTTTTCCAAATAAATAATAATTGAATTTCTTGAATGCCCATACTATGGAAAGTGTTTCTAACTCAGTAGTGGAGTATGTACGCTCACATTCAGTTAGAGTGCGACTCGCAAACCCAATAATTCTTACCTGTTCCTGCTCTTTATCCTTTACAACTTGAAATAAGCAACAGCCCAAGCCAGTACGTGAAGCGTCACAAGTCATACAAAAATCTAAATTGAAATCTGGATGGCTCAATATGTTAGCATTCACTAAAGCATGTTTAATTGTATTAAAGTCATTCTGGCACTGTTCCGACCAGATCCAAACTTGATTCTTTCTGAGTAGATTTAGCAGATGTTTACTGTTCAAAAGTGGTTGTGGCAAAAAACATCTGAAAAATGAACATAGCCCAAGGAATGATTTTAACTGCTTTTTAGTTCGAGGGCTAGGAAAATTTCTGATAGCATCTAATTTACTGGGATCCGGACGTATGCCCTGTGAATTAATGATATGTCCTAAATACTTTATCTCACTGCAACCAAATTTTGATTTTCTTAGGTTGGCTGTGACACCAGCTTGTGCAAATTTTTTTAAAATTCTTTGAAGAGTGTCAACGTGTTCATTCCAAGATTGTGTAGCTATCAGTATATCATCTACATAGTGTGTGACTGTCTCAACTAAATCGTCGCCAAGCACGGTATCCAGGGCTGTAATGAATACCCCAGAGCTGACATTCAGTCCGAAGGGTAGAACACAAAACTGATAGGTTCGCCCCCCGAACATAAATGCAGTATATTTCCGAGAATCAGGAGTGATACCCACCTGCCAAAACGAATTAGCGAGATCTATTGTGGAAAAATATTTTGCATCTAGAAATTTCTGTAATTGCTCTTCTAAATTTTCAGGTTTTGTGTGAACCGGTAAAATTATTTCATTAATAGCTCGTGCGTCTAACACTAACCTAATGCTTCCATTTGATTTTTTGACAACAAGTAGAGGACTACAATAAGGCGAGGTGGATGGTTCAATGACCTTCCAGTCTAACATTTGTTTTAATTCTTGCCACACAGCAGGTCGTTGAGATAACGGTACGTTATATGTCTTATGGTAGAAGATCTTGTGAGGGTTAACTTCAATCTTGTACACATACGTGTTGATAACACCTAATCGTTTGGTAAAAACTTGTAAATATTTGGATAACACTTCCTGTAGTTTTATACGTTCATGTACACTGAGAGCTGTAGCTTCACTTATCTTATGATCAAGCAATGTTTTCAAGTCCATTAGCTCTGTGTCAGATGAGTGTGTTTGCATGTCTTGAATGTCTTTGTCAAGTACTAACTGAACCTTGTACCCTGTACAGTGTTTGTCATGCTTTAGAGTTCTCCTGTCCAAATCAATAATAATTACACTGCCTTTATCATTTAAAATACATTTACCTTTGGAGAAGTCTATAATGCAGTCCTTCTCGCTCATAATATCTATTCCTAATATGCAATTTGTCACAAGGTTTTGTACAACCAGGAATGGCCATTGTACGGTTCCATTACCTATTTTAACGTTTACAAAAACTTGCTTTGTAACCCTACATGACTTATTACCTAGAGCGGTAGTTATTTTACAGTTTTGGGCAGGAAACTCAGGCACAGGCTCCAATTCACACATCTTTTTATAGAAATTAAAAGACAAAACGCTACAGCTGCACCTGTATCTAAGATAATAGTAGTTGGAATCCCACCTACTACACCAGTAGTAGATGCTAAAACAATTTCATTTGTGTTTAAACGACATTGTGTACTGTCTTGTAAAAGTTCATCTGATATATTGTCATTGTGGTTGTATCTTATAAATAAAACAGGTAGCTTTAGTTTAGAATTATTAGGCACATCAATATTTTGTTGTTCAATTGTGGTGTCAAATAACTGATTAACATTGAAGTCACCCCCCAAGAATTCTTCAGTCACGACCTGGGGCAAAGTAGTGACTGTTTCTAGTTTGTTGGATTATCATTTGTACTAGGTACTGACACAGATTGGGGTTGTGCATCAGGTGTCATTTCTATTATATTCACATTCGGATATTGCCTGTTATGATCTCCAAACTTTTGCGGTTGTTGTTGCTGTTGCGCATTATAACTTACCTGTTGGTCGTAAGGTATGCTCCAATTTTGTCCTGGTGGCTGCTGTGGTAAAGCAATGTTTGAATGATAGTATTGATCGCTACGAGTCCAGCCTTGATGCTGTCTTGGCTCGTAGTTGTTATTATTTCTATTTCTGTTTGTGTTTTTGTTGTTACATTTGTATCCGTTGTTACCGTTGTTGTTATTACCGCGGTGCCTTTTGTATGGATTGCCGCATGAAGTGTTATTACTGTTGTAATTGTTGTTTGTATTGGAATACGCGTGTTGATTTTGATTTCCGTATTGAGACGGCATGTGAGTTTGCTGTTTTTGCTGTACCGCGTATCCAACTGTGGGCGCGCCAGAATTGTGTTGGCAAGCCTGCATGTTTTGCATACCACTAGTGTAAACATTGTGGCTGCTGTTTTGCCGCGCGAAGCGCTGATCTTCAAGTAACATGTCAACCGAATCTAAAGCTGTTAAAAAATAATCTGAATCGTCATCCGGGATATGTAGAAGTTTTTCCTTAATGTTGAAAGGCAATTTGGCCTTCAACGCTCGGAGTATATCACGCGTTGCGACTGGTTCGTCTAAAAAATGTCCCATGTTCCAGTATTTTTCAAAATATCTGCGTAAGTTACCATTTTTACTGTTAAAAGTTTCAGGTTCTAAAATTTGTCTTCTGAGTCGCTCCTGGACGGATTGCGACCAGAATTTGTTCAGAAAAGCACGCTCAAACTCACTGTACGTGGTACATACGTCAGCTTGACTGTATGCCCAGACAGCTGCATCGCCTTGGATGTAACCGACAATATATGAAATCTTTTTCCGGTCACTCCAAGTGCGTGGAAATGCGTTACTAAAAGATTTAAGAAAAATCACCGGATGAATGGTTCGTTTTTCTGGGATAAAAGCCTGAAATTGCCTGTGTTTTATTAAGCTTTCTTCTTCCTTTTCATTATGATATGGATTTGTTCCACTGTAATTACTGCAATGCTCAGCTGGCGAGTAATTACGATAATGTTGCTGTAGTTTACCATGATAATAGCTTGTGTTTGTGTTTGCACGTTGTGGTATGTGTTGTTGTCGTGGTGTGTTTTGTTCTTGTGTGTATGTTGTGTGCGGTATGTGTGCGTCACACTCGTATGTATATTGGTTTCTGAACTGTACATTTTGACTGATATTTTCGTTACATTCAGACTGTGGTTGATCGGTGAATTGTCTCATGGGTGCAGTGACGGATTGTACTGAATCACTAATCAGCTGTTTGTTATTAGTGATGTATTCCGCTACGGAGTCGTGCACAATTGTTGGTAAATTTTCACGTATGCATCTATCAAAATGTTTGTCTTTGTTCTCTACCCAATCATGAAATTCTTTATTAATATTTTGAAAATGAGCTGTGGCATCAGATTGTAAGATGTCAGTCAGGTGTTGTTCAACATCGTCAAATTTATTCTGCACGTCAGTAATTCGTTTTTCAAGGTTGTCGTGTACTGAAGGATATGTTTGAATTTGTTCAGTAAGAGCTTCACACGTGATATTAAGGTTTTTTAATTGTGTCTGTAAAAGTGCTACGTCATTTGTAGTCTCGTATTAAGCTTGGAAAATTTCGTACTGAGTTCAGTCATCTGTTTGGTCAGTGTGGCGTCTATAAGTTCCACACGTTTACACAAAGTGTCATTACATGCCTTGATTGCTATGAGGTCAGATTTAATTTCGTCATTTTGTGTCTTTAAGGTTGCCATGTTTTCCGCGTTCTGTTTCATTAGCACTTGTAACATGTTGGCAATGTTTACTGTTTGCAAGGTCTCTGCCCCCGTCGCGTCATTAGACGTGACGTCATGTATTAATATGGGCTCTGACTGAGACTTTGAAATTTTTGTGGTGGACGGCCTATTGTCAAAACTTCCGTTAACACTTGCGTCAATATTTGATGAATCGTCACTACCGGTTGCTGTCGTAAAGTCATTTTCTAACACTTGTCTCTCGTCCGAGTCGGATTGCGTCTGAATAGTATGTCTTTGCTGTTCCATTTTTGCGTATTGTTTTCTAGTTATTACCATGCCACACGTGATATATATTTCAAGAAATTAATGTTTGACACTGGTTTTAAAATAAAATGCAGTTGAGCATGACTCGCTCGTAGCAACAATGGCTGTTTGTTAATTTAAAAATGTAAACTGAATATGGGATTATTGTTAATGGCTGCTGTCCATGTTACAACGTATCGTACAGAAGTCGGCCATATTGTACACTCGTGTATTGGTATTGTTGCAGAAGTTATTGTTTAAGGAAAAGTACTGAGAATGAAATTTATCACTGAAAACTGCTACGCGCGAAAGAAATACTACAGAATCTACTGAAGAGCTAATACACTGAATTATGCGTCTGGTCAAGCCTGCCAATGCAAAGATGCTGCGTCTTACCTTATTTTGCTGGAAGCTTCATTGCGTCTTCCCGCAAAATTTTAGAATTGGAAAATATCTTCAGATCTTTGTTATTTCTCATACATTCACGTCTAGGTCCAGAAAGTTGATTTTTCACATGAAACAAAGAGAACAATGTAACAAATGACAAAATAACAAGTCCGACACGCAGTCGCCAATATAAAATAAATAAAATAAAATAAAATAAAATATTAATTATGTATTATTGTATGATAGTGATTGGTTGTACTTAATATTTGCGTGACGTTTAATTATTCGGTATCAGACGCTTGACAATGGCTTTTTCGTAAATGTAATGTTATTCGTAGTTGACCGTGAAATAAAACTAAAATAATCGGACTTCGTACTTAAATCGTTACCAAAGACTGCTGCGGTAGGTGCGGACTCATAATCTAAATCTCAATATTTCAATAATTTGCCAGCCATGCCAAAACGTCGTACAGAGGTGATTGTCTACTAAACAAAAAAATTACACAGTTAGTTAAATCAGATATATTCAATGAATAAGCCTACAGTTCATAATCCTACTTACTTTTATAAATATAAATTCTTTTCAGAATCAAGTGCCTAGTATGGTTGCAACTCGCAGTAATTTTCTATAACATGAAATATGGCGGTGTGCCAGACAATAAACTAAAATACGTGCTTCTCGCACCACTTCAACCAGGACCTCTCTTTTCTTAATCGAACATACGAGTAACGTAATTGTGCTTTTGTTTTATCAGCGACACAGCGCTGCAGTTGTGTGCCATAGGCTTTATTTATTTGTCACTGATTATTTATTTAATTAATATCTCGCGTTTCCGAGGAAACCCACGCTCGGCATGCAAATGTGCCTTTATAAGTCACAGGAATGGTTCCAAACATAGTCAGTAAGAAGAGTCAGTCTTCTTGTACTTAAGTCCGCATTGTGCCTTTTCTATTTAATTCCGATGCAATTTCTGTGTTTCATCGTCAATAAGGAGGTCCAAGGGATACAGTAAACCTGGGGTGAAGCATCGGAATCTATAACTAGTGTCAATGGAATGGTTCAAAACATAGGCATTAAGAAGAGTAAGTCTTCTTGTACTTAAGTCGGCATTGTGCCTTTTCTATTTAATTCCGATACAAATTCTGTGTTTCATCGTCAATGAGAGGGTCAGAGGGATACAGTAAACCTGAAGTGAAGCATCGGAATCTATAACTAGTGTCACAGGAATGGTTCAAATCATAGACAGTAAGAAGAGTCAGTCTTCTTGTACTTAAGTCAGCATTGTGCATTTTGTATTTAATTCCGATGCAATTTCTGTGTTTCATCGGCAATATGGTCAGAGGGATACAGTAAACCTGAAGTGAAGCATCGGAATCTATAACTAGTGTCACAGGAGTGGTTCAAAACATGGACAGTAGGAAGAGTCAGTCATCTTGTACTTAAGTCGGCATTGTGCCTTTTGTATTTAATTCCGATGCGATTTCTGTGTTTCATCGTCAATAACAAGGTCCAAAGGATACAATAAACCTGGAGTGTAGCATCGGAATCTATAACTAGTGTCACAGGAATGGTTCAAAACAAAGACAGTAAGAAGAGTCAGTCTTCGTGTACTTAAGTCGGCATTTTGCCATTTGTATTTAATTCCGATGCAATTTCTGTGTTTCATCGTCAATAAGAAGGTCCAAGGGAGACGGTAAACCTGAAGTGAAGCATCGGAATCTATACCCAGTGTCACAGGAATGGTTCAAAACATAGTCAGTAAGAAGAGTCAGTCTTCTTGTCCTTAAGTTGGCAGTGTGCCTTTTGTATTTAATTCCGATGCAATTTCTGTGTTTCATCGTCAATAAGAAGGTCCAAAGGATACAGTAAAACTGGAGTGTAGCATCGGAATCTATAACTAGTGTCACAGGAATGGTTCAAAACAAAGACAGTAAGAAGAGTCAGTCTTCGTGTACTTAAGTCGGCATTTTGCCATTTGTATTTAATTCCGATGCAATTTCTGTGTTTCATCGTCAATAAGAAGGTCCAAGGGAGACGGTAAACCTGAACTGAAGCATCGAAATCTATAACCAGTGTCACAGGAATGGTTCAAAACATAGTCAGTAAGAAGAGTCAGTCTTCTTGTCCTTAAGTTGGCAGTGTGCCTTTTGTATTTAATTCCGATGCAATTTCTGTGTTTCATCGTCAATAAGAAGGTCCAAGCTATACAGTAAACCTGAACTAAAGCATCGGATTCTATAACTCGTGTCACAGGAATGGTTCAAACTATAATCAGTAAGAAGAGTCAGTCTTCCTGTACTAAGTCGACATTGTGCCATTTTTATTTAATTCCAATTCAATTTCTGTGTTTCATCGTCAATAAGAAGGTCAGTGAGATACAGTAAACCTGAAGTGAAGCATCGGAACCAGTAACTAGTGTCACAGGAATGGTTCAAAACATACACAGCAAGAAGAGTCAGTCTTCTTGTACTTAAGTCGGCATTGTGCCTTTTGTATTTAATTCCGGTGCAATTTCGGTGTTTCATCGTTAATAAGAAGGTCCAAGTGTTACAGTAAACCTGAAGTGAAGCATCGGAATCTATAACCAGTGTCACAGGAATGGTTCAAAACATAGTCAGTAAGAAGAGTCAGCCTTCTTGTCCTTAAGTTGGCATTGTGCCTTTTGTATTTAATTCCGATGCAATTTCTGTGTTTCATCGTCAATAAGAAGGTCAGAGGGATACAGTAAACCTGAAGTGAAGCATCGGAATCCACAACTAGTGTCACAGGAATGGTTCAAATCATAGACAGTAAGAAGAGTCAGTCTTCTTGTACTTTAGTCGGCATTGTCGCTTTTCTATTTAATTCCGATTCAATTTCTGTGTTTCACCATCCCGAAGAATGTCAGAGGGATACAGTAAACCTGAAGTGAAGCATCGGAATCTATAACTAGTGTCACAGGATGGGTTCAAAACATAGTCAGTAAGAAGAGTCAGTCGTCTTGTACTTAAGTCGGCATTGTGCCTTTTCTATTTAATTCCGATGCAATTTCTGTGTTTCATCGTCAATAAGAAGGTCCAAGGGATACAGTAAACCTGGAGTGAAGCATCGGAATCAGTAACTAGTGTCACAGGAATGGTTCAAAACATACACAGCAAGAAGAGTCAGTCTTCTTGTACTTAAGTCGGCATTGTGCCTTTTGTATTTGATTCCGGTGCAATTTCTGTGTTTCATCGTCAATAAGAAGGTCCAAGTGTTACAGTAAACCTGAAATGATGCTTCGGAATCTATAACTAGTGTCACAGGAATGGTTCAAAACATAGACAGTAAGAAGAGTCAGTCTACTTGTACTTAAGTCGGCATTGTGCCTTTTGTATTTAATTCCGATGCAATTTCTGAGTTTCATCGTCAATAAGAAGGTCAGAGGGATACAGTAAACCTGAAGTGAAGCACCGCTATCTATAACTAGTGTCGCAGGAATGGTTCGAATCATAGTCAGTAAGAAGAGTCAGTCTTCTTGTCCTTAAGTCGGGATTGTGCCTTTTGTATTTAATTCCGATGCAATTTCTGTGTTTCACCGTCAATAAGAAGATCTAAGGGATATAGTAAACTTGGAGTGAAGCATCGGAATCTATAACTAGTGTCACAGGAATGGTTCAAAACATAGACAGTAAGAAGAGTCAGTCTTCTTGTACGTAAGTCGGCATTGTGCCTTTTGTATTTCATTCCAATGCAATTTTTGTGTTTCATCGTCAATAAGAATGTCCAAGGGATACAGTAAACCTGCAGTGAAGCAACGGAATCTATAACTAGTGTCACAGGAAAGGTTCAAATCATTGTCAATAAGAAGAGTCGGTCTTCATGTACTTAAGTCGGCATTGTGCCTTTTGTATCCAATTCCGATGCAATTTCTGTGTTTCATCGTCAATAAGAAGGTACAAGGGGTACAGTAAACCTAAAGTAAAGCGTCGGAATTTATAACTAGTGTCACAGGAATATTTCAAAACATAAACAGTAGGAAGAGTAAGTGTTCTTATACTTAAGTCGGCATTGTGGATTTTGTATTTAATTCCGATGCAATTTCTGTGTTTCATCGTCCATGAGAAGGTCCAAGGGATACAGTAAACCTGAAGTGAAGCATCGGAATCTACAACTAGTGTCACAGGATTGGTTCAAAACATAGACAGTAAGAAGAGTCAGTCTTCTTGTACTTAAGTCGGCATAGTGCCTTTTGTATTTAATTCCGATGCAATTTCTGTGATTCATCGTCAATAAGAAGGTGCAAGGGATACAGTAAACCTGAAGTGAAGCATCGGACTCTATAACTAGTGTCACAGAAATGGTTCAAAACATAGACAGTAGGAAGAGTCAGTCTTCTTATAATTAAGTCGGCATTGTGCTTTATGTATTTAATTCCGATGCAATTTCTGTGTTTCATCGACAATAAGAAGGTCCAAGGAAACAGTAAACCTGAAGTGAAGCATCGGAATCTATAACTAGTGGTACAGGAATGGTTCAAAACATAGACCGTATGAAGAGTCAGTCTTCTTGTACTTAAGTCGGTATTGTGGCATTTGTATTGAAGTCCGATGCAATTTCTGTGTTTCATCGTCAATAAGAAGGTCAGAGGGATACAGTAAACCTGAGGTGAAGCATCAGAATCTATAATTAGTGTCACAGGAATGGTTCAAAACAAAGTCAGTAAGAAGAGTCGGTCTTCTTGTCCTTAAGTCGGCATTGTGCCTTTTGTATTTTTTTCCGATGCAATTTCTGTGTTTCATCGCCAATAAGAAGGTTCAAGGGATACAATAAACCTGGAGTGTAGCATCGGAATCTATAACTAGTGTCACAGGAATGGTTGAAAACATAGACAGTAAGAAGAGTCAGTCTTCGTGTACTTAAGTCGGCATTTTGGCTTTTGTATTTAATTCTGATGTAATTTCTGTATTTCATCTTCAATAAGAAGGTCGAAGGGATACAGTAAACCTGAAGTGAAGATGCGGAATCTATAACTAGTGTCACAGGAATGGTTCAAACATAGTCAGTAAGAAGAGTCAGTCCTCTTCTACTTAAGTCGGCATTGTTCCTTTTCTATTTAATTCCGATGCAATTTCTGTGTTTCATCGTCAATATCAAGGTCCGAGGGATACAGTAAACCTGGAGTGAAGCATCGGAATCCATAACTAGTGTCACAGGAATGGTTCAAAACATAGACAGTAAGAAGAGTCAGTCTTCTTGTCCTTAAGATGGCATTGTGCCTTTTGTATTTATTTCCGATGCAATGTCTGTGTTACATCGTCATTAAGAAGGACAGCGGGATACAGTAAACCTGAAGTGAAGCATCGGAATCTACAACTAGTGTCACAGGAATGGTTCAAAGCATGGAGTGTAGGAAGAGTCAGTCTTCTTGTACTTATGTCGGCATTGTGCCTTTTGTATTTAATTCCGATGCAATATCAGTGTTTCATCGTCAATAAGAATGTCCGAGGTATACAGTAAACCTGAAGTAAAGCATCGGACTCTATAACTAGTGTCACAGGAATGGTTCAAACTATAATCAGTAAGAAGAGTCAGTTTTCTTATACTTAAGTCGGCATTGTGCCTTTTCAATTTAATTCCGATGGAATTTCTGTGTTTCGTCGTCAATAAGAATGTCCAAGGGACACAGTAAACCTGAAGTGAAGCATCGGAATCTATAACTAGTGTCACAGGATTGGTTCAAATAATTGTCAATAAGAAGAGTCGGTCTTCATGTACTTAAGTCAGCATTGTACCGTTTGTATTAAATTCCGGTGCAATTTCTGTGTTTCATCGTCAATAAGAAGGTACAAGGGGTACAGTAAACCTGAAGTGAAGCGTAGGAATTTATAACTAGTGTCACAGGAATGGTTCAAAACATAGACAGTAGGAAGAGTCAGTGTTGTTATACTTAAGTCGGCATTGTGGCTTTCGTATTTAATTCCGATGCAAATTCTGTGTTTCATCGTCAATGAGAAGGTCCAAGGGATAAAGTAAACCTGAAGTGAAGCATCGGAATCTATAACTAGTGTCACAGGATTTGTTCAAAACATAGTCAATAAGAAGAGTTAGTCTTCTTGTACTTAAATCGACATTGTGCCTTTTCTATTTAATTCCGATGCAATTTCTGTGTTTCATCGTCAATAAGAAGGTCCAAAGGATACAGTAAACCTGGAGTAAAGCATCGGAACCTATAGCTAGTGTCAATGGAATGGTTCAAAACATAGGCAGTAAGAAGAGTCTGCCTTCTTGTCCTTAAGTCGGCATTGTGCCTTTTGCATTTAATTCCGATGCAATTTCTGTGTTTCATCGGCAATAAGGTCAGACTGATACAGCAAACCTGAAGTGAAGCATCAGAATCTATAACTAGAGTCACAGGAAGGGTTCAAAACATAGTCAGTAAGAAGAGTCAGTCTTCTTGTACTTAAGTCGGCATTGTGCCTTTTCAATATAATTCCGATGCAATTTCTGTATTTCATCGTCAATAAGAAGGTGCAGGGGATACAGTAGACCTGGAGTGAAGCATCGGAATCCGTAACTAGTGTCACAAGAACGGTTCTAAACATAGACAGTAAGAAGAGTCAGTCTTCTTGTATGTAAGTCGGCATTCTGCATTTTGTATTTAATTCCGATGCAATTTCTGTGTTTCATCGTCAATAAGAAGGTCAGAGGGATACAATAAACCTGAAGTTAAGCATCGGAATCTATAATTAGTGGCACAGGAATTGTTCAAAACAAAGTCAATAAGAAGAGTCAGTCTTCTTGTCCTTAAGTCGGCATTGTGCCATTTGTATTTAATTCCGATGCAATTTCTGTGTTTCATCGTCAATAAGAAGGTCTAAAGGATACAATAAACCTGGAGTGTAGCATCGGAATCTATAACTAGTGTCACAGGAATGGTTCAAAACATAGTCAGTAAGAAGAGTCAGTCTTCTTCTACTTAAGTCGGCATTGTGCCTTTCCTATTTAATTCCGATGCAATTTCTGTGTTTCATCGTCAGTAAGAAGGTCCAAGGGATACAGTAAACCTGAAGTAAAGCAACGGAATCCATAACTAGTGTCACAGGAGTGGTTCAAACTATAATCAGTAAGAAGAGTCAGTCTTCCTGTACTTAAGTCGGCATTGTGCCTTTTCTATTTGTTTTCGATGCAATTTCTGTGTTTCATCGTCAATTTGAAGGTCCAAGGGATACAGTAAACCTGAAGTGAAGCATCGGAATCTATAACTAGTGTCACAGGAATGGTTCCAAACATAGTCAGTAAGAAGAGTCAGTCTTCTGGTACTTAAGTCGGCATTGTGCCTTTTCTATTTAATTCCGATGCAATTTCTGTGTTTCATCGTCAGTAAGAAGGTCCAAGGGATACAGTAAACGTGAAGTAAAGCAACGGAATCCATAACTAGTGTCACGGGAATGGTTCAAACTATAATCAGTAAGAAGAGCCAGTCTACCTGTACTTAAGTCGGCATTGTGCCTTTTCTAATTTGATTTCGATGCAATTTCTGTGTTTCGTCGTCAATTTGAAGGTCCAAGGGATACAGTAAACCTGAAGTGAAGCATCGGAATCTATAACTAGTGTCACAGGAATGGTTCAAAACATAGTCAGTAAGAAGAGGTAGTCTTCTTGTACTTAAGTCGGCATTGTGCTTTTTCTATTTAATTCCGATGCAATTTCTGTGTTTCATCGTCAGTAAGAAGGTCCAAGGGATACAGTAAACCTGGGGTGAAGCATCGGAATCTATAACTAGTGTCAATGGAATGGTTCAAAACATAGGCATTAAGAAAAGTCAGTCTTCTTGTACTTAAGTCGGCATTGTGCCTTTTCTATTTAATTCCGATACAAATTCTGTGTTTCATCGTCAATGAGAAGGTCAGAGGGATACAGTAAACCTGAAGTGAAGCATCGGAATCTATAACTAGTGTCACAGGAATGGTTCAAAACATAGTCAGTAAGAAGAGTCAGTCTTCTTGTACTTAAGTCGGCATTGTGCCTTTTCTATTTAATTCCGATGCAATTTCTGTGTTTCATCGTCAGTATAAAGGTCCAAGGGATACAGTAAACCTGGGGTGAAGCATCGGAATCTATAACTAGTGTCAATGGAATGGTTCAAAACATAGGCATTAAGAAAAGTCAGTCTTCTTGTACTTAAGTCGGCATTGTGCCTTTTCTATTTAATTCCGATACAAATTCTGTGTTTCATCGTCAATGAGAAGGTCAGAGGGACTCAGTAAACCTGAAGTGAAGCATCGGAATCTATAACTAGTGTCACAGGAATGGTCAATACATAGTCAGTAATAAGAGTCAGTCTTCTTGTACTTAAGTCGGCATTGTGCCTTTCCTATTTGATTCCGATGCAATTTCTGTGTTTCATCGTCAGTAAGAAGGTCCAAGGGATACAGTAAACCTGAAGTGAAGCATCGGAATCTATAACTAGTGTCACAGGAATGGTTCAAAACATAGTCAGTAAGAAGAGTCAGTCTTCTTGTACTTAAGTCGGCATTGTGCCTTTCCTATTTAATACCGATGCAATTTCTGTGTTTCATCGTCAGTAAGAAGGTCCAAGGGATACAGTAAACCTGAAGTAAAGCAACGGAATCCATAACTAGTGTCACAGGAATGGTTCAAACTATAATCAGTAAGAAGAGTCAGTCTTCCTGTACATAAGTCGGCATTGTGCCTTTTCTATTTGTTTTCGATGCAATTTCTGTGATTCATCGTCAATTTGAAGTTCCAAGGGATACAGTAAACCTGAAGTGAAGCATCGGAATCTATAACTAGTGTCACAGGAATGGTTCCAAACATAGTCAGTAAGAATAGTCAGTCTTCTTGTACTTAAGTCGGCATTGTGCCTCTTCTATTTAATTCCGATGCAATTTCTGTGTTTCATCGTCAGTAAGAAGGTCCAAGGGATACAGTAAACCTGGGGTGAAGCATCGGAATCTATAACTAGTGTCAATGGAATGGTTCAAAACATAGGCATTAAGAAAGGTCAGTCTTCTTGTACTTAAGTCGGCATTGTGCCTTTTGTATTTAATTAAGATGCCATTTCTGTGTTTCATCGTCAATAAGAAGGTCCAAGGTATACAGTAAACCTGAAGTAAAGCAACGGAATCCATAACTAGTGTCACAGGAATGGTTCAAACTATAATCAGTAAGAAGAGTCAGTCTTCCTGTACTTAAGTCGGCATTGTGCCTTTTCTAATTTGATTTCGATGCAATTTCTGTGTTTCATCGTCTATTTGAAGGTCCAAGGGATACAGTAAACCAGAAGTGAAGCATCGGAATCTATAACTAGTGTCACAGGAATGGTTCAAAACATAGTCAGTAAGAAGAGGTAGTCTTCTTGTACTTAAGTCGGCATTGTGCTTTTTCTATTTAATTCCGATGCAATTTCTGTGTTTCATCGTCAGTAAGAAGGTCCAAGGGATACAGTAAACCTGGGGTGAAGCATCGGAATCTATAACTAGTGTCAATGGAATGGTTCAAAACATAGGCGTTAAGAAAAGTCAGTCTTCTTGTACTTAAGTCGGCATTGTGCCTTTTCTATTTAATTCCGATACAAATTTTGTGTTTCATCGTCAATGAGAAGGTCAGAGGGATACAGTAAACCTGAAGTGAAGCATAGGAATCTATAACTAGTGACACAGGAATGGTTCAAAACATAGTCAGTAAGAAGAGTCAGTCTTCTTGTACTTAAGTCGGCATTGTGCCTTTTCTATTTAATTCCGATGCAATTTCTGTGTTTCATCGTCAGTAAGAAGGTCCAAGGGATACAGTAAACCTGAAGTGAAGCATCGGAATCTATAACTAGTGTCACAGGAATGGTCAATACATAGTCAGTAAGAAGAGTCAGTCTTCTTGTACTTAAGTCGGCATTGTGCCTTTCGTATTTAATTCCGATGCAATTTCTGTGTTTCATCGTCAATAAGAAGGTCGGAGGGATACAGTAAACCTGAAGTGAAACATCGGAATCCACAACTACTGTAAGAGGAATGGTTCAAAATATAGACAGTAGGAAGAGTCAGTCTTCTTGTACTTAAGTCGGCATTGTGCCTTTTGTATTTAATTAAGATGCCATTTCTGTGTTTCATCGTCAATAAGAAGGTCCAAGGTATACAGTAAACCTGAAGTAAAGCAACGGAATCCATAACTAGTGTCACAGGAATGGTTCAAACTATAATCAGTAAGAAGAGTCAGTCTTCCTGTACTTAAGTCGGCATTGTGCCTTTTCTATTTAATTCCGATACAAATTCTGTGTTTCATCGTCAATGAGAAGGTCAGAGGGATACAGTAAACCTGAAGTGAAGCATCGGAATCTATAACTAGTGTCACAGGAATGTTCAATACATAGTCAGTAAGAAGAGTCAGTCTTCTTGTACTTAAGATGGCATTGTGCCTTTCGTATTTAATTCCGATGCAATTTCTGTGTTTCACCGTCAGTAAGAAAGTCAGAGGGATACAGTAAACCTGAAGTGAAGCATCGGAATCTATAACTAGTGTCACACGAATGGTTCTAACATAGACAGTAAGAAGAGTCAGTCTTCTTGTACTTAAGTCGGCATTGTGACTTTTGTATTTAATTTCGATGCCATTTCTGTGTTTCATCGTCAATAAGAAGGTCAGAGGGATACAGTAAACCTGAAGTGAAGCATCGGAATCTATAACTAGTGTCACAGGAGTGGTTCAAAACATAGTCAGTAAGAAGAGTAAGTCTTCTTGTCCTTGAGTCGGCATTGTGACTTTTGTATTTAATTCCGAAGCAATTTCTGTGTTTCATCGTCAATAAGAAGGTCCAAGGGATACAGTAAACCTGGAGTGAAGCTTCGGAATCAATAACTAGTGTCACAGTAATGGTTCAAAACATTGACAGTAAGAAGAGTCAGTCTTCTTGTACTTAAGTCGGCATTGTGCCTTTTGTATTTAATTCCGATGCAATTTCTGTGTTTCATCGTCAATAAGAACGTCCAAGGGATACAGTTCACCTGAAGTGAAGCATCGGAATCTATAACTAGTGTCACAGGAATGGTTCAAAACATAATCAGTAAGAAGAGTCAGTCTTCTTGTACTTAAGTCGGCAATGTGCCTTTTCTATTTAATTCCGATGCAATTTCTGTGTTTCATCGTCAATAACAAGGTACAAGGGGTACAGTAAACCTAAAGTGAAGCGTCGGAATTTATAACTAGTGTCACAGGAATGGTTCAAACATAAACAGTAGGAAGAGTCAGTGTTCTTATACTTAAGTCGGCATTGTGGCTTTTGTATTTAATTCCGATGCAATTTCTGTGTTTCATCGTCCATGAGAAGGTCCAAGGGATACAGTAAACCTGAAGTGAAGCTTCGGAATCTACAACTCGTGTCACAGGATTGGTTCAAAACATAGGCAGTAAACAAAGTCAGTCTTCTTGTACTTTAGTAGACATTGTGCCTTTTCAATATAGTTCCGATGCAATTTCTGTATTTCATCGTCAATAAGAAGGTCCAGGGGATACAGTACACCTGGAGTGAAGCATCGGAATCTGCAACTAGTGTCACAAGAACGGTTCTAAACATAGACAGTAAGATGAGTCAGTCTTCTTGTATGTAAGTCGGCATTGTGCATTTTGTATTTAATTCCGATGCAATTTCTGTGTTTCATCGTCAGTAAGAAGGTCCAAGGGATACAGTAAACCTGAAGTAAAGCAACGGAATCCATAACTAGTGTCACAGGAATGGTTCAAACTATAATCAGTAAGAAGAGTCAGTCTTCCTGTACTTAAGTCGGCATTGTGCCTTTTCTATTTGTTTTCGATGCAATTTCTGTGTTTCATCGTCAATTTGAAGGTCCAAGGGATACAGTAAACCTGAAGTGAAGCATCGGAATCTATAACTAGTGTCACAGGAATGGTTCCAAACATAGTCAGTAAGAAGAGTCAGTCTTCTTGTACTTAAGTCGGCATTGTGCCTTTTGTATTTAATTCCGATGCAATTTCTGTGTTTCATCGTCAATAAGAACGTCCAAGGGATACAGTTCACCTGAAGTGAAGCATCGGAATCTATAACTAGTGTCACAGGAATGGTTCAAAACATAATCAGTAAGAAGAGTCAGTCTTTTTGTACTTAAGTCGGCATTGTGCCTTTTCTATTTAATTCCGATGCAATTTCTGTGTTTCATCGTCAGTAAGAAGGTCCAAGGGATACACTAAACCTGGGGTGAAGCATCGGAATCTATAACTAGTGTCAATGGAATGGTTCAAAACATAGGCATTAAGAAAAGTCAGTCTTCTTGTACTTAAGTCGGCATTGTGCCTTTTGTATTTAATTAAGATGCCATTTCTGTGTTTCATCGTCAATAAGAAGGTCCAAGGTATACAGTAAACCTGAAGTAAAGCAACGGAATCCCTAACTAGTGTCACAGGAATGGTTCCAACTATAATCAGTAAGAAGAGTCAGTCTTCCTGTACTTAAGTCGGCATTGTGCCTTTTCTAATTTGATTTCGATGCAATTTCTGTGTTTCATCGTTAATTTGAAGGTCCAAGGGATACAGTAAACCAGAAGTGAAGCATCGGAATCTATAACTAGTGTCACAGGAATGGTTCAAAACATAGTCAGTAAGAAGAGGTAGTCTTCTTGTACTTAAGTCGGCATTGTGCTTTTTCTATTTAATTCCGATGCAATTTCTGTGTTTCATCGTCAGTAAGAAGGTCCATGGGATACAGTAAACCTGGGGTGAAGCATCGGAATCTATAACTAGTGTCAATGGAATGGTTCAAAACATAGGCATTAAGAATAGTCAGTCTTCTTGTACTTAAGTCGGCATTGTGCCTTTTCTATTTAATTCCGATACAAATTCTGTGTTTCATCGTCAATGAGAGGGTCAGAGGGATACAGTAAACCTGAAGTGAAGCATCGGAATCTATAACTAGTGTCACAGGAATGGTTCAAAACATAGTCAGTAAGAAGAGTCAGTCTTCTTGTACTTAAGTCGGCATTGTGCCTTTTCTATTTAATTCCGATGCAATTCCTGTGTTTCATCGTCAGTAAGAAGGTCCAAGGGATACAGTAAACCTGGGGTGAAGCATCGGAATCTATAACTAGTGTCAATGGAATGGTTCAAAACATAGGCATTAAGAAAAGTCAGTCTTCTTGTACTTAAGTCGGCATTGTGCCTTTTCTATTTAATTCCGATACAAATTCTGTGTTTCATCGTCAATGAGAAGGTTAGAGGGATACAGTAAACCTGAAGTGAAGCATCGGAATCTATAACTAGTGTCACAGGAATGGTCAATACATAGTCAGTAAGAAGAGTCAGTCTTCTTGTACTTAAGTCGGCATTGTGCCTTTCCTATTTAATTCCGATGCAATTTCTGTGTTTCATCGTCAGTAAGAAGGTCCAAGGGATACAGTAAACCTGAAGTGAAGCATCGGAATCTATAACTAGTGTCACAGGAATGGTTCAAAACATAGTCAGTAAGAAGAGTCAGTCTTCTTGTACTTAAGTCGGCATTGTGCCTTTCCTATTTAATTCCGATGCAATTTCTGTGTTTCATCGTCAGTAAGAAGGTCCAAGGGATACAGTAAACCTGAAGTGAAGCATCGGAATGTATAACTAGTGTCACAGGAATGGTTCCAAACATAGTCAGTAAGAAGAGTCAGTCTTCTTGTACTTAAGTCGGCATTGTGCCTTTTCTATTTAATTCCGATGCAATTTCTGTGTTTCATCGTCAGTAAGAAGGTCCAAGGGATACAGTAAACCTGGGGTGAAGCATCGGAATCTATATCTAGTGTCAATGGAATGGTTCAAAACATAGGCATTAAGGAAAGTCAGTCTTCTTGTACTTAAGTCGGCATTGTGCCTTTTGTATTTAATTAAGATGCCATTTCTGTGTTTCATCGTCAATAAGAAGGTCCAAGGTATACAGTAAACCTGAAGTAAAGCAACGGAATCCATAACTAGTGTCACAGGAATGGTTCAAACTATAATCAGTAAGAAGAGTCAGTCTTCCTGTACTTAAGTCGGCATTGTGCCTTTTCTAATTTGATTTCGATGCAATTTCTGTGTTTAATCGTCAATTTGAAGGTCCAAGGCATACAGTAAACCTGAAGTGAAGCAT
Organism: Schistocerca piceifrons; assembly: GCF_021461385.2. Taxonomy (NCBI): domain Eukaryota; kingdom Metazoa; phylum Arthropoda; class Insecta; order Orthoptera; family Acrididae; genus Schistocerca; species Schistocerca piceifrons. The sequence goes on from NW_025727784.1 coordinate 354,331, forward strand.
CGGAATCTATAACTAGTGTCACAGGAATGGTTCAAAACATAGTCAGTAAGAAGAGGTAGTCTTCTTGTACTTAAGTCGGCATTGTGCTTTTTCTATTTAATTCCGATGCAATTTCTGTGTTTCATCGTCAGTAAGAAGGTCCAAGGGATACAGTAAACCTGAGGTGAAGCATCGGAATCTATAACTAGTGTCAATGGAATGGTTCAAAACATAGGCATTAAGAAAAGTCAGTCTTCTTGTACTTAAGTCGGCATTGTGACTTTTCTCTTTAATTCCGATACAAATTCTGTGTTTCATCGTCAATGAGAAGGTCAGAGGGATACAGTAAACCTGAAGTGAAGCATCGGAATCTATAACTAGTGTCACAGGAATGGTTCAAATCATAGTCAGTAAGAAGAGTCAGTCTTCTTGTACTTAAGTCGGCATTGTGCCTTTTCTATTTAATTCCGATGCAATTTCTGCGTTTCATCGTCAGTAAGAAGGTCCAAGGGATACAGTAAACCTGGGGTGAAGCATCGGAATCTATAACTAGTGTCAATGGAATGGTTCAAAACATAGGCATTAAGAAAAGTCAGTCTTCTTGTACTTAAGTCGGCATTGTGCCTTTTCTATTTAATTCCGATACAAATTCTGTGTTTCACCATCAATGAGAAGGTCAGAGGGATACAGTAAACCTGAAGTGAAGCATCGGAATCTATAACTAGTGTCACAGGAATGGTCAATACATAGTCAGTAAGAAGAGTCAGTCTTCTTGTACTTAAGTCGGCATTGTGCCTTTCGTATTTAATTCCGATGCAATTTCTGTGTTTCATCGTCAATAAGAAGGTCGGAGGGATACAGTAAACCTGAAGTGAATCATCAGAATCCACAACTAGTGTAAGAGGAATGGTTCAAAATATAGACAGTAGGAAGTGTCAGTCTTCTTGTACTTAAGTCGGCATTGTGCCTTTTGTATTTAATTAAGATGCCATTTCTGTGTTTCATCGTCAATAAGAAGGTCCCAGGTATACAGTAAACCTGAAGTAAAGCAACGGAATCCATAACTAGTGTCACAGGAATGGTTCAAACTATAATCAGTAAGAAGAGTCAGTCTTCCTGTACTTTATTCGGCATTGTGCCTTTTCTAATTTGATTTCGATGCAATTTCTGTGTTTCATCGTCAATTTGAAGGTCCAAGGGATACAGTAGTCCTGAAGTGAAGCATCGGAATCTGTAACTAGTGTCACAGGAATGGTTCAAAACATAGTCAGTAAGAAGAGGTAGTCTTCTTGTACTTAAGTCGGCATTGTGCCTTTCGTATTTAATTCCGATGCAATTTCTGTGTTTCACCGTCAGTAAGAAGGTCAGAGGGATACAGTAAACCTGAAGTGAAGCATCGTAATCTATAACTAGAGTCACACGAATGGTTCTAACATAGACAGTAAGAAGAGGCCGTCTTCTTGTACTTAAGTCGGCATTGTGACTTTTGTATTTAATTTCGATGCCATCTCTGTGTTTCATTGTCAATAAGAAGGTCAGAGGGATACAGTAAACCTGAAGTGAAGCATTATTTAATTCCGATGCAATTTCTGTGTTTCATCGTCAGTCAGAAGGTCCAAGGGATACAGTAAACCTGGGGTGAAGCATCGGAATCTATAACTAGTGTCAATGGAATGGTTCGAAACATAGGCATTAAGAAAAGTCAGTCTTCTTGTACTTAAGTCGGCATTGTGCCTTTTCTATTTAATTCCGATACAATTTCTGTGTTTCATCGTCAATGAGAAGGTCAGAGGGATACAGTAAACCTGAAGTGAAGCATCGGAATCTATAACTAGTGTCACAGGAATGGTCAATACATAGTCAGTAAGAAGAGTCAGTCTTCTTGTCCTTAAGTCGGCATTGTGCCTTTCGTATTTAATTCCGATGCAATTTCTGTGTTTCACCGTCAGTAAGAAGGTCAGAGGGATACAGTAAACCTGAAGTGAGGCATCGGAATCTATAACTAGTGTCACAGGAGTGGTTCAAAACATAGTCAGTAAGAAGAGTAAGTCTTCTTGTCCTTGAGTCGGCATTGTGACTTTTGTATTTAATTCCGAAGCAATTTCTGTGTTTCATCGTCAATAAGAAGGTCCAAGGGATACAGTAAACCTGGAGTGAAGCTTCGGAATCAATAACTAGTGTCACAGTAATGGTTCAAAACATTGACAGTAAGAAGAGTCAGTCTTCTTGTACTTAAGTCGGCATTGTGCCTTTTGTATTTAATTCCGATGCAATTTCTGTGTTTCATCGTCAATAAGAACGTCCAAGGGATACAGTTGACCTGAAGTGAAGCATCGGAATCTATAACTAGTGTCACAGGAATGGTTCAAAACATAATCAGTAAGAAGAGTCAGTCTTCTTGTACTTAAGTCGGCATTGTGCCTTTTCTATTTAATTCCGATGCAAGTTCTGTGTTTCATCGTCAATAACAAGGTACAAGGGGTAAAGTAAACCTAAAGTGAAGCGTCGGAATTTATAACTAGTGTCACAGGAATGGTTCAAACATAAACAGTAGGAAGAGTCAGTGTTCTTATACTTAAGTCGGCATTGTGGCTTTTGTATTTAATTCCGATGCAATTTCTGTGTTTCATCGTCCATGAGAAGGTCCAAGGGATACAGTAAACCTAAAGTGAAGCATCGGAATCTACAACTTGTGTCACAGGATTGGTTCAAAACATAGACAGTAAACGAAGTCAGTCTTCTTGTACTTAAGTCGACATTGTGCCTTTTCAATATAGTTCCGATGCAATTTCTGTATTTCATCGTCAATAAGAAGGTCCAGGGGATACAGTACACCTGGAGTGAAGCATCGGAATCTGTAACTAGTGTCACAAGTACGGTTCTAAACATAGACAGTAAGATGAGTCAGTCTTCTTGTATGTAAGTCGGCATTGTGCATTTTGTATTTGACTCCGATTCAATATCTGTGTTTCATCGTCAATACGAAGGTCAGAGGGATACAATAAACCTGAAGTTAAGCATCGGAATCTATAATTAGTGTCACAGGAATGGTTCAAAACGAAGTGAGTAAGAAGAGTCAGTCTTCTTGTCTTTAAGCCGGCATTGTGCCTTTTCTATTTAATTCCGATGCAATTTATGTGTTTCATCGGCAATAAGGTCAGAGGGATACAGTAAACCTGAAGTGAAGCATCGGAATCTATAACTAGTGTCACAGGAATGGTTCAACGCATAGACAGTAGGAAGAGTCAGTCTTCTTGTACTTAAGTCGCCATTGTGCCTTTTCTATTTAATTCCGATGCAATTTCTGTGTTGCATCGTCAATAAGAAGGTCAGAGAATACAGTATACCTGAAGTGAAGCATCGCAATCTATAACTAGTGTCACAGGAATGGTTCAAAACAAAGTCAGTAAGAAGAGTCAGTCTTCTTGTCCTTAAGTCGGCATTGTGCCTTTTGTATTTAATTCCGATGCAATTTCTGTGTTTCATCGGCAATAAGGTCAGAGGGATACAGTAAACCTGAAGTGAAGCAACGGAATCTATAACTAGTGTCACAGGAAAGGTTCAAAACATTGTCAATAAGAAGAGTCGGTCTTTATGTACTTATGTCGGCATTGTGCCTTTTGTATCTAATTCCGATGCAATTTCTGTGTTTCATCGTCAATAAGAAGGTACAAGGGGTACAGTAAACCTGAAGTCAAGCATCGGAATCTATAACTAGTGTCACAGGATTTGTTCAAAACATAGTCAGTAAGCAGAGTTAGTCTTCTTGTACTTAAGTCGACATTGTGCCTTTTCTATTTAATTCCGATGCAATTTCTGTGTTTCATCGTCAATAAGGAGGTCCAAAGGATACAGTAAACCTGGAGTAAAGCATCAGAACCTATAACTAGTGTCAATGGAATGGTTCAAAACATAGGCAGTAAGAAGAGTCTGTCTTCTTGTCCTTAAGTCGGCATTGTGCCTTTTGTATTTAATTCCGATACAATTTCTGTGTTTCATCGGCAATAAGGTCAGACGGATACAGTAAACCTGAAGTGAAGCATCGGAATCTATAACTAGTGTCAAAGGAATGGTTAAAACATTGACAGTAAAAAGAATCAGTCTTCTGGTACTTAAGTCGGCATTATGCTTTTTGTATTTAATTCCGATGCAATTTCTGTTTTTCACAGTCAATAAGATGGTGAGAGGGATACAGTAAACCTGAAGTGAAGCATCGGAATCTATAACTAGTGTCACAAGAATTGTTCAAAACATAGACAGTTGGAAGAGTCAGTCTTCTTGTACTTAATTCGGCATTTTGCCTTTTGTATTTAATTCCGATGCAATTTCTGTGTTTCATCGTCAATTTGAAGGTCCAAGGGATACAGTAAACCTGAAGTGAAGCATCGGAATCTATAACTAGTGTCACAGGATAGGTTCAAAACATAGTCACTAAGAAGAGGTAGTCTTCTTGTACTTAAGTCGGCATTGTGCTTTTTCTATTTAATTCCGATGCAATTTCTGTGTTTCATCGTCAGTAAGAAGGTCCAAGGGATACAGTAAACCTGGGGTGAAGCATCGGAATTTATAACTAGTGTCAATGGAATGGTTCAAAACATAGGCATTAAGAAAAGTCAGTCTTCTTGTACTTAAGTCGGCATTGTGCCTTTTCTATTTAATTCCGATACAAATTCTGTGTTTCATCGTCAATGAGAAGGTCAGAGGGATACAGTAAACCTGAAGTGAAGCATCGGAATCTATAACTAGTGTCACAGGAATGGTCAATACATAGTCAGTAAGAAGTGTCAGTCTTCTTGTACTTAAGTCGGCATTGTGCCTTTCGTATTTAATTCCGATGCAATTTCTGTGTTTCACCGTCAGTAAGAAGGTCAGAGGGATACAGTAAACCTTAAGTGAAGCATCGGAATCTATAACTAGTGTCACAGGAGTGGTTCAAAACATAGTCAGTAAGAAGAGTAAGTCTTCTTGTCCTTGAGTCGGCATTGTGAATTTTGTATTTAATTCCGAAGCAATTTCTGTGTTTCATCGTCAATAAGAATGTCCAAGGGATACAGTAAACCTGGAGTGAAGCATCGGAATCAATAACTAGTGTCACAGTAATGGTTCAAACATTGACAGTAAGAAGAGTCAGTCTTCTTGTACTTAAGTCGGCATTGTGCCTTTTGTATTTAATTCCGATGCAGTTTCTGTGTTTCATCGTCAATAAGAACGTCCAAGGGATACAGTTCACCTGAAGTGAAGCATCGGAATCTATAACTAGTGTCACAGGAATGGTTCAAAACATAGTCAGTAAGAAGAGTCAGTCTTGTTGTCCTTAAGTTGGCATTGTGCCATTTGTATTTAATTCCGATGCAATTTCTGTGTTTCATCGACAATATGAAGGTACAAGGGGTACAGTAAACCTAAAGTGAAGCGTCGGAATTTATAACTAGTGTCACAGGAATGGTTCAAAACATAAACAGTAGGAAGAGTCAGTGTTCTTATACTTAAGTCGGCATTGTGGCTTTTGTATTTAATTCCGATGCAATTTCTGTGTTTCATCGTCCATGAGAAGGTCCAAGGGATACATTAAACCTGAAGTGAAGGATCGGAATCTGTAACTAGTGTCACAAGAACTGTTCTAAACATAGACACTAAGATGAGTCAGTCTTCTTGTATGTAAGTCGGCATTGTGCATTTTGTATTTAATTCCGATGCAATTTCTGTGTTTCATCGTCAATAAGAAGGTCAGAGGGATACAATAAACCTGAAGTAGAGCATCGGAATCTATAATTAGTGTCACAGGAATGGTTCGAAACGAAGTGAGTAAGAAGAGTCAGTCTTCTTGTCTTTAAGCCGGCATTGTGCCTTTTCTATTTAATTCCAATGCAATTTCTGTGTTTCATCGGCAATAAGGTCAGAGGGATACAGTAAACCTGAAGTGAAACATCGGAATCTATAACTAGTGTCACAGGAATGGTTCAAAACATAGACAGTAGGAAGATTCAGTCTTCTTGTACTTAAGTCGCCATTGTGCCTTTTCTATTTAATTCCGATGCAATTTCTGTGTTGCATCGTCAATAAGAAGGTCAGAGGGATACAGTATACCTGAAGTGAAGCATCGCAATCTATAACTAGTATCACAGGAATGGTTCAAAACATAGTCAGTAAGAAGAGTCAGTCTTCTTGTACTTAAGGCGGCATTGTGAATTTTGTATTTAATACCGACGCAATTTCTAAATTTCATCGTCAATAAGAAGGTCCAAGGGATACAGTAAACCTGGAGTAAAACATCGGAATCTATAACTAGTGTCACAGGAATGGTTCACAACATAGACAGTAACAAGAGTCAGTCTTCTTGTACTTAAGTCGACATTGTGCCTTTTCTATTTAATTCCGATGCAATTTCTGTGTTTCATCGTCAATAGGAAGGTACGAGGGGTACAGTAAACCTGAAGTGAAGCATCGGAATCTATAACTAGTGTCACAGGATTTGTTCAAAACATAGTCAGTAAGAAGAGATAGTCTTCTTGTACTTAAGCGAACATTGTGCCTTTTCTATTTAATTCCGATGCAATTTCTGTGTTTCATCGTCAATAAGAAGGTCCAAAGGATACAGTAAACCTGGAGTAAAGCATCAGAACCTATAACTAGTGTCAATGGATTGGTTCAAAACATAGGCAGTAAGAAGAGTCTGTCTTCTTGTCCTTAAGTCGGCATTGTGCCTTTTGTATTTAATTCCGATGCAATTTCAGTGTTTCATCGGCAATAAGGTCAGACGGATACAGTAAACCTGAAGTGAAGGATCGGAATCTATAACTAGTGTCACAGGAATGGTTAAAACATTGACAGTAAAAAGAATCAGTGTTCTTGTACTTAAGTCGGCATTATGCTTTTTGTATTTAATTCCGATGCCATTTCTGTTTTTCACCGTCAATAAGATGGTGAGAGGGATACAGTAAACCTGAAGTGAAACATCGGAATCTATAACTAGTGTCACAAGAATTGTTCAAAACATAGACAGTTGGAAGAGTCAGTCTTCTTGTACTTAATTCGGCATTTTGCCTTTTGTATTTAATTCCGATGCAATTTCTGTGTTTCATCGTCAATAAGAAGGTCTAAGGTATCCAGCAAACCTGAAGTGAAGCATCAGAATCTATAACTAGAGTCACAGGAATGGTTCAAAACATAGTCAGTAAGAAGAGTCAATCTTCTTGTACTTAAGTCGGCATTGTGCCTTTCCAATATAATTCCGATGCAATTTCTGTATTTCATCGTCAATAAGAAGGTCCAGGGGATACAGTACACCTGGAGTGAAGCATCGGAATCAGTAACTAGTGGCACAAGAACGGTTCTAAACATAGACGGTAAGATAAGTCAGTCTTCTTGTATGTAAGTCGGCATTGTGCATTTTGTATTTAATTCCGATGCAATTTCTGTGTTTCATCGTCAATAAGAAGGTCAGAGGGATACAATAAACCTGAAGTTAAGCATCGGAATCTATAATTAGTGTCACAGGAATGGTTCAAAACAAAGTGAGTAAGAAGAGTCAGTCTTCTTGTCTTTAAGCCGGCATTGTGCCTTTTCTATTTAATTCCGATGCAAATTCTGTGCTTCATCGGCAATAAGGTCAGAGCGATACAGCAAACCTGAAGTGAAGCATCGGAATCAATAACTAGTGTCACAGGAATGGTTCAAAACATAGACAGTAGGAAGAGCCAGTCTTCTTGTACATAAGTCGGCATTGTGCCTTTTCTACTTAATTGCGATGCAATTTCTATATTTCATCGTCAATAAGAAGGTCCAAGGGATACAGTAAACCTGGAGTGAAGCATCGGAATCTATAACTAGTGTCACAGGAATGGTTCACAACATAGACAGTAACAAGAGTCAGTCTTCTTGTACTTAAGTCGACATTGTGCCTTTTCTATTTAATTCCGATGCAATTTCTGTGTTTCATCGTCAATAAGAAGGTCAGAGGGATACAATAAACTTGAAGTGAAGCATCGGTATGTATAATTAGTGTCACAGGAATGGTTCAAAACAAAGTCAGTAAGAAGAGTCAGTCTTCTTGTCCTTAAGTCGGCATTGTGCCTTTTGTATTTAATTCCGATGCAATTTCTGTGTCTCATCGTCAATAAGAAGGTCTAAAGGATACAATAAACCTGGAGTGTAGCATCAGAATCTGTAACTAGTGTCACAGGAATGGTTCAAATCATAGACAGTAAGAAGAGTCAGTCTTCGTGTACCTAAGTCAGCATTTTGCCTTTTGTATTTAATTCCGATGCAATTTCTGTGTTTCATCGTCAATAAGAAGGTCAGAGGGATACAGTAAACCTGAAGTGAATTATCGGAATCCACAACTAGTGTAACAGGAATGGTTCAAAATATAGACAGTAGGAAGAGTCAGTCTTCTTGTACTTAAGTCGGCATTGTGCCTTTTGTATTTAATATCGATGTCATTTCTGTGTTTCATCGACAATAAGAAGGTCCAAGGGATACAGTAAACCTGAAGTAAAGTAACGGAATCCATAACTAGTGTCACAGGAATGGTTCAAACTATAATCAGTAAGAAGAGTCAGTCTTCCTGTACTTAAGTCGGCATTGTGCCTTTTCTATTTGATTTCGATGCAATTTCTGTGTTTCATCGTCAATTAGAAGGTCCAAGGGATACAGTAAACCTGAAGTGAAGCATCGGAATCTATAACTAGTGTCACAGGAATGGTTCAAAACATAGTCAGTAAGAAGAGTCAGTCTTCCTGTCCTTAAGTCAGCATTGTGCCTTTTCTATTTAATTCCGATGCAATTTCTGTGTTTCATCGTCAGTAAGAAGGTCCAAGGGATACAGTAAACCTGGGGTGAAGCATTGGAATCTATAACTAGTGTCAATGGAATGGTTCAAAACATAGGCATTAAGCAAAGTCAGTCTTCTTGTACTTAAGTCGGCATTGTGCCATTTCTATTTAAATCCGATACAAATTCTGTGTTTCATCGTCAATGAGAAGGTCAGAGGGATACAGTAAATCAGAAGTGAAGCATCGGAATCTATAACTAGTGTCACAGGATGGTCAATACATAGTCAGTAAGAAGAGTCAGTCTTCTTGTACTTAAGTCGGCATTGTGCCTTTCGTATTTAATTCCGATGCAATTTCTGTGTTTCACCGTCAGTAAGAAGGTCAGGGGGATACAGTAAACCTGAAGTGAAGCATCGGAATCTATAACTAGTGTCACACGAATGGTTCTAACATAGACAGTAACAAGAGTCAGTCTTCTTGTACTTAAGTCGGCATTGTGCCTTTTGTATTTAATTTCGATGCCATTTCTGTGTTTCATCGTCAATAAGAAGGTCAGAGGGATACAGTAAACCTGAAGTGAAGCATCGGAATCTATAACTAGTGTCACAGGAGTGGTTCAAAACATAGTCAGTAAGAAGAGTAAGTCTTCTTGTCCTTGAGTCGGCATTGTGAATTTTGTATTTAATTCCGAAGCAATTTCTGTGTTTCATCGTCAATAAGAAGGTCCAAGGGATACAGTAAACCTAGAGTGAAGCATCGGAATCAATAACTAGTGTCACAGGAATGGTTCAAAACATTGACAGTAAGATAGGTCAGTCTTCTTGTACTTAAGTCGGCATTGTGCCTTTTGTATTTAATTCCGATGCAATTTCTGTGTTTCATCGTCAATAAGAAGGTCCAAGGGATACAGTAAACCTGAAGTGAAGCATCGGAATCTATAACTAGTGTCACTGGAATGTTTCACATTATAGACAGTAAGAAGAGTCAGTATTCTTGTACTTAAGTCGGCATTGTGCCTTTTGTATTTAATCCCGATGCAATTACTGTGATTCGTCGTCAATAAGAAGATCCAAGGGAAACAGTAAACCTGAAGTGAAGCAACGGAATCTATAACTAGTGTCACAGGAATGGTTCAAATCATAGACAGTAAGAAGAGTCAGTCTTCTTGTACTTAAGTCGGCAATGTGGCTTTTGTATTTAATTCCGATGCAATTACTGTATTTCATCGTCAATAAGAAGGTCAGAGGGATACAGTAAACCTGAAGTGAAGCATCGGATTCTATAACTAGTGTCACAGGAATGGTTCAAAACATAGACAGTAAGAAGAGTCAGTCTTCGTGTACTTAAGTCAGCATTTTGCCTTTTGAATTTAATTCCGATGCAATTTCTGTGTTTCATCGTCAATAAGAACGTCCAAGGGATACAGTTCACCTGAAGTGAAGCATCGGAATCTATAACTAGTGTCACAGGAATGGTTCAAAACATAAACAGTAAGATGAATCAGTCTTCTTGTACTTAAGTCGGCATTGTGCCTTTTCTATTTAATTCCGATGCAATTTCTGTGTTTCATCGTCAATAACAAGGTCCAAGGGATACAGTAAACCTGGAGTGAAGCATTGGAATCTATAACTAGTGTCACAGGAATGGTTCAAAACATAGTCAGTAAGAAGAGTCAGTCTTGTTGTCCTTAAGTTGGCATTGTGCCTTTTGTATTTAATTCCGATGCAATTTCTGTGTTTCATCGTCAATAAGAAGGTCAGAGGGATACAGTAAACCTGAAGTGAAGCATCGGAATCCACAACTAGTGTCACAGGAATGGTTCAAAGTATAGACAGTAGGAAGAGTCAGTCTTCTTGTACTTATGTCGGCATTGTGCTTTTGTATTTAATTTCGATGCAATTACTGTGTTTCATCGTCAATAAGAAGGTCCAAGGTATACAGTAAACCTGATGTAAAGCAACGGAATCCATAACTAGTGTCACAGGAATGGTTCAAACTATAATCAGTAAGAAGAGTCATGTCTTCCTGTACTTAAGTCGGCATTGTGCCTTTTCTATTTAATTCCGATGCAATTTCTGTGTTTCATCGTCAATAAGAAGGTCCAAGGGATACAGTAAACCTGGGGTGAAGCATCGGAATCTATAACTTGTGTCAATGGAATTAGTCAAAACATAGGCATTAAGAAGAGTCAGTCTTCTTGTACTTAAGTCGGCATTGTGCCTTTTCTATTTAATTCCGATTCAAATTCTGTGTTTCATCGTCAATGAGAAGGTCAGAGGGATACAGTAAACCTGGAGTGAAGCATCGGAATCTATAACTAGTGTCACAGGAATGGTTCAAAACATGGTCAGTAAGAAGAGTCAGTCTTCTTGTCCTTGTGTTGGCATTGTGCCTTTTGTATTTATTTCCGATGCAATTTCTGTGTTACATCGTCAATAAGAAGGACAGCGGGATACAGTAAACCTGAAGTGAAGCATAGGAATCCACAACTTGTGTCACAGGAATGGTTCAAAACATAGACAGTAGGAAGAGTCAGTCTTCTTGTACTTAAGTCGGCATTGTGCCTTTTGTATTTAATTCCGATACAGTATCTGTCTTTCATCGTCAATAAGAAGGTCAGAGGTTTACAGTAAACCTGAAGTAAAGCATCGGAATCTATAACTAGTGTCACAGGAATGGTTCAAACTATAATCAGTAAGAAGAGTCCGTTTTCTTATACTTACGTCGGCATTGTGCCTTTTCAATTTCATTCCGTTTGAATTTCTGTGTTTCATCGTCAATAAGAATGTCCAAGGGTTACAGTAAACCTGAAGTGAAGCATCGGAATCTATAACTAGTGTCACAGGAATGGTTCAAATAATTGTCAATAAGAAGAGTCGGTCTTCATGTACTTAAGTCGGCATTGTACCGTTTGTATTAAATTCCGATGCAATTTCTGTATTTCATCGTCAATAAGAATGTACAAGGGGTACAGTAAACCTGAAGTAAAGCGTAGGAATTTATAACTAGTGTCACAGGAATGGTTCAAAACACAGACAGTAGGAAGAGTCAGTGTTCTTATACTTAAGTCGGCATTGTGGCTTTCGTATTTAATTCCGATGGAATTCCTGTGTTTCATCGTCAATGAGATGATCCAAGGGATACAGTATACCTTAAGTGAAGCATCGGAATCTGCAACTAGTGTCACAGGATTGGTTCAAAACATAGTCAGTAAGAAGAGTCAGTCTTCTTGTACTTAAGTCGGCATAGTGCCTTTTCTATTTAATTCTGATATAATTTCTGTGTTTCATCGTCAATAAGAGGGTCCAAGGGATACAGTAAACCTGAGGTGAAGCATCGGACTCTATAACTAGTGTCACAGAAATGGTTCAAAACATAGACAGTAGGAAGAGTCAGTCTTCTTATAATTAAGTCGGCATTGTGCCTTATGTATTTAATTCCGATGTAATTTCTGTGTTTCATCGACAATAAGAAGGTCCAAGGAAACAGTAAACCTGAAGTGAAGCTTCGGAATCTATAACTAGTGGTACAGGAATGGTTCAAATAATAGACCGTACGAAGAGTCAGTCTTCTTGTACTTAAGTCGGTAGTGTATCTTTTGTATTTAAGTCCGATGCAATTTCTGTGTTTCATCGTCAATAAGAAGGTCAGAGGGATACAGTAAACCTGAAGTGAAGCATCGGAATCTATAATTAGTGCCACAGGAATGGTTCAAAACAAAGTCAGTAAGAAGGGTCAGTCTTCTTGTCGTTAAGTCGGCATTGTGCCTTTTGTATTTAATTCCGATGCAATTAGTGTGTTTCATCGCCAATAAGAAGATTCAAGGGATACTATAAACCTGGAGTGCAGCATCGGAATCCATAACTAGTGTCACAGGAATGGTTCAAAACATAGACAGTAAGAAGAGTCAGACTTCGTGTACTTAAGTCGGCATTTTGCTTTTTGTATTTAAATCTGATGTAATTTATGTATTTCATCGTCAATAAGAAGGTCCAAGGGATACAGTAAACCGGAAGTGAAGATGAGGAATCTATAACTAGTGTCACAGGAATGATTCAAACTATAATCAGTAAGAAGGGTCAGTTTTCTTATACTTAAGTCGGCATTGTGCCTTTTCAATTTAATTTCGATGCAAATTCTGTGTTTCATCGTCAATAAGAAGGTTCAAGGGATACAATAAACCTGGAGTGCAGCATCGGAATCTATAACTAGTGTCACAGGAATGGTTCAAAACATAGACAGTAGGGAGAGTCAGTCTTCTTGTACTTAAGTAGGCATTGTGCTTTATCTATTTAATTCCGATGTAATTTCTGTGTTTCATCGTCAATAAGATGGTCAGAGGGATGCAGTAAACCTGAAGTGAATCATCGGAATCTATAACTAGTGTCACAGGAATGGTTCAAAACATAGTCAGTAAGAAGAGTCAGTATTCTTGTACTTAATTCGGCATTGCGCCTTTCGTATTTAATTCCGATTCAATTTCTGTGATTCATCGTCAATAAGAAGGTCCAAGGGGTACAGTAAACCTAAGGTGAAGCATCGGACGCTATAACTAGTGTCACAGAAATGATTCAAAACATAGACAGTAGGAAGAGTCAGTCTTCTTATACTTAGGTCGGCATTGTGCCCTTTGTATTTAATTCCGATGCAATTTCTGTGTTTCATCGTCAATAAGAAGGACCAAGGGATCAGTAAACCTGAGGTGAAGCATCGGAATCTATAACTAGTGTCACAGGAATGGTTCAAAACATAGACCGTACGAAGAGTCAGTCTTCTTGTACTTAAGTCGGCATTGTGGCTTTTGTATTTAATTCCGATGCAATTTCTGTGTTTCATCGTCAATAAGAAGGTCAGAGGGATACAGTAAACCTGAAGTGAAGCATCGGAATCTATAATTAGTGTCACAGGAATCGTTCAAAGCAAAGTCAGTAAGAAGAGTCAGTCTTCTTGTCCTTAAGACGGCATTGTGCCTTTTGTATTTAATTACGATGCAATTTCTGTGTTTCATCGTCCATAAGAAGGTTCAAGGGATACAATCAACCTGAAGTGAAGATTCGGAATCTATAACTAGTGTCACAGGAATGGTTCTAAACATAGTCAGTAAGAAGAGTCAGTCTTCTTGTACTTAAGTCGGCATTGTGCATTTTCTATTAATTTCCGATGCAATTTTATTGTTTCATCGTCAGTAACAAGGTCCAAGGGATACAGTAAACCGGGAGTGAAGCATCGGAATGTATAACTAGTGTCACAGGAATCGTTCAAACATAGACAGTAAGAAGAGTCAGCCTTCTTCTACTTAAGTCGGCATTGTGCCTTTTCTATTTAATTCCGATGCAATTTCTGTGTTTCATCGTCAATAAGAAGGTCAGAGGGATACAGTAAACCTGAAGTGAAGCACCGGAATCTATAACTAGTGTCACAGGAATGGTTCAAAAGATAGTAAGAAGAGTCCGTCTTCTTGTACTTAAGTCGGCTTTGTGCCTTTCGTATTTCATTCCGATGCAATTTCTGTGATTCACCGTCAATAAGAAGGTCAGAGGGATACAGTAAACCTCAAGTGAAGCATCGGAATCTATAGCTAGTGTCACAGGAATGGTTTAAACATAGACAGTAAGAAGAGTCAGTCTTCTTGTACTTAAGTCGGCATTGCGCCTCTTGTATTTAATTCCGATGCAATTTCTGTGTTTCATCGTCAATAAGAAGGTCCAAGGGATACAGTAAACCTGGAGTGAATTACCGAATTCTATAACTAGAGCAACAGTAATGGTTCAATACATAGACAGTAAGAAGAGTCAGCCTTCTTGTACGTAATTCGGCATTGTGCCTTTTGTATTTAATTCCGATGCAATTAATGTGATTCATCGTCAAAAAGAAGGTAAACCTGAAGTGAAGCAACGGACTCTATAACCAGTGTCACAGAAATGGTTCAAATCATACACAGTAGGAAGAGTCAGGCTTCTTATGCTTAGGTCGGCATTGTGCCTTTTGTATTTAATTGCGATGCAATTTCTGTGTTTCATCGTCAATAAGAAGGTCCAAGGGAAACAGTAAACCTGAAGTGAAACATCGGAACCTATAACTAGCGTCACAGGAATGGTTCAAAACAAAGACCGTTCGAAGAGTTAGTCTTCTTATACTGAAGTCGGCATTGTGGCTTTTGAGTTTAATTCCGATGCAATTTCTGTGTTTCATCGTCATCAAGAAGGTACAAGGGGTACAGTAAACCTGAAGTGAAGCATAGGAATTTATAACTAGTGTCAGAGGAATGGTTCAAAACATAGACAGTAGGTAGATCAGTGTTCTTATACTTAAGTCGGCATTGTGGCTTTTGTATTTAATTCCGGTGCAATTTCTGTGTTTCATCGTCAATAAGAAGGTCCAAGGGATACAGTAAACCTGAAGTGAAGCATCGGAATCCACAACTAGTGTCACAGGAATGGTTCAATGATAGACAGCTGGAAGAGTCAGTCTTCTTGTACTTAAGTCTTCATGGTGCCTTTTGTATTTAATTCCGTTGCAACATCTGTGTTACATCGGCAATAAGAAGGTCAGCCGGATACAGTAAACCTGAAGTGAAGCATCGGAATCCACAACTAGTGTCACAGGAATGGTTCAAAAGATAGACAGCTGGAAGAGTCAGTCTTCTTGTACTTAAGTCTTCATTGTGCCTTTTGTATTTAATTCCGTTGCAATTTCTGTGTTTCATCGTCAATAAGAATTTCCAAGGGATACAGTAAAACTGGAGTGAAGCATCGGAATCTATAACTAGTGTCACAGGAATGGTTCAAAACATAGACAGTAAGTAGAGTCAGTCTTCTTTACTTAAGTCGGCATTGTGCCTTTTCTATTTAATTCCGATGCAATTCTTGTGTTTCATCGTCAATATGAAGGTCAGAGGGATACAGTAAACCTGAAGTGAAGCATCGGAATCTATAAGTAGTGTCACAGGAATGGTGCAAAACATAGTCAGTAAGAAGAATCAGTCTTCTTGCACTTAAGTCGGCATTGTGCCTTTTGTATTTAATTCCAATGCAATTTCTGTATTTCATCGTCAATAAGAAGGTCCAAGGGATACAGTAGACCTGGAATCAAGCACCGAATTCTATAACTAGAGCAACAGTAATGGTTCAATGAATAGACAGTAAGAAGAGTCAGTCTTCTTGTACTTAAGTCGGCATTGTGCCTTTTGTATTTAATTCCGATGCAATTTCTGTGATTCATCGTCAATAAGAAGGTCCAAGGGATACAGTAAACCTGAAGTGAAGCATCGGACTCTATAACTAGTGTCACAGAAATGGTTCAAAACATAGACAGTAGGAAGAGTCAGTCTTCTTATACTTAGGTCGGCATTGTGCCTTTTGTATTTAATTCCGATGCAATTTCTGTGTTTCATCGTCAATAAGAAGGTCAGAGGGATACAGTAAACCTGAAGTGAAGCATCGGAATCTATAATTAGTGTCACAGGAATGGTTCAAACAAAGTCAGTAAGAAGAGTCAGTCTTCTTGTCCTTAAGACGGCATTGTGCCTTTTGTATTTAGTTCCGATTCAATTTCTGTGTTTCATCGTCCATAAGAAGGTTCAAGGGATACAATATACCTGGAGTGTAGCATCGGAATCCATAACGAGTGTCACAGGAAAGGTTCAAAACATAGACAGTAATAAGAGTGAGTCTTCGTGTACTTAAGTCGGCATTTTGCCTTTTGTATTTAAATCCGATGAATTTTCTGTGTTTCATCGTCAACAAGAAGGTCCAAGGGATACAGTAAACCTGAGTGAAGATTCGGAATCTATAACTGGTGTCACAGGAATGGTTCAAAACAAAGTCAGTAAGAAGAGTCAGTCTTCTTGTACTTAAGTCGGCATTGTGCCTTTTCTATTAATTTCCGATGCAATTTCTGTGATTCATCGTCAGTAACAAGGTCCAAGGGATACAGTAAACCTGGAGTGAAGCATGGGAATGTATAACTAGTGTCACTGGAATATGTTCAAACATAGACAGTAAGAAGAGTTAGCCTTCTTGTACTTAAGTCGACATTGTGCCTTTTCTATTTCATTCGAATGCAATTTCTGTGTTTCATCGTCAATAAGAAGGTCAGAGGGATACAGTAAACCTGAAGTGAAGCATCGGAATCTATAACTAGTGTCACAGGAATGGTTCAAAACATAGTCAGTAAGAAGAGTCAGTCTTCTTGCACTTAAGTCGGCTTTGTGCCTTTCGTATTTAATTCCGATACAATTTCTGTGTTTCACCGTCAATATGAAGGTCAGAGGGATACAGTAAACCTTAAGTGAAGCATCGAAATCTATAACTAGTGTCACAGGAATGGTTCAAACATAGACAGTAAGAAGAGTCAGTCTTCTTGTACTTAAGTCGGCATTGAGCCTCTTTTATTTAATTCCGATGCAATTTCTGTGTTTCATCGTCAATAAGAAGGTCCAAGGGATACAGTAAACCTGGAGTGAAGCACCGAATTCTATAACTAGAGCAACAGTAATGGTTCAATACATAGACAGTAAGAAGGGTCAGTCTTCTTGTACTTAAGTCGGCTTTGTGCCTTTTGTATTTAATTCCGATGCAATTTCTGTGATTCATCGTCAAAAAGAAGGCCCAACGGATACAGTAAACCTGAAGTGAAGCATCGGACTCTATAACTAGTGTCACAGAAATGGTTCAAATCATAGACAGTAGGAAGAGTCAGGCTTCTTATGCTTAGGTCGGCATTGTGCCTTTTGTATTTAATTGAGAAGCAAATTCTGTGTTTCATCGTCACTAAGAATGTCCAAAGGAAACAGTAAACCTGAAGTGAAACATCGGAATATATCACTAGCGTCACAGGAATGATTCAAAACATAGACCGTACGAAGAGTCAGACTTCTTGTACTTAAGTCGCCATTGTGGCTTTTGTGTTTAATTCCGATGCAATTTCTGTGTTTCATCGCTCATCAAGAAAGTACAAGGGGTACAGTAAACCTGAAGTGAAGCATCGGAATCTATAACTAGTGTTACAGGAATGGTTCAAACGTAGTCAGTAAGAAAAGTCAGTCTTCTTGTACTTAAGTCGGCATTGTGCCTTTCGTATTTAATTCCGATGCAATTTCTGTGTTTCACCGTCAATAAGAAGGTCAGAGGGATACAGTAAACCTGAAGTGAAGCATCGGAATCTGTAACTAGTGTCACACTAATGGTTCAAACATAGACAGTAAGAAGAGTCAGTCTTCTTGTACTTAAGTCGGCATTGTGCCTCTCGTATTTAATTCCGATGAATTTCTGTGTTTCATCGTCAATAAGAAGGTTCCAGGGATACATTAAACCTGGAGTGTAGCATCGGAATCTATAACTAGTGTCACAGGAATGGTTCAAAACATAGTCAGAAAGAAGAGTCAGTCTTCTTGTACTTAAGTCGGCATTGTGACTTTTCTATTAATTTCCGATGCAATATCTGTGATTCATCGTCAGTAACAAGGTCCAAGGGATACAGTAAACCTGGAGTGAAGCATCGGAATGTATAACTAGTGTCACAGGAATGGTTCAAACTTAGACAGTAAGAAGAGTCAGCCTTCTTGTACTTAAGTCGGCATTGTGCCTTTTCTATTTCATTCCGATGCAATTTCTGTGTTTCATCGTCAATAAGAAGGTTAGAGGGATACAGTAAACCTCAAGTGAAGCATCGGAATCTATAACTAGTGTCACAGGAATGGTTCAAACATAGACAGTAAGAAGAATCAGTCTTCTTGTACTTAAGTCGGAATTGCGCCTCTTGTATTTAATTCCGATGCAATTTCTGTGTTTCATCGTCAATAAGAAGGTCCAAGGGATACAGTAAACCTGGAGTGAAGCACCGAATTCTATAACTAGAGCAACAGTAATGGTTCAATACATAGACAGTAAGAAGGGTCAGTCTTCTTGTACTTAAGTCGGCTTTGTGCCTTTTGTATTTAATTCCGATGCAATTTCTGTGATTCATCGTCAAAAAGAAGGCCCAACGGATACAGTAAACCTGAAGTGAAGCATCGGACTCTATAACTAGTGTCACAGAAATGGTTCAAATCATAGACAGTAGGAAGAGTCAGGCTTCTTATGCTTAGGTCGGCATTGTGCCTTTTGTATTTAATTGCGAAGCAAATTCTGTGTTTCATCGTCACTAAGAATGTCCAAAGGAAACAGTAAACCTGAAGTGAAACATCGGAATATATCACTAGCGTCACAGGAATGATTCAAAACATAGACCGTACGAAGAGTCAGACTTCTTGTACTTAAGTCGCCATTGTGGCTTTTGTGTTTAATTCCGATGCAATTTCTGTGTTTCATCGCTCATCAAGAAAGTACAAGGGGTACAGTAAACCTGAAGTGAAGCATCGGAATCTATAACTAGTGTTACAGGAATGGTTCAAACGTAGTCAGTAAGAAAAGTCAGTCTTCTTGTACTTAAGTCGGCATTGTGCCTTTCGTATTTAATTCCGATGCAATTTCTGTGTTTCACCGTCAATAAGAAGGTCAGAGGGATACAGTAAACCTGAAGTGAAGCATCGGAATCTGTAACTAGTGTCACACTAATGGTTCAAACATAGACAGTAAGAAGAGTCAGTCTTCTTGTACTTAAGTCGGCATTGTGCCTCTCGTATTTAATTCCGATGAATTTCTGTGTTTCATCGCCAATAAGAAGGTTCCAGGGATACATTAAACCTGGAGTGTAGCATCGGAATCTATAACTAGTGTCACAGGAATGGTTCAAAACATAGTCAGAAAGAAGAGTCAGTCTTCTTGTACTTAAGTCGGCATTGTGACTTTTCTATTAATTTCCGATGCAATATCTGTGATTCATCGTCAGTAACAAGGTCCAAGGGATACAGTAAACCTGGAGTGAAGCATCGGAATGTATAACTAGTGTCACAGGAATGGTTCAATCTTAGACAGTAAGAAGAGTCAGCCTTCTTGTACTTAAGTCGGCATTGTGCCTTTTCTATTTCATTCCGATGCAATTTCTGTGTTTCATCGTCAATAAGAAGGTTAGAGGGATACAGTAAACCTCAAGTGAAGCATCGGAATCTATAACTAGTGTCACAGAAATGGTTCAAACATAGACAGTAAGAAGAATCAGTCTTCTTGTACTTAAGTCGGAATTGCGCCTCTTGTATTTAATTCCGATGCAATTTCTGTGTTTCATCGTCAATAAGAAGGTCCAAGGGATACAGTAAACCTGGAGTGAAGCACCGAATTCTATAACTAGAGCAACAGTAATGGTTCAATACATAGACAGTAAGAAGGGTCAGTCTTCTTGTACTTAAGTCTGCATTGTGCTTTTTTATTTAATCCCGATGCAATTTCTGTGATTCATCGTCAATAAGAAGGTTCAAGGGATACAGTAAACCTAAAGTGAAGCATCGGAATCTACAACTAGTGTCACAGGATTGGTTCAAAACATAGACAGTAAGAAGAGTCAGTCTTCTTGTACTTAAGTCGGCATTGTGCCTTTTCTATTTAATTCCGATGTAATATCTGTGTTTCATCGTCAATAAGATGGTCAGAGGGATTCAGTAATCCTGAAGTGAAGCATCGGAATCTATAACTAGTGTCACAGGAATGGTTCAAAACATAGTCAGTAAGAAGAGTCAGTCTTCTTGTACTTAAGTAGGCATTGTGCCTTTCGTATTTAATTCCGATGCAATTTCTGTGTTTCACCGTCAATAAGAAGGTCAGAGGGATACAGTAAACCTGAAGTGAAGCATCGGAATCTATAACTAGTGTCACAGGAATGGTTCAAACATAGACAGTATGAAGAGTCAGTCTTCTTGTACTTAAGTCGGCAATGTGCCTTTTGCATTTAATTCCGATGCAATTTCTGTGTTTCATCGTCAATAAGAAGGTCAGAGAAATACAGTAAACCTGAAGTGAAGCATCGGAATCTATAACTAGTGTTACAGGAATGGTTCAAACGTAGTAAGTAAGAAAAGTCAGTCTTCTTGTACTTAAGTTGGCATTGTGCATTTTGTATTTAATTCCGATGCAATATCTGTGTTACATCGGCAATAAGAAGGTCAGCGGGATACAGTAAACCTGAAGTGAAGCATCGGAATCCACAACTAGTGTCACAGGAATGGTTCAAAAGATAGACAGCTGGAAGAGTCTGTCTTCTTGTACTTAAGTCGGCATTCTTCCTTTTGTATTTAATTCCGATGCAATTTCTGTGTTTCATCGTCAATAAGAATTTCCAAGGGATACAGTAAAACTGGAGCGAGGCATCGGAATCTATAACTAGTGTCACAGGAATGGTTCAAAACATAGACAGTAAGAAGAGTCAGTCTTCTTGTACTTAAGTCGGCATTGTGCCTTTTCTATTTAATTCCGATGCAATTTCTGTGTTTCATCATCAATAAGAAGGTCAGAGGGATACAGTAAACCTGAAGTGAAGCATCGGAATCTACAACTAGTGTCACAGGAATGGTTCAAAACATAGACAGTAAGAAGAGTCAGTCTTCGTGTACTTAAGTCGGCATTTTGCCTTTTGTATTTAATTCCGATGTAATTTCTGTATTTCATCGTCAATAAGAAGGACCAAGGGATACAGTAAAGCTGAAGTGAAGATTCGGAATCTATAACTAGTGTCACAGGAATGGTTCAAAACATAGTCAGTAAGAAGAGTCAGTCTTCTTGTACTTAAGTCGGCATTGCGTCTTTTCTATTAATTTCCGATGCAATTTCAGTGTTTCACCGTCAATAAGAAGGTCAGAGGGATACAGTAAACCTGAAGTGAAGCATCGGAATCTATAACTAGTGTCACAGGAATGGTTCAAACATAGACAGTAAGAAGAGTCAGTCTTCTTGTACTTAAGTCGGCATTGTGCCTCTTACATTTAATTCCGATGCAATTTCTGTGTTTCATCGTCAATAAGAAGGTCCAAGGGATACAGTAGACCTGGAGTGAAGCACCGAATTCTATAACTAGAGCAACAGTAATGGTTCAATACATAGACAGTAAGAAGAGTCAGTCTTCTTGTACTTAAGTCGGCATTGTACCTTTTGTATTTAATTCCGATGCAATTTCTGTGTTTCATCGTCAATAAGAAGGTCCAAGGGATCAGTAAACCTGGGGTGAAGCATCGGAATCTATAACTAGTGTCACAGGAATGGTTCAAAACATAGACCGTACGAAGAGTCAGTCTTCTTGTACTTAAGTCGGCATTGTGGCTTTTGTATTTAATTCCGATGCAATTTCTGTGTTTCATCGTCAATAAGAAGGTCAGAGGGATACAGTAGCCCTGAAGTGAAGCATCGGAATCTATAATTAGTGTCACAGGAATGGTTCAAAACAAAGTCAGTAAGAAGAGTCAGTCTTCTTGCCCTTAGACGTCATTGTGCCTTTTGTATTTAATTCCGATGCAATTTCTGTGTTTCATTGTCCATAAGAAGGTTCAAGGGATACAATAAACCTGAAGTGAAGATTCGGAATCTATAAGTAGTATCACAGGAATGGTTCAAAACATAGTCAGTAAGAAGAGTCAGTCTTCTTGTACTTAAGTCGGCATTGTGCATTTTCTATTAATTTCCAATGCAATTTCTGTGTTTCATCGTCAGTAACAAGGTCCAAGGGATACAGTAAACCTGGAGTGAAGCATCGGAATGTATAACTAGTGTCACAGGAATGGTTCAAACATAGACAGTAAGAAGAGTCAGCCTTCTTCTACTTAAGTCGGCATTGTGCCTTTTCTATTTAATTCCGATGCAATTTCTGTGTTTCATCGTCAATAAGAAGGTCAGAGGGATACAGTAAACCTGAAGTGAAGCACCGGAATCTATAACTAGTGTCACAGGAATGGTTCAAAACATAGTCAGTATGAAGAGTCCGTCTTCTTGTGCTTAAGTCGGCTTTGTTACTTTCGTATTTAATTCCGATGCAATTTCTGTGTTTCACCGTCAATAAGAAGGTCAGAGGGATACAGTAAACCTCAAGTGAAGCATCGGAATCCACAACTAGTGTCACAGGAATGGTCCAAAAGATAGACAGCTGGAAGAGTCAGTCTTCTTGTACTTAAGCCTTCATTGTGCCTTTTGTGTTTAATTCCGTTGCAATTTCTGTGTTTCATCGTCAATAAGAATTTCCAAGGGATACAGTAAAACTGGAGTGAAGCATCGGAATCTATAACTAGCGTCACAGGAATGGTTCAAAACATACACAGTAAGAAGAGTCAGTCTTCTTGTACTTAAGTCGGCATTGTGCCTTTTCTATTTAA
Organism: Schistocerca piceifrons; assembly: GCF_021461385.2. NCBI lineage: Eukaryota > Metazoa > Arthropoda > Insecta > Orthoptera > Acrididae > Schistocerca > Schistocerca piceifrons. The sequence goes on from NW_025727784.1 coordinate 377,314, forward strand.
TTCCGATGCAATTTCTGTGTTTCTTCGTCAATAAGAAGGTACAAGGGGTACAGTAAACCTGAAGTGAAGCGTTGTAATTTATAACTAGTGTCACAGAATGGTTCAAAACATAGACACTAGGAAGAGTCAGTCTACTTATACTTAGGTCGGCATTGTGCCTTTTGTATATAATTCCGATGCAATTTCTGTGTTTCACCGTCAATAAGAAGGTCAGAGGGATACAGTAAACCTGAAGTGAAGCATCGGATTCTATAACTAGTGTCACAGGAATGGTTCAAACATAGACAGTAAGAAGAGTCAGTCTTCTTGTACTTAAGTCGGCATTGTGCCTTTTGTATTTAATTCCGATGCAATTTCTGTGTTTCATCGTCAATAAGAAGGTCCAAGGGAAACAGTAAACCTGAAGTGAAGCATCGGAATCTATAAGTAGTGTCACAGGAATGGTGCAAAACATAGTCAGTAAGAAGAGTCAGTCTTCTTGCACTTAAGTCGGCATTGTGCCTTTTGTATTTAATTCCAATGCTATTTCTGTATTTCATCGTCAATAAGAAGGTCCAAAGGATACAGTAGACCTGGAGTCACGCACCGAATTCTATAACTAGAGCAACAGTAATGGTTCAATAAATAGACAGTAAGAAGAGTCTGTCTTCTTGTACTTAAGTCGGCATTGTGCCTTTTGTATTTAATTCCGATGCAATTTCTGTGATTCATCGTCAATAAGAAGGTCCAAGGGATACAGTAAACCTGAAGTGAAGCATCGGACTCTATAACTAGTGTCACAGAAATGGTTCAAAACATAGACAGTAGGAAGAGTCAGTCTTCTTATACTTAGGTAGGCATTGTGCCTTTTGTATTTAATTCCGATGCAATTTCTGTGTTTCATTTTTCAATAAGAAGGTCCAAGGGAAACTGTAAACCTGAAGTGAAGCATCGGAATCTATAACTAGTGTCACAGGAATGGTTCAAAACATAGACCGTATGAAGAGTCAGTCTTCTTGTACTTAAGTCGGCATTGCGGCTTTTGTATTTAATTCCGATGCAATTTCTGTGTTTCCTCATCAATAAGAAGGTCAGAGGGATACAGTAAACCTGAAGTGAAGCATCGGAATCTATAATTAGTGTCACAGGAATGGTTCAAAACAAAGTCAGTAAGAAGAGTCAGTCTTCTTGTCCTTAAGACGGCATTGTGCCTTTTGTATTTAATTCCGATTCAATTTCTGTGTTTCATCGTCCATAAGAAGGTTCAAGGGATACAATAAACCTGGAGTGTAGCATCGGAATCCATAACGAGTGTCACAGGAAAGGTTCAAAACATAGACAGTAATAAGAGTGAGTCTTCGTGTACTTAAGTCGGCATTTTGCCTTTTGTATTTAAATCCGATGTATTTTCTGTGTTTCATCGTCAACAAGAAGGTCCAAGGGATACAGTAAACCTGAGTGAAGATTTGGAATCTATAACTGGTGTCACAGGAATGGTTCAAAACATAGTCAGTAAGAAGAGTCAGTCTTCTTGTACTTAAGTCGGCATTGTGCCTTTTCTATTTATTTCCGATGCAATTTCTGTGTTTCATCGTCAATAACGAGGTCCAAGGGATACAGTAAACCTGGAGTGAAGCATCGGAATCTATAATTAGTGTCACAGGAATGGTTCAAAACATAGTCAGTAAGAAGAGTCAGTCTTCTTGTACTTAAGTCGGCATTGTGCCTTTTCTATTTATTTCCGATGCAATTTCTGTGTTTCATCGTCAATAACGAGGTCCAAGGGATACAGTAAACCTGGAGTGAAGCATCGGAATCTATAATTAGTGTCACAGGAATGGTTCAAAACATAGACAGTAAGAAGAGTCAGTCTTCGTGTACTTAAGTCGGCATTTTGCCTTTTGTATTTAATTCCTATGTAATTTCTGTATTTCATCGTCAATAAGAAGGTCCAAGGGATACAGTAACACTGAAGTGAAGATTTGGAATCTATAACTAGTGTCACAGGAATGGTTCAAACATAGTCAGTAAGAAGAGTCAGTCTTCTTGTACTTAAGTCGGCATTGTGCCTTTTCTATTAATTTCCGATGCAATTTCTGTGTTTCATCGTCTGTAACAAGGTCCAAGGGATACAGTAAACCTGGAGCGAAGCAAGGGAATGTGTAACTAGTGTCACTGGAATATGTTCAAACATAGACAGTAAGAAGAGTTAGCCTTCTTGTACTTAAGTCGACATTGTGCCTTTTCTATTTCATTCCAATGCAATTTCTGTGTATTCATCGTCAATAAGAAGGTCAGAGGGATACAGTAAACCTGAAGTGAAGCATCGGAATCTATAACTAGTGTCACAGGAATGGTTCAAAACATAGTCAGTAAGAAGAGTCAGTCTTCTTGCACTTAAGTCGGCTTTGTGCCTTTCGTATTTAATTCCGATACAATTTCTGTGTTTCACCGTCAATAAGAAGGTCAGAGGGATACAGTAAACCTCAAGTGAAGCAACGAAATCCATAACTAGTGTCACAGGAATGGTTCAAACATAGACAGTAAGAAGAGTCAGTCTTCTTGTACTTAAGTCGGCATTGCGCCTCTTGTATTTAATTCCGATGCAATTTCTGTGTTTCATCGTCAATAAGAAGGTCCAAGGGATACAGTAAACCTGGAGTGAAGCACCGAATTCTATAAGTAGAGCAACAGTAATGGTTCAACACATAGACAGTAAGAAGGGTCAGTCTTCTTGTACTTAAGTCGGCATTGTGCCTTTTGTATTGAATTCCGATGCAATTTCTGTGATTCATCGTCAAAAAGAAGGCCCAACGGATACAGTAAACCTGAAGTGAAACATCGGAATCTATAACTAGCGTCACAGGAATGGGTCAAAACATAGTCAGTATGAAGAGTCCGTCTTCTTGTGCTTAAGTCGGCTTTGTTACTTTCGTATTTAATTCCGATGCAATTTCTGTGTTTCACCGTCAATAAGAAGGTCAGAGGGATACAGTAAACCTGAAGTGAAGCACCGGAATCTATAACTAGTGTCACAGGAATGGTTCAAAACATAGTCAGTATGAAGAGTCCGTCTTCTTGTGCTTAAGTCGCCTTTGTTACTTTCGTATTTAATTCCGATGCAATTTCTGTGTTTCACCGTCAATAAGAAGGTCAGAGGGATACAGTAAACCTCAAGTGAAGCATCGGAATCCACAACTAGTGTCACAGGAATGGTCCAAAAGATAGTAAGCTGGAAGAGTCAGTCTTCTTGTACTTAAGCCTTCATTGTGCCTATTGTATTTAATTCCGTTACAATTTCTGTGTTTCATCGTCAATAAGAATTTCCAAGGTATACAGTAAAACTGGAGTGAAGCATCGGAATCTATAACTAGTGTCACAGGAATGGTTCAAAACATAGACAGTAAGAAGAGTCAGTCTTCTTGTACTTAAGTCGGCATTGTGCCTTTTCTATTTAATTCCGATGCAATTTCTGTGTTTCATCGTCAATAAGAAGGTACAAGGGGTACAGTAAACCTGAAGGGAAGCGTTGTAATTTATAACTAGTGTCACAGAATGGTTCAAGACATAGACAGTAGGAAGAGTCAGTCTTCTTATACTTAGGTCGGCATTGTGCCTTTTGTATATAATTCCGATGCAATTTCTGTGTTTCATCGTCAATAAGAAGGTCAGAGGGTTGCAGTAAACCTGAAGTGAAGCATCGGATTCTATAACTAGTGTCACAGGAATGGTTCAAACATAGACAGTAAGAAGAGTCAGTCTTCTTGTACTTAAGTCGGCATTGTGCCTTTTGTATTTAATTCCGATGCAATTTCTGTGATTCATCGTCAATAAGAAGGTCCAAGGGATACAGTAAACCTGAAGTGAAACATCGGACTCTATAACTAGTGTCACAGGAATGGTTCAAAACATAGACAGTAGGAAGAGTCAGTCTTCTTATACTTAGGTAGGCATTGTGCCTTTTGTATTTAATTCCGATGCAATTTCTGTGTTTCATTTTCCAATAAGAAGGTCCAAGGGAAACTGTAAACCTGAAGTGAAGCATCGGAATCTATAACTAGTGTCACAGGAATGGTTCAAAACATAGACCGTATGAAGAGTCAGTCTTCTTGTACATAAGTCGGCATTGCGGCTTTTGTATTTAATTCCAATGCAATTTCTGTGTTTCCTCGTCAATAAGAAGGTCAGAGGGATACAGTAAACCTGAAGTGAAGCATCGGAATCTATAATTAGTGTCACAGGAATGGTTCAAAACAAAGTCAGTAACAAGAGTCAGTCTTCTTGTCCTTAAGACGGCATTGTGCCTTTTGTATTTAATTCCGATTCAACTTCTGTGTTTCATCGTCCATAAGAAGGTTCAAGGGATACAATAAACCTGGAGTGTAGCATCGGAATCCATAACGAGTGTCACAGGAAAGGTTCAAAACATAGACAGTAATAAGAGTGAGTCTTCGTGTACTTAAGTCGGCATTTTGCCTTTTGTATTTAAATCCGATGTATTTTCTGTGTTTCATCGTCAACAAGAAGGTCCAAGGGATACAGTAAACCTGAGTGAAGATTCGGAATCTATAACTGGTGTCACAGGAATGGTTCAAAACATAGTCAGTAAGAAGAGTCAGTCTTCTTGTACTTAAGTCGGCATTGTGCCTTTTCTATTTATTTCCGATGCAATTTCTGTGTTTCATCGTCAATAACGAGGTCCAAGGGATACAGTAAACCTGGAGTGAAGGATCGGAATCTATAATTAGTGTCACAGGAATGGTTCAAAACATAGACAGTAAGAAGAGTCAGTCTTCGTGTACTTAAGTCGGCATTTTGCCTTTTGTATTTAATTCCTTTCTAATTTCTGTATTTCATCGTCAATAAGAAGGTCCAAGGGATACAGTAACCCTGAAGTGAAGATTTGGAATCTATAACTAGTGTCACAGGAATGGTTCAAACATAGTCAGTAAGAAGAGTCAGTCTTCTTGTACTTAAGTCGGCATTGTGCCTTTTCTATTAATTTCCGATGCAATTTCTGTGTTTCATCGTCTGTAACAAGGTCCGAGGGATACAGTAAACCTGGAGCGAAGCATGGGAATGTATAACTAGTGTCACTGGAATATGTCCAAACATAGACAGTAAGAAGAGTTAGCCTTCTTGTACTTAAGTCGACATTGTGCCTTTTCTATTTCATTCCAATGCAATTTCTGTGTTTCATCGTCAATAAGAAGGTCAGAGGTATACAGTAAACCTGAAGTGAAGCATCGGAATCTATAACTAGTGTCACAGGAATGGTTGAAAACATAGTCAGTAAGAAGAGTCAGTCTTCTTGCACTTAAGTCGGCTTTGTGCCTTTCGTATTTAATTCCGATACAATTTCTGTGTTTCACCGTCAATAAGAAGGTCAGAGGGACACAGTAAACCTCAAGTGAAGCAACGAAATCTATAACTAGTGTCACAGGAAAGGTTCAAACATAGACAGTAAGAAGAGTCAGTCTTCTTGTACTTAAGTCGGCATTGCGCCTCTTGTATTTAATTCCGATGCAATTTCTGTGTTTCATCGTCAATAAGAAGGTCTAAGGGATACAGTAAACCTGGAGTGAAGCACCGAATTCTATAAGTAGAGCAACAGTAATGGTTCAATACATAGGCAGTAAGAAGGGTCAGTCTTCTTGTACTTAAGTCGGCATTGTGCCTTTTGTATTGAATTCCGATGCAATTTCTGTGATTCATCGTCAAAAAGAAGGCCCAACGGATACAGTAAACCTGAAGTGAAACATCGGAATCTATAACTAGGGTCACAGGAATGGGTCAAAGCATAGACCGTACGAAGAGTCAGACTTCTTGTACTTAAGTCGGCATTGTGGCTTTTGTGTTTAATTCCGATGCAATTTCTGTGTTTCATCGTCATCAAGAAAGTACAAGGGGTACAGTAAACCTGAAGTGAAGCGTAGGAATTTATAACTAGTGTCACAGGAATGGTTCAAAACGTAGACAGTAGGAAGAGTCAGTGTTCTTATACTTAAGTCGGCATTGTGGCTTTTGTATTTAATTCCGATGCAATTTCTGTGTTTCATCGTCAATAAGAAGGTCCAAGAGATACAGTAAACCTGAAGTGAAGCATCGGAATCTACAACTAGTGTCACAGGATTGGTTCAAAACATAGTCAGTAAGAAGAGTCAGTCTTCTTGAACTTAAGTCGGCATTGTGCATTTTCTATTTAATTCCGATGTAATATCTGTGTTTCATGGTCAATAAGATGGTCAGAGGGATACAGTAATCCTGAAGTGAAGCATCGGCATCTATAACTAGTGTCACAGGAATGGTTCAAAACATAGTCAGTAAGAAGAGTCAGTCTTCTTGTACTTAAGTCGGCATTGTGCCTTTCGTATTTAATTCCGATGCAATTTCTGTGTTTCACCGTCAATAAGAAGGTCAGAGGGATACAGTAAACCTGAAGTGAAGCATCGGAATCTATAACTAGTGTTACGGGAATGGTTCAAACGTAGTCAGTAAGAAAAGTCAGTCTTCTTGTACTTAAGTCGGCATTGTGCCTTTCGTATTTAATTCCGATGCAATTTCTGTGTTTCACCGTCAATAAGAAGGTCAGAGGGATACAGTAAACCTGAAGTGAAGCATCGGAATCTATAACTAGTGTCACACTAATGGTTCAAACATAGACAGTAAGAAGAGTCAGTCTTCTTGTACTTAAGTCGGCATTGTGCCTCTCGTATTTAATTCCGATGAATTTCTGTGTTTCATCGTCAATAAGAAGGTTCCAGGGATACATTAAACCTGGAGTGTAGCATCGGAATCTATAACTAGTGTCACAGGAATGGTTCAAAACATAGTCAGAAAGAAGAGTCAGTCTTCTTGTACTTAAGTCGGCATTGTGCCTTTTCTATTAATTTCCGATGCAATATCTGTGATTGATCGTCAGTAACAAGGTCCAAGGGATACAGTAAACCTGGAGTGAAGCATCGGAATGTATAACTAGTGTCACAGGAATGGTTCAAACATAGACAGTAAGAAGAGTCAGCCTTCTTGTACTTAAGTCGGCATTGTGCCTTTTCTATTTCATTCCGATGCAATTTCTGTGTTTCATCGTCAATAAGAAGGTCAGAGGGATACAGTAAACCTGAAGTGAAGCATCGGAATCTATAACTAGTGTCACAGGAATGGTTCAAAACATAGTTAGTAAGAAGAGTCTATCTTCTTGCACTTAAGTCGGCTTTGTGCCTTTCGTATTTAATTCCGATGCAATTTCTGTGTTTCACCGTCAATAAGAAGGTCAGAGGGATACAGTAAACCTCAAGTGAAGCATCGGAATCTATAACTAGTGTCACAGGAATGGTTCAAACATAGGCAGTAAGAAGAATCAGTCTTCTTGTACTTAAGTCGGCATTGCGCCTCTTGTATTTAATTCCGATGCAATTTCTGTGTTTCATCGTCAATAAGAAGGTCCAAGGGATACAGTAAACCTGGAGTGAAGCACCGAATTCTATAACTAGAGCAACAGTAATGGTTCAATACATAGACAGTAAGAGGGGTCAGTCTTCTTGTACTTAAGTCGGCATTGTGCCTTTTGTATTTAATTCCGATGCAATTTCTGTGATTCATCGTCAAAAAGAAGGCCCAACGGATACAGTAAACCTGAAGTGAAGCATCGGACTCTATAACCAGTGTCACAGAAATGGTTCAAATCATAGACAGTAGGAAGAGTCAGGCTTCTTATGCTTAGGTCGGCATTGTGCCTTTTGTATTTAATTGCGATGCAAATTCTGTGTTTCATCGTCACTAAAAATGTCCAAAGGAAACAGTAAACCTGAAGTGAAGCATCGGAATCTATAACTAGTGTCACACTAATGGTTCAAACATAGACAGTAAGAAGAGACAGTCTTCTTGTACTTAAGTCGGCATTGTGCCTCTCGTATTTAATTCCGATGTATTTCTGTGTTTCATCGTCAATAAGAAGGTTCCAGGGATACATTAAACCTGGAGTGTAGCATCGGAATCTATAACTAGTGTCACAGGAATGGTTCAAAACATAGTCAGAAAGAAGAGTCAGTCCTCTTGTACTTAAGTCGGCATTGTGCCTTTTCTATTAATTTCCGATGCAATTTCTGTGATTGATCGTCAGTAACAATGTCCAAGGGATACAGTAAACCTGGAGTGAAGCATCGGAATGTATAACTAGTGTCACAGGAATGGTTCAAACATAGACAGTAAGAAGAGTCTGTCTTCTTGCACTTAAGTCGGCTTTGCGCCTTTCGTATTTATTTCCGATGCAATTTCTGTGTTTCACCGTCAATAAGAAGGTCAGAGGGATACAGTAAACCTCAAGTGAAGCATCGGAATCTATAACTAGTGTCACAGGAATGGTTCAAACATAGACAGTAAGAAGAATCAGTCTTCTTGTACTTAAGTCGGCATTGCGCCTCTTGTATTTAATTCCGATGCAATTTCTGTGTTTCATCGTCAATAAGAAGGTCCAAGGGATACAGTAAACCTGGAGTGAAGCACCGAATTCTATAACTAGAGCAACAGTAATGGTTCAATACATAGACAGTCAGAAGGGTCTGTCTTCTTGTACTTAAGTCGGCATTGTGCCTTTTGTATTTAATTCCGATGCAATTTCTGTGATTCATCGTCAATAAGAAGGTCCAAGGGATACAGTAAACCTGAAGTGAAGCATCGGAATCTACAACTAGTGTCTCAGGATTGGTTCAAAACATAGACAGTAAGAAGAGTCAGTCTTCTTGTACTTAAGTCGGCATTGTGCCTTTCGTATTTAATTCCGATGCAATTTCAGTGTTTCACCGTCAATAAGAAGGTCAGAGGGATACAGTAAACCTGAAGTGAAGCATCGGAATCTATAACTAGTGTCACAGGAATGGTTCAAACATAGACAGTATGAAGAGTCAGTCTTCTTGTACTTAAGTCGGCAATGTGCCTTTTGCGTTTAATTCCGATGCAATTTCTGTGTTTCATCGTCAATAAGAAGGTCAGAGAAATACAGTAAACCTGAAGTGAAGCATCGGAATCTATAACTAGTGTTACAGGAATCGTTCAAACGTAGTCAGTAAGAAAAGTCAGTCTTCTTGTACTTAAGTCGGCATTGTGCCTTTCGTATTTAATTCCGATGCAATTTCAGTGTTTCACCGTCAATAAGAGGGTCAGAGGGATACAGTAAACCTGAAGTGAAGCATCGGAATCTATAACTAGTGTCACACTAATGGTTCAAACATAGACAGTAAAAAGAGTCAGTCTTCTTGTACTTAAGTCGGCATTGTGCCTCTCGTATTTAATTCCGATGAATTTCTGTGTCTCATCGTCAATAAGAAGGTTCCAGGGATACATTAAACCTGGAGTGTAGCATCGGAATCTATAACTAGTGTCACAGGAATGGTTCAAAACATAGTCAGAAAGAAGAGTCAGTCTTCTTGTACTTAAGTCGGCATTGTGCCTTTTCTATTAATTTCCGATGCAATTTCTGTGATTGATCGTCAGTAACAAGGTCCAAGGGCTACAGTAAACCTGGAGTGAAGCATCGGAATGTATAACTAGTGTCACAGGAATGGTTCAAACATAGACAGTAAGAAGAGTCAGCCTTCTTGTACTTAAGTCGGTATTGTGCCTTTTCTATTTCATTCCGATGCAATTTCTGTGTTTCATCGTCAATAAGAAGGTCAGAGGGATACAGTAAACCTGAAGTGAAGCATCGGAATCTATAACTAGTGTCACAGGAATGGTTCAAAACATAGTTAGTAAGAAGAGTCTGTCTTCTTGCACTTAAGTCGGCTTTGTGCCTTTCGTATTTAATTCCGATGCAATTCCTGTGTTTCACCGTCAATAAGAAGGTCAGAGGGATACAGTAAACCTCAAGTGAAGCATCGGAATCTATAACTAGTGTCACAGGAATGGTTCAAACATAGACAGTAAGAAGAATCAGTCTTCTTGTACTTAAGTCGGCATTGCGCCTCTTGTATTTAATTCCGATGCAATTTCTGTGTTTCATCGTCAATAAGAAGGTCCAAGGGATACAGTAAACCTGGAGTGAAGCACCGAATTCTATAACTAGAGCAACAGTAATGGTTCAATACATAGACAGTAAGAGGGGTCAGTCTTCTTGTACTTAAGTCGGCATTGTGCCTTTTGTATTTAATTCCGATGCAATTTCTGTGATTCATCGTCAAAAAGAAGGCCCAACGGATACAGTAAACCTGAAGTGAAGCATCGGACTCTATAACCAGTGTCACAGAAATGGTTCAAATCATAGACAGTAGGAAGAGTCAGGCTTCTTATGCTTAGGTCGGCATTGTGCCTTTTGTATTTAATTGCGATGCAAATTCTGTGTTTCATCGTCACTAAGAATGTCCAAAGGAAACAGTAAACCTGAAGTGAAACATCGGAATCTATAACTAGCGTCACAGGAATGGTTCAAAACATAGACCGTACGAAGAGTCAGACTTCTTGTACTTAAGTCGGCATTGTTGCTTTTGTGTTTAATTCCGATGCAATTTCTGTGTTTCATCGTCATCAAGAAAGTAAAAGGGGTACAGTAAACCTGAAGTGAAGCGTAGGAATTTATAACTAGTGTCACAGGAATGGTTCAAAACGTAGACAGTAGGAAGAGTCAGTGTTCTTATACTTAAGTCGGCATTGTGGCTTTTGTATTTAATTCCGATGCAATTTCTGTGTTTCATCGTCAATAAGAAGGTCCAAGAGATACAGTAAACCTGAAGTGAAGCATCGGAATCTACAACTAGTGTCACAGGATTGGTTCAAAACATAGACAGTAAGAAGAGTCAGTCTTCTTGTACTTAAGTCGGCATTGTGCCTTTTCTATTTAATTCCGATGTAATATCTGTGTTTCATCGTCAATAAGATGGTCAGAGGAATACAGTAACCTTAAGTGAAGCATCGGCATCTATAACTAGTGTCACAGGAATGGTTCAAAACATAGTCAGTAAGAAGAGTCAGTCTTCTTGTACTTAAGTCGGCATTGTGCCTTTCGTATTTAATTACGATGCAATTTCTGTGTTTCACCGTCAATAAGAAGGTCAGAGGGATACAGTAAACCTGAAGTGAAGCATCGGAATCTATAACTAGTGTTACAGGAATGGTTCCAACGTAGTCAGTAAGAAAAGTCAGTCTTCTTGTACTTAAGTCGGCATTGTGCCTTTCGTATTTAATTCCGATGCAATTTCTGTCTTTCACCGTCAATAAGAAGGTCAGAGGGATACAGTAAACCTGAAGTGAAGCATCGGAATCTATAACTAGTGTCACACTAATGGTTCAATCATAGACAGTAAGAAGAGTCAGTCCTCTTGTACTTAAGTCGGCATTGTGCCTCTCGTATTTAATTCCGATGAATTTCTGTGTTTCATCGTCAATAAGAAGGTTCCAGGGATACATTAAACCTGGAGTGTAGCATCGGAATCTATAACTAGTGTCACAGGAATGGTTCAAAACATAGTCAGAAAGAAGAGTCAGTCTTCTTGTACTTAAGTCGGCATTGTGCCTTTTCTATTAATTTCCGATGCAATTTCTGTGATTGATCGTCAGTAACAAGGTCCAAGGGATACAGTAAACCTGGAGTGAAGCATCGGAATGTATAACTAGTGTCACAGGAATGGTTCAAACATAGACAGTAAGAAGAGTCAGTCTACTTGTACTTAAGTCGGCATTGTGCCTTTCGTATTTAATTCCGATGCAATGTCTGTGTTTCACCGTCAATAAGACGGTCAGAGGGATACAGTAAACCTGAAGTGAAGATTCGGAATCTATAACTAGTGTCACAGGAATGGTTCAAAACATAGTCAGTAAGAAGAGTCAGTCTACTTGTACTTAAGTCGGCATTGTGCCTTTTCTATTTAATTCCGATGCAATTTCGGTGTTTCATCATCAATAACAAGGTCCAAGGGATACAGTAATCCTGGAGTGAAGCATCGGAACCTATAACTAGTGTCACAGGAATGGTTCAAAACATAGTCAGTACGAAAAGTCATTCTTCTTGTCCTTAAGTTGGCATTGTGCATTTTGTAAATAATTCCGATGCAATATCTGTGTTACATCGGCAATAAGAAGGTCAGCGGGATACAGTAAACCTGAAGTGAAGCATCGGAATCCACAACTAGTGTCACAGGAATGGTTCAAAAGATAGACAGCTGGAAGAGTCAGTCTTCTTGTACTTAAGTCGGCATTATGCCTTTTGTATTTAATTCCGATGCAATTTCTGTGTTTCATCGTCAATAAGAATTTCCAAGGGATACAGTAAAACAGGAGTGAAGCATCGGAATCCATAACTAGTGTCACAGGAATGGTTCAAAACATAGACAGTAAGAAGAGTCAGTCTTCTTGTACTTAAGTCGGCATTGTGCCTTTTCTATTTAATTCCGAAGCAATTTCTGTGTTTCATCGTCAATAAGAAGGTCAGAGGGATACAGTAAACCTGAAGTGAAGCATCGGAATCTATAACAAGTGTCACAGGATTGGTTCAAATCATAGACAGTACGAAGAGTCAGTCTTCGTGAACTTAAGTCGGCATTTTGCCTTTTGTATTTAATTCCGATGTAATTTCTGTATTTCATCGTCAATAAGAAGGTCCAAGGGATACAGCAAACCTGAAGTGAAGATTCGGAATCTATAACTAGTGTCACAGGAATGGTTCAAAACATAGTCAGTAAGAAAAGTCAGTCTTCTTGTCCTTATGATGGCATTGTGCATTTTGTATATGATTCAGATGCAATTTCTGTGTTTCATCGTCAATAAGAAGGTCCAAGGGATACAGTAAACCTGGAGTGAAGCATCGGAATCTATAACTAGAGTCACAGGAATGGTTCAAAACATAGTCAGTAAGAAAAGTCAGTCTTCTTGTCCTTATGATGGCATTGTGCATTTTGTATATGATTCCGATGCAATTTCTGTGTTTCATCGTCAATAAGAAGGTCCAAGGGATACAGTAGACCTGGAGTGAAGCACCGAATTCTATAACTAGCGTCACAGGAATGGTTCAAAACATAGACCGTACGAAGAGTCAGTCTTCTTGTACTTAATTCGGCATTGTGACTTTTGTGTTTAATTCCGATGCAATTTCTGTGTTTCATCGTCATCAAGAAGGTACAAGGGGTACAGTAAACCTGAAGTGAAGCGTAGGAATTTATAACTAGGGTCACAGGAATGGTTCAAAACATAGACAGTAGGAAGAGTCAGTGTTCATATACTTAAGTCGACATTGTGGCTTTTGTATTTAATTCCGATGCAATTTCTGTGTTTCGTCGTCTATAAGAAGCTCCAAGGGATACAGTATACCTGAAGTGAAGATTCGGAATCTATAACTAGTGTCACAGGAATGGTTCAAAACATAGTCAGTAAGAAGAGTCAGCCTTATTGTACTTAAGTCAGCATTGTGCCGTTTCTATTAATTTCCGATGCAATTTCTGTGTTTCATCGTCAATAACAAGGTCCAAGGGATACAGTAAACCTGGAGTGAAGCATCGGAATCTATAACTAGTGTCACAGGATTGATTCAAAACATAGACAGTCAGAAGAGTCAGGCTTCTTGTACTTAAGTCGTCATTGTGCCTTTTCTATTTAATTCCGATGTAATTTCTGTGTTTCATCGTCAATAAGATTGTCAGAGGGATACAGTAAACCTGAAGTGAAGCATCGGACTAATGTCACAGGAATGGTTCAAAGCATAGTCAGTAAGAAGAGTCAGTCTTCTTGTACTTAAGTCGGCATTGTGCCTTTCGTTTTTAATTCCGATGCAATTTCTGTGTTTCACCGTCAATAAGGAGGTCAGAGGGATACAGTAAACCTGAAGTGAAGCATCGGAAACTATAACTAGTGTCACACTAATGGTTCAAACATAGACAGTAAGAAGAGTCAGTCTTCTTGTACTTAAGTCGGCATTGTGCCTCTCGTATTTATTTCCGATGCAATTTCTGTGTTTCATCGTCAATAAGAAGGTTCCAGGGATACAATAAACCTGGAGTGTAGCATCGGAATATATAACGAGTGTCACAGGAAAGGTTCAAAACATAGACAGTCATGAGAGTCAGTCTACGTGTACTTAAGTCGGCATTTTGCCTTTTGTATTTAAATCCGATGTAATTTCTGTGTTTCCTCGTCAATAAGAAGGTCCAAGGGATACAGTAAACCTGAAGTGAAGATTCGGAATCTATAACTAGTGTCACAGGAATAATTCAAAACATAATCAGTAAGAAGAGTCAGTCTTCTTGTACTTAAGTCGGCATTGTGCCTTTTCTATTAATTTCCGATGCAATTTCTGTGTTTCATCGTCAATAACAAGGTCTAAGGGATACAGTAAACCTGGAGTGAAGCATCGGAATCTATAACTAGTGTCACAGGAATGGTTCAAAACATAGTCAGTAAGAAAAGTTAGTCTTCTTGTCCTTAAGTTGGCATTGTGCATTTTGTATTTAATTCCGATGCAATATCTGTGTCACATCGGCAATAAGAAGTTCAGCTGGATACAGTAAACCTGAAGTGAAGCATCGGAATCCACAACTAGTGTCACAGGAATGATTCAAATGATAGACAGCTGGAAGAGTCAGTCTTCTTGTACTTAAGTCGGCATTGTGCCTTTTGTATTTAATTCCGATGCAATTTCTGTGTTTCATCGTCAATAAGAATTTCCAAGGGATACAGTAAAACTGGAGTGAAGCATCGGAATCTATAACTAGTGTCACAGGAATGGTTCAGAACATAGGCAGTAAGAAGAGTCAGTCTTCTTGTACTTAAGTCGGCATTGTGCCTTTTCTATTTCATTCCGATGCAATTTCTGTGTTTCATCGTCAATAAGAAGGTAGGAGGGATACAGTAAACCTGAAGTGAAGCATCGGAATCTATAACTAGAGTCACAGGAATGGATCAAAACATAGTCAGTAAGAAAAGTCAGTCTTCTTGTACTTAAGTCGGCATTGTGCCTTTTGTATTTAATTCCGATCCAATTTCTGTGTTTCATCGTTAATAAGAAGGTCCAAGGGAAACAGTAAACCTGAAGTGAAGCATCGGAATGTATAAGTATTGTCACAGGAATGGTTCAAATCATATTCAGTAGGAAGAGTCAGTCTTCTTGCCCTTAAGTCGGCACTGTGCCTTTTGTATTTAATTCCGATGCAATTTCTGAGTTTCATCGTCAATAAGAAGGTCAAGGGAAACAATAAACGTGGAGTGTAGCATCGGAATCTATAACTAGTGTCACAGGAATGGTTCAAAATATAAACAGTAATAAGAGTCAGTCTTCGTGTACTTAAGTCGGCATGTTGCCTTTTGTATTTAAATCCGATGTAATATCTGTGTTTCATCGTCAATAAGAAGGTCCAAGGGATAAAGTAAACCTGGAGTGAAGCATCGGAATCTATAACTAGTGTCACAGGAATGGTTTAAAACATAGTCAGTAAGAAGAGTCAGTCTTCTTGTACTTATGTCGGCTTTGTGCCTTTCGTATTTAATTCCGATGCAATTTCTGTGTTTCACCGTCAATAAGAAGGTCAGAGGGATACAGTAAACCTGAAGTGAAGCATCGGAATCTAAAACTAGTGTCACAGGAATGGTTCAAAACATAGACAGTGGGAAGAGTAAGTCTACTTGTACTTAAGTCGGCATTGTGCCTTTTCTATTTAGTTCCGATGCAATTTCTGTGTTTCTTCGTCAATAAGAAGGTCCCAGGGATACAGTAAACCTGAAGTCAAGCATCGGAATCTATAACTAGTGTCACAGGAATGGTTCACACTATAATCAGTAAGAAGAGTCAGTTTTCTTATAGTTATGTCGGCATTGTGCCTTTTCTATTTAATTCCGATGCAATTTCTGTGTTTCATGGTCAATAATAAGGTCCAAGGGATACAGTAAACCTGGAGTGAAGCATCGGAATCTATAACTAGTGTCACAGGAATGGTTCAAAGCACACACAGTAAGAAGAGTCATTTTTCGTGTACTTAAGTCGGCATTGTGCCTTTTCTATTTATTTCCGATGCAATTTCTGTGTTTCAACGTCAATAAGAAGGTCACAGGGATACAGTAAACCTGAAGTGAAGCATCGGAATCTATAACTAGTGTCACAGGAATGGTTCAAAACATAGTCAGTAAGAAGATTCAGTCTTCTTGTAGTTAAGTCGGCATTGTGCTTTTCGTATTTAATTCCGATGCAATTTCTGTGTTTCATTGTCAATAAGAAGGTCAGAGGGATACGGTAAACCTGAAGTGAAGCATCGGAATCTACAACTAGTGTCACAGGAATGGTTTAAAACATAGTCAGTAAGAAGAGTCAGTCTTCTTGTACTTATGTCGGCATTGTGCCTTTCGTATTTAATTCCGATGCAATTTCTGTGTTTCACCGTCAATAATAAGGTCAGAGGGGTACAGTAAACCTGGAGTGAAGCATCGGAATCCATAACTAGTGTCACAGGAATGGTTCAAACGTAGACAGTAAGAAGAGTCAGTCTTTTTGTACTTAAGTCGGCATTGTGCCTTTTGTATTTAATTCCGATGCAATTTCTGTGTTTCATCGTCAATAAGAAGGTCAGAGGTATACAGTAAACCTGAAGTGAAGCATCGGAATCCACAACTAGTGTCACAGGAATGGTTCAAAAGATAGACAGCTGGAAGAGTCAGTCTTCTTGTACTTAAGTCGGCATTGTGCCTTTTGTATTTAATTCCGATGCAATTTCTGTGTTTCATCGTCAATAAGAATTTCCAAGGGATACAGTAAAACAGGAGTGAAGCATCGGAATCCATAACTAGTGTCACAGGAATGGTTCAAAACATAGACAGTAGGAAGAGTCAGTCTTCTTGTACTTAAGTCGGCATTGTGCCTTTTCTATTTAATTCCGAAGCAATTTCTGTGTTTCATCGTCAATAAGAAGGTCAGAGGGATACAGTAAACCTGAAGTGAAGCATCGGAATCTATAACTAGTGTCACAGGAATGGTTCAAATCATAGACAGTAAGAAGAGTCAGTCTTCGTGAACTTAAGTCGGGATTTTGCCTTTTGTATTTAATTCCGATGTAATTTCTGTATTTCATCGTCAATAAGAAGGTCCAAGGGATACAGTTAACCTGGAGTGAAGCATCGGAATCTATAACTAGTGTCACAGGAATGGTTCAAAACATAGTCAGTAAGAAAAGTCAGTCTTCTTGTCCTTATGATGGCATTGTGCATTTTGTATATGATTCCGATGCAATTTCTGTGTTTCATCGTCAATAAGAAGGTCCAAGGGATACAGTAGACCTGGAGTGAAGCACCGAATTCTATAACTAGCGTCACAGGAATGGTTCAAAACATAGACCGTACGAAGAGTCAGTCTTCTTGTACTTAATTCGGCATTGTGACTTTTGTGTTTAATTCCGATGCAATTTCTGTGTTTCATCGTCATCAAGAAGGTACAAGGGGTACAGTAAACCTGAAGTGAAGCGTAGGAATTTATAACTAGGGTCTCAGGAATGGTTCAAAACATAGACAGTAGGAAGAGTCAGTGTTCATATACTTAAGTCGACATTGTGGCTTTTGTATTTAATTCCGATGCAATTTCTGTGTTTCGTCGTCTATAAGAAGCTCCAAGGGATACAGTATACCTGAAGTGAAGATTCGGAATCTATAACTAGTGTCACAGGAATGGTTCAAAGCATAGTCAGTAAGAAGAGTCAGTCTTCTTGTACTTAAGTCGGCATTGTGCCTTTCATATTTAATTCCGATGCAATTTCTGTGTTTCACCGTCAATAAGGAGGTCAGAGGGATACAGTAAACGTGAAGTGAAGCATCGGAAACTATAACTAGTGTCACACTAATGGTTCAAACATAGACAGTAAGAAGAGTCAGTCTTCTTGTACTTAAGTCGGCATTGTGCCTCTCGTATTTATTTCCGATGCAATTTCTGTGTTTCATCGTCAATAAGAAGGTTCCAGGGATACAATAAACCTGGAGTGTAGCATCGGAATATATAACGAGTGTCACAGGAAAGGTTCAAAACATAGACAGTCATAAGAGTCAGTCTTCGTGTACTTAAGTCGGCATTTTGCCTTTTGTATTTAAATCCGATGTAATTTCTGTGTTTCATCGTCAATAAGAAGGTCCAAGGGATACAGTAAACCTGAAGTGAAGATACGGAATCTATAACTAGTGTCACAGGAATGGTTCAAAACATAATCAGTAAGAAGAGACAGCCTTCTTGTACTTAAGTCGGCATTGTGCCTTTTCTATTAATTTCCGATGCAATTTCTGTGTTTCATCGTCAATAACAAGGTCTAAGGGATACAGTAAACCTGGAGTGAAGCATCGGAATCTATAACTAGTGTCACAGGAATGGTTCAAAACATAGTCAGTAAGAAAAGTCAGTCTTCTTGTCCTTAAGTTGGCATTGTGCATTTTGTATTTAATTCCGATGCAATATCTGTGTCACATCGGCAATAAGAAGTTCAGCTGGATACAGTAAACCTGAAGTGAAGCATCGGAATCCACAACTAGTGTCACAGGAATGATTCAAATGATAGACAGCTGGAAGAGTCAGTCTTCTTGTACTTAAGTCGGCATTGTGCCTTTTGTATTTAATTCCGATGCAATTTCTGTGTTTCATCGTCAATAAGAATTTCCAAGGGATACAGTAAAACTGGAGTGAAGCATCGGAATCTATAACTAGTGTCACAGGAATGGTTCAGAACATAGGCAGTAAGAAGAGTCAGTCTTCTTGTACTTAAGTCGGCATTGTGCCTTTTCTATTTCATTCGGATGCAATTTCTGTGTTTCATCGTAATAAGAAGGTAGGAGGGATACAGTAAACCTGAAGTGAAGCATCGGAATCTATAACTAGAGTCACAGGAATGGATCAAAACATAGTCAGTAAGAAAAGTCAGTCTTCTTGTACTTAAGTCGGCATTGTGCCTTTTGTATTTAATTCCGATCCAATTTCTGTGTTTCATCGTTAATAAGAAGGTCCAAGGGAAACAGTAAACCTGAAGTGAAGCATCGGAATCTATAAGTATTGTCACAGGAATGGTTCAAATCATATCCAGTAAGAAGAGTCAGTCTTCTTGCCCTTAAGTCGGCATTGTGCCTTTTGTATTTAATTCCGATGCAATTTCTGAGTTTCATCGTCAATAAGAAGGTCAAGGGAAACAATAAACGTGGAGTGTAGCATCGGAATCTATAACTAGTGTCACAGGAATGGTTCAAAATATAAACAGTAATAAGAGTCAGTCTTCGTGTACTTAAGTCGGCATGTTGCCTTTTGTATTTAAATCCGATGTAAAATCTGTGTTTCATCGTCAATAAGAAGGTGCAAGGTATACAGTAAACCTGAAGTAAATCATCGGAATCTATAACTAGTGTCACAGGAATGGTTCACACTATAATCAGTAAGAAGAGTCAGTTTTCTTATAGTTATGTCGGCATTGTGCCTTTTCTATTTAATTCCGATGCAATTTCTGTGTTTCATCGTCAATAATAAGGTCCAAGGGATACAGTAAACCTGGAGTGAAGCATCGGAATCTATAACTAGTGTCACAGGAATGGTTCAAAGCACACACAGTAAGAAGAGTCATTTTTCGTGTACTTAAGTCGGCATTGTGCCTTTTTTATTTATTTCCGATGCAATTTCTGTGTTTCAACGTCAATAAGAAGGTCACAGGGATACAGTAAACCTGAAGTGAAGCATCGGAATCTATAACTAGTGTCACAGGAATGGTTCAAAACACAGTCAGTAAGAAGATTCAGTCTTCTTGTAGTTAAGTCGGCATTGTGCTTTTCGTATTTAATTCCGATGCAATTTCTGTGTTTCATTGTCAATAAGAAGGTCAGAGGGATACGGTAAACCTGAAGTGAAGCATCGGAATCTACAACTAGTGTCACAGGAATGGTTTAAAACATAGTCAGTAAGAAGAGTAAGTCTTCTTGTACTTATGTCGGCATTGTGCCTTTCGTATTTAATTCCGATGCAATTTCTGTGTTTCACCGTCAATAATAAGGTCAGAGGGGTACAGTAAACCTGGAGTGAAGCATCGGAATCCATAACTAGTGTCACAGGAATGGTTCAAACGTAGACAGTAAGAAGAGTCAGTCTTTTTGTACTTAAGTCGGCATTGTGCCTTTTGTATTTAATTCCGATGCAATTTCTGTGTTTCATCGTCAATAAGAAGGTCAGAGGTATACAGTAAACCTGAAGTGAAGCATCGGACTCTATAACTAGTGTCACAGAAATGGTTCAAAACGTAGACAGTAGGAAGAGTCAGTCTTCTTATACTAAAGTCGGCATTGTGCCTTTTGAATTTATTTCCGATGCAATGTCTGTGTTTCATCGTCAATAAGAAGGTCCAAGGGAAACAGTAAACCTGAAGTGAAGCATCGGAATCTATAACTAGTGTCACAGGAATGATCAAAACATAGACAGTACGAAGAGTCAGTCTTCTTGTACTTATGTCGGCATTGTGGCTTTTGTATTTAATTCCGATGCAATTTCTGTGTTTCATTGGCAATAAGGTCAGAGGGATACAGTAAACCTGAAGTGAAGCATCGGAATCTATAACTAGTGTCACAGGAATGGTACAAATCATAGTCAGTAAGAAGAGTCAGTCTTCTTGTATTTAAGTCGGCATTGTGCCTTTTGTATTTAATTCCGATGCAATTTCTGTGTTTCCTCGTCAATAAGAAGGTCCAAGGGATACAGTAAACCTCTAGTGAAGCATCGGAATCTATAACTAGTGTCACAGGAATGGTTCAAAACATAGACAGTAAGAAGAGTCAGTTTTCGTGTACTTAAGCCGGCACTTTGCTTTTTGCATTTACTTCCGATGCAATTTCTGTGTTTCATGGTCAATAAGAAGGTCCAAGGGATACAGCAAACCTGAAGTGAAGCATCGGAATCTACAACTAGAGTTCCCGGAATGGTTCAAAACATAGTCAGTAAGATGAGTCAGTCTTCTTGTACTTAAATCGGCATTGTGAATTTTCTATTTAATTCCGATGCAATTTCTGTGTTTCATCGTCAATAAGAAGGTCCAAGGGATACAGTAAACCTCAAGTGAAGCATCGGAATCTATTACTAGTGTCACAGGAAAAATTCAAAACATATTTAGTAGGAAGAGTCGGTCTTCATGTACTTAAGTCGGCATTGTGCATTTTCTATTGAATTCCGATGCAATTTCTGTGTTTCATCGTCAATAAGAAAGTCAAAGGGTTACAGCAAACCTGAAGTGAAGCATCGGAATCTGGAACTAGTGTCCCAGGAATGGTTCAAAACATAGTCAGTAAGATGACTCAGTCTTCTTGTACTTAAGTCGGCATTGTGCCTTTTGTATTTAATTCAGATGCAATTTCTGAGTTTCATCGTAAATAACAAGGTCCAAATCATACAGTAAACCTGGAGTGTAGCATCGGAATCCATAACTAGTGTCCCAGGAATGGTTCAAGCATAGACAGTAAGAAGAGTCAGTCTTCGTGTACTTAAGTCGGTATTGTGCCTTTCGTATTTAATTCCGATTCAATTTCTGTGCTTCATCGTCAATAAGAAGGTCCAAGGGATACAGTAAACCTGAAGTGAAGCATCGGAATCTACAACTAGTGTCACAGGATTGGTTAAAAACATAGACAGTAACAAGAGTCAATCTTCTTGTACTTAAGTCGGCATTGTGCCTTTTATATTTAAATCCGATGCAATTTCTGTGTGTCATCGTCAATAAGAAGGCCAGAGGGATACAGTTAACCTGAAATGAAGCATCGGAATCTATAACTAGTGTCACAGGAATGGTTCAAACCATAGACATAAAGAAGTGCCAGTCTTCTTGTACTTAAGTCGGCATTGAGCCTTATATATTTTATTCCGATGCAATTTCTGTGTTTCATCGTCAATAAGAAGGTCCAGGGGATACAGTAAACCTCAAGTGAATTATCGGAATCTATAACTAGTGTCACTGGAATGGTTCAAAGCATAGACAGTAAGAAGAGTCAGTCTTCGTGTACTTAAGTCGGCATTTTGCCTTTTGTATTTAATTCCGATGCAATTTCTGTGTGTCATCGTCAACAAGAAGGTCCAAGGGATACAGTAAACCTGAAGTGAAGCATGGAATCCATAACTTGTGTCACAGGAATGGTTGAAAACATAGTCAGTAAGAAGAGTCAGTCTTCTTGTACTTAAGTCGGCATTGTGCCTTTCCTATTTAATTCCGATGCGATTTCTGTTATTCATCGTCAATAAGAAGGTCGAAGGGATACAGTAATCCTGGAGTGAAGAATCGGAATCGATAACTAGTCTCACAGGAATGGTTCAAATCATAGACAGTAAGAAGAGTCAGTCTTCTTGTACTTAAGTCGGCACTGTGCCTTTTGTATTTAATTCCCATGCAATTTCTGTGTTTCATCGTCAATAACAATGTCCAAGGGATACAGTAAACCTGAAGTGAAGCATCGGAATCTATAACTAGTCTCACTGGAATGGTTCAAATCATAGTCAATAAGAAGAGTCGGTCTTCATGAACTTAAGTCGGTATTGTGCCTTTTGTATTTAATTCGGATGCAATTTCTGTGTTTCATCGTCAATAAGAAGGGACAAAGGATACAGTAAACCTGAAGTGAAGCTTCGGAATCTATAAGTAGTGTCACAGGAATGGTTCAAACATATTCAATAAGAATAGTCAGTCTTCTTGCCCTTAAGTCGGCATTGTGCCTTTTGTGTTTAATTCCGATGCAATTTCTGAGTTTCATCGTCAATAAGAAGGTCAAGGGATACAATAAACGTGGAGTGTAGCATCGGAATCTATAACTAGTGTCACAGGATTGGTTCAAAAAATAAACAGTAATAAGAGTCAGTCTTCGTGTACTTAAGTCGGCATTTTGCCTTTTGTATTTAAATCCGATGTAATTTCTGTGTTTCATCGTCAATAAGAAGGTCCAAGGGATAAAGTAAACCTGAAGTGAAGATTCGGAATCTATAACTAGTGTCACAGGAATGGTTCAAAACATAGTCAGTAAGAAGAGTTTGTCTACTTGTCCATAAGTTGGCATTGTGCCTTTTGTATTTAATTCCGATTCATTTTCTGTGTTACATCGTCAATAAGAAGGTCAGCGGGATACAGTAAACCTGAAGTGAAGCATCGGAATCCACAACTAGTGTCACAGGAACGGTTCAAAACATAGACAGTAGAAAGAGTCAGTCTTCTTGTACTTAAGTCGGCATTGTGCATTTGTATTTAATTCCGATGTAATTTCTGTGTTTCATCGTCAATAAGAAGGTGCAAGGTATACATTAAACGTGAAGTAAATCATCGGAATCTATAACTAGTGTCACAGGAATGGTTCACACTATAATCAGTAAGAAGAGTCAGTTTTCTTATAGTTTTGTCGGCATTGTGCGTTTTCTATTTAATTCGGATGCAATTTCTGTGTTTCATCGTCAATAAGAAGGTCCAAGGGATACAGTAAACCTGGAGTGAAGCATCGGAATCTATAACTAGTCTCACTGGAATGGTTCAAATCATAGTCAATAAGAAGAGTCGGTCTTCATGTACTTAAGTCGGTATTGTGCCTTTTGTATTTAATTCGGATGCAATTTCTGTGTTTCATCGTCAATAAGAAGGGACAAAGGATACAGTAAACCTGAAGTCAAGCATCGGAATCTATAAGTAGTGTCACAGGAATGGTTCAAAGCACACACAGTAAGAAGAGTCAGTCTTCCTGTACTTAAGTCGGCATTGAGCCTTTTGTATTTAATTCCGATGCAATTTCTGTGTCTCATTGTCAATAAGAAGGTCAGAGGGATACGGTAAACCTGATGTGAAGCATCGGAATCTACAACTAGTGTCACAGGAATGGTGTAAAGCATAGTCAGTAAGAAGAGTCAGTCTTCTTGTACTTATGTCGGCATTGTGCCTTTCGTATTTAATTCCGATGCAATTTCTGTGTTTCATCGTCAATAAGAATGTCCAAGGGAAACAGTAAACCTGAAGTGAAGCATCGGAATCTATAACTAGTGTCACAGGAATGATCAAAACATAGACAGTACGAAGAGTCAGTCTTCTTGTACTTATGTCGGCATTGTGGCTTTCGTATTTAATTCCGATGCAATTTCTGTGTTTCATTGGCAATAAGGTCAGAGGGATACAGTAAACCTGAAGTGAAGCATCGGAATCTATAACTAGTGTCACAGGAATGGTACAAAACATAGTCAGTAAGAAGAGTCAGTCTTCTTGTACTTAAGTCGGCATTGTGCCTTTCCTATTTAATTCCGATGCAATTTCTGTGTATCATCGTCAATAACAAGGTCCAAGGGATATAGTAAACCTGGACTGAAGCATCGGAATCTATAACTAGTGTCACAGGAATGGTTCAAAACATAGACAGTAAGAAGAGTCAGTCTTCTTGTACTTATGTCGAAATTGTGCCTTTTCTATATAATTCCGATGCAATTTCTGTGATTCATCGTCAATAAGAAGGTCAGAGGGATTCAATAAACCTGAAGTGAAGCATCGGAATCTATAACTAGTGTCACAGGAATGGTTCAAAACAAAGTCAGTAAGAAGAGTCAGTCTTTTTCTCCTTAAGTCGGCATTGTGCATTTTGTATTTAATTCCGATGCAATTTCTGTGTTTCATCGTCAATAAGAAGGTCCAAGGGATACAGTAAACCTGGAGTGAAGCATCGGAATCTATAACTAGTGTCACAGGAATGGTTCAAAACATAGACAGTAAGAAGAGTCAGTTTTCGTGTACTTAAGCCGGCACTTTGCTTTTTGCATTTACTTCCGATGCAATTTCTGTGTTTCATGGTCAATAAGAAGGTGCAAGGTATACAGTAAACCTGAAGTAAATCATCGGAATCTATAACTAGTGTCACAGGAATGGTTCAAGCATAGACAGTAAGATGAGTCAGTCTTCGTGTACTTAAGTCGGCATTGTGCCTTTCGTATTTAATTCCGATTCAATTTCTGTGCTTCACCGTCAATAAGAAAGTCAGAGGGATACAGTAAACCTGAAGTGAAGCATCAGAATCTATAACTAGTGTCACAGGAATGGTTCAAACATAGACAGTAACAAGAGTAAGTCTTCTTGTACTTAAGTCGGCATTGTGCCTTTTGTATTTAATTCCGATGCAATATCTGTGTTTCATCGTCAATACGTAGCCCCAAGGGATACAGTAAACCTGAAGTGAAGCATCGGAATCTATAACTAGTGTCACAGGAATGGTTCAAACCATAGACAGTAAGAAGAGCCAGTCTTCTTGTACTTAAGTCGGCATTGTGCCTTTTATATTTACTTCCGATGCAATTTCTGTGTTTCATCGTCAATAAGAAGGTCCAGGGGATACAGTAAACCTCAAATGAATTATCGGAATCTATAACTAGTGTCACTGGAATGGTTCAAAACGTAGACAGTAAGAAGAGTCAGTCTTCGTGTACTTAAGTCGGCATTTGACTTTTGTATTTAATTCCGATGCAATTTCTGTGTTTCATCGTCAACAAGAAGGTCCAAGGGATACAGTAAACCTGAAGTGAAGCATGGAATCCATAACTTGTGTCACAGGAATGGTTGAAAACATAGTCAGTAAGAAGAGTCAGTCTTCTTGTACTTAAGTCGGCATTGTGCCTTTCCTATTTAATTCCGATGCGATTTCTGTAATTCATCGTCAATAAGAAGGTCCAAGGGATACAGTAATCCTGGAGTGAAGCATCGGAATCGATAACTAGTCTCACAGGAATGGTTCAAATCATAGACAGTAGGAAGAGTCAGTCTTCTTGTACTTAAGTCGGCACTGTGCCTTTTGTATTTAATTCCCATGCAATTTCTGTGTTTCATCGTCAATAAGAATGTCCAAGGGATACAGTAAACCTGAAGTGAAACATCGGAATGTATAACTAGTCTCACTGGAATGGTTCAAATCATAGTCAATAAGAAGAGTCGGTCTTCATGTACTTAAGTCGGTATTGTGCCTTTTGTATTTAATTCGGATGCAATTTCTGTGTTTCATCGTCAATAAGAAGGGGCAAAGGATACAGTAAACCTGAAGTGAAGCATCGGAATCTATAAGTAGTGTCACAGGAATGGTTCAAAGCATATTCAGTAAGAAGAGTCAGTCTTCTTGCCCTTAAGTCGGCATTGTGCCTTTTGTATTTAATTCCGATGCAATTTCTGAGTTTCATCGTCAATAAGAAGGTCAAGGGATACAATAAACGTGGAGTGTAGCATCGGAATCTATAACTAGTGTCACAGGAATGGTTCAAAAAATAAACAGTAATAAGAGTCAGTCTTCGTGTACTTAAGTCGGCATTTTGCCTTTTGTATTTAAATCCGATGTAATTCCTGTGTTTCATCGTCAATAAGAAGGTCAGCGGGATACAGTAAACCTGAAGTGAAGCATCGGAATCCACAACTAGTGTCACAGGAACGGTTCAAAACATAGACAGTAGAAAGAGTCAGTCGTCTTGTACTTAAGTCGGCATTGTGCCTTTTGTATTTAATTCCGATGCAATTTCTGTGTTTCATCGTCAATAAGAAGGTGCAAGGTATACAGTAAACCTGAAGTAAATTATCGGAATCTATAACTAGTGTAACAGGAATGGTTCACTCAATAATCAGTAAGAAGAGTCAGTTTTCTTATAGTTATGTCGGCATTGTGCCTTTTCTATTTAATTCCGATGCAATTTCTGTGTTTCATCGTCAATAAGAAGGTCCAAGGGATACAGTAAACATGGAGTGAAGCATCGGAATCTATAACTAGTGTCACAGGAATGGTTCAAAGCACACACAGTAAGAAGAGTCATTTTTCGTGTACTTAAGTCGGCATTGTGCCTTTTCTATTTATTTCCGATGCAGTTTCTGTGTTTCATCGTCAATAAGAAGGTCACAGGGATACAGTAAACCTGAAGTGAAGCATCGGAATCTATAACTAGTGTCACAGGAATGGTTCAAAACATAGTCAGTAAGAAGAGTCAGTCTTCTTGTAGTTAAGTCGGCATTGTGCCTTTCGTATTTAATTCCGATGCAATTTCTGTGTTTCACCGTCAATAAGAATGTCAGAGGGATACAGTAAACCTGCAGTGAAGCATCGGAATCTATAACTAGTTTCACAGGAATGGTTCAAACATAGACAGTAAGATGAGCCAGTCTTCCTGTACTTAAGTCGGCAT
Organism: Schistocerca piceifrons; assembly: GCF_021461385.2. Lineage (NCBI taxonomy): Eukaryota > Metazoa > Arthropoda > Insecta > Orthoptera > Acrididae > Schistocerca > Schistocerca piceifrons. The sequence continues at coordinate 404,411 of NW_025727784.1, forward strand.
TGAGCCTTTTGATTTTAATTCCGATGCAATTTTGTGTGTTTCATTGTCAATAAGAAGGTCAGAGGGATACGGTAAACCTGAAGTGAAGCATCGGAATCTACAACTAGTGTCACAGGAATGGTGTACAACATAGTCAGTAAGAAGAGTCAGTCTTCTTGTACTTATGTCGGCATTGTGCCTTTCGTATTTAATTCCGATGCAATTTCTGTGTTTCACCGTCAATAAGAAGGTCAGAGGGGTACAGTAAACCTGAAGTGAAGCATCGGAATCCATAACTAGTGTCACAGGAATGGTTCAAACGTAGACAGTAAGAAGAGTCAGTCCTTTTGTACTTAAGTCGGCATTGTGCCTTTTGTATTTAATTCCGATGCAATTTCTGTGTTTCATCGTCAATAAGAAGGTCAGAGGTATACAGTAAACCTGAAGTGAAGCATCGGACTCTATAACTAGTGTCACAGAAATGGTTGAAAACGTAGACAGTAGGAAGAGTCAGTCTTCTTATACTAAAGTCGGCATTGTGCCTTTTGAATTTAAATCCGATGCAATGTCTGTGTTTCATCGTCAATAAGAAGGTCCAAGGGAAACAGTAAACCTGAAGTGAAGCATCGGAATCTATAACTAGTGTCACAGGAATGATCAAATCATCGACAGTACGAAGAGTCAGTCTTCTTGTACTTATGTCGGCATTGTGGCTTTTGTATTTAATTCCGATGCAATTTCTGTGTTTCATTGGCAATAAGGTCAGAGGGATACAGTAAACCTGAAGTGAAGCATCGGAATCTATAACTAGTGTCACAAGAATGGTACAAAACATAGTCAGTAAGAAGACTCAGTCTTCTTGTACTTAAGTCGGCATTGTGCCTTTCCTATTTAATTCCGATGCAATTTCTGTGTTTCATCGTCAATAACAAGGTCCAAGGGATATAGTAAACCTGGACTGAAGCATCGGAATCTATAACTAGTGTCACAGGAATGGTTCAAAACATAGACAGTAAGAAGAGTCAGTCTTCTTGGACTTATGTCGAAATTGTGCCTTTTCTATATAATTCCGATGCAATTTCTGTGATTCATCGTCAATAAGAAGGTCAGAGGGATTCAATAAACCTGAAGTGAAGCATCGGAATCTATAACTAGTGTCACAGGAATGGTTCAAAACAAAGTCAGTAAGAAGAGTCAGTCTTCTTCTCCTTAAGTCGGCATTGTGCATTTTGTATTTAATTCCGATGCATTTTCTGTGTTTCATCGTCAATAAGAAGGTCCAAGGGATACAGGAAACCTGGAGTGAAGCATCGGAATCTATAACTAGTGTCACAGGAATGGTTCAAAACATAGACAGTAAGAAGAGTCAGTTTTCGTGAACTTAAGCCGGCACTTTGCTTTTTGCATTAACTTCCGATGCAATTTCTGTGTTTCATGGTCAATAGGAAGGTCCAAGGGATACAGCAAACCTGAAGTGAAGCATCGGAATCTACAACTAGTGTTCCAGGAATGGTTCAAAACATAGTCAGTAAGATGAGTCAGTCTTCTTGTACTTAAATAGGCATTGTGAATTTTCTATTTAATTCCGATGCAATTTCTGTGTTTCATCGTCAATAAGAAGGTCCAAGGGATACAGTAAACCTCAAGTGAAGCATCGGAATCTATAACTAGTGTCACAGGATTGGTTCAAAATATATTTAGTAGGAAGAGTCGGTCTTCATGTACTTAAGTCGGCGTTGTGCCTTTTCTATTGAATTCCGATGCAATCTCTGTGTTTCATCGTCAATAAGAAAGTCAAAGGGTTACAGTAAACCTGAAGTGAAGCATTGGAATCTAGAACTAGTGTCCCAGGAATGGTTCAAAACATAGTCAGTAAGATGAGTCAGTCTTCTTGTACTTAAGTCGGCATTGTGCCTTTTGTATTTAATTCAGATGCAATTTCTGAGTTTCATCGTCAAAAAAAAGTCCAAATGATACAGTAAACCTGGAGTGTAACATCGGAATCTATAACTAGTGTCCCAGGAATGGTTCAAGCATAGACAGTAAGAAGAGTCAGTCTTCGTGTACTTAAGTCGGCATTGTGCCTTTCGTATTCAATTCCGATTCAATTTCTGTGCTTCACCGTCAATAAGAAAGTCAGAGGGATACAGTAAACCTGAAGTGAAGCATCAGAATCTATAACTAGTGTCACAGGAATGGTTCAAACATAGACAGTAACAAGAGTCAGTCTTCTTGTATTTAAGTCGGCATTGTGCCTTTTGTATTTAATTCCGATTCAATTCCTGTGTTTCATCGTCAATAAGAATGTTCAAGGGATACAGTAAACCTGAAGTGAAGCATCGGAATCTACAACTAGTGTCACAGGATTGGTTAAAAACATAGACAGTAAGAAGAGTCAATCTTCTTGTACTTAAGTCGGCATTGTGCCTTTTCTATTTAAATCCGATACAATTTCTGTGTGTCATCGTCAATAAGAAGGTCAGAGGGATACAGTAAACCTGTGTCACAGGAATGGTTCAAACATAGTCAGTAACAAGAGTCAGTCTTCTTGTACTTAATTCGGCATTGTGCCTTTTGTATTTAATTCCGATGCAATATCTGTGTTTCATCGTCAATACGTACGCCCAAGGGATACAGTAAACCTGGAGTGAAGCATCGGAATCTATAACTAGTGTCACAGGAATGGTTCAAACCATAGACAGTAAGAAGAGCCAGTCTTCTTGTACTTAAGTCGGCATTCTGCCTTTTATATTTAATTCCGATGCAATTTCTGTGTTTCATCGTCAATAAGAAGGTCCAGGGGATACAGTAAACCTCAAGTGAATTATCGGAATCTATAACTAGTGTCACTGGACTGGTTCAAAACATAGACAGTAAGAAGAGTCAGTCTTCGTGTACTTAAGTCGGCATTTTGCCTTTTGTATTTAATTCCGATGCAATTTCTGTGTTTCATCGTCAATAAGAAGGTCCAAGGGATACAGTAAAGCTGAAGTGAAGCATGGAATCCATAACTTGTGTCACAGGAATGGTTCAAAACATAGTCAGTAAGAAGAGTCAGTCTTCTTGTACTTAAGTCGGCATTTTGCATTTCCTATTTAATTCCGATGCGATTTCTGTAATTCATCGTCAATAAGAAGGTCCAAGGGATACAGTAATCCTGGAGTGAAGCATCGGAATCTATAACTAGTCTCACTGGAATGGTTCAAAACATAGTCAGTAAGAAGAGTCAGTCTTATTGTACTTAAGTCTGCATTGTGGCTTTTCTATTTAATTCCAATGTAATATCTGTGTTTCATCGTCAATAACAAGGTCCAAGGGATACAGTAAACCTGGTGTGAAGCATCGGAATCTATAACTAGTGTCAATGGAATGGTTCAAGACATAGACAGTAACAAGAGTCAGTCTTCTTGAACTTAAGTCGGCATTGTGCCTCTTGCATTTTACTCCGATGCCATTTCAGTGTTTCATCGTCAATAAGAAAGTCAGAGGGATACAGTAAACCTGAAGTGAAGCATCGGAATCTATAGCTAGTGTCACAGGAATGGTTCAAAACATAGTCAGTAAGGAGAGACAGTCTTCTTGTCCTGCAGTCGGCATTGTGCCTTTTGTATTTAATTCCGATGCAATTTCTGTGTTTCATCGTCAATACGTAGGTCCAAGGAATACAGTAAACCTGGACTGAAGCATCGGAAGCGATAACTAGTCTCACAGGAACGGTTCAAATCATAGACAGTAAGAAGAGTCAGTCTTCTTGTATTTAAGTCGGCATTGTGCCTTTTGTATTTAATTCCGATGCAATTTCTGTGTTTCATCGTCAATAAGAAGGTCCAAGGCATACAGTAAACCTCAAGTGAAGCATCGGAATCTATAACTAGTGTCACAGGAATGGTTCAAATCATTGTCAATAAGAAGAGTCGGTCTTCATGTACTTAAGTCGGCATTGTGCATTTTGTATTTAATTCCGATGCAATTTCTGTTTCTCATCGTCAATAAGAAGGTCCAAGGGATACAGTAAACCTGAAGTGAAGCATCGGAATCTACAACTAGTGTCACAGGATTGGTTCAAATCATAGACAGTAAGAAGAGTCAGTCTCCTTGTACTTAAGTCGGCATTGTGCCTTTTCTATTTAATTCCGATGCAATTTCTGTGTTTCATCGTCAATAAGAAGGTCAGAGCTATACAGTAAACCTGAAGTGAAGCATCGGAATCTATAACTAGTGTCACAGGATTGGTTCAAAACATAGTCAGTAAGAAGAGTCAGTCTTCTTGTACTTAATTCGGCTTTGTGCCTTTCGTATTAAATTCCGATGCAATTTCTGTGCTTCACCGTCAATAAGAAGGTCAGAGGGAAACAGTAAACGTGAAGTGAAGCATCGGAATCTATAACTAGTGTCACATGAATGGTTCAAATATCGACAGTAAGAAGAGTCAGTCTTCTTGTACTTAAGTCAGCATTGTGCCTTTTGTATTTAATTCCGATGCAATTTCTGTGTTTCATCGTCAATAAGAAAGTCAGAGGGATACAGTTAACCGGAAGTGAAGCATCGGAATCTATAACTAGTGCCACAGGAATCGTTCAAATCATAGACAGTAAGAAGAGTCAGTCTTCTTGTACTTAAGTCGGCATTGTGCCTTATGTATTTAATTCCGATGCAATTTCTGTGTTTCATCGCCAATAAGAAGGTCCAGGGGATACAGTAAACCTCAAGTGAAGTATCGGAATCTATAACTAGAGTCACAGTAATGGTTCAAAACATAGACAGTAAGAAGAGTCAGTCTTCTTGTACTTAAGTCGGCATTGTGCCTTTTGTATTTAGTTCCGATGCAATTTCTGTGTTTCATCGTCAATAAGAAAGTCCAAGGGATACAGTAAACCTGAAGTGAAGCATGGGACTCTATAACTAGCGTCACAGAAATTGTTCAAAACATAGACAGTAGGAAGAGTCAGCCTTCTTATTCTTAAGTCGGCATTGTGCCTTTTGTATTTAATTCCGATGCAATTTCTGTGTTTCATCGTCAATCAGAAAGTCCAAGGGAATCAGTAAACCTGAAGTGAAGCAACGGAATCTACAACTAGTGTCACAGGAATGGTTAAAAGCATAGACAGTACGAAGAGTCAGTCTTCTTGTACTTAAGTCGGCATTGTGCATTTTGTATTTAATTCCGATGCAATTTCTTTGTTTCATCGTCAATAAGAAGGTCCAAGGGACACAGTAAACCTGGAGTGAAGCATCGGAATCTATAACTAGTGTCACAGGAATGGTTCAAAACATAGTCAGTAAGAAGAGTCAGTCTTCTTGTCCTTAAGTCGGCATTGTGCCTATTGTATTTAATTCCGATGCAATTTCTGTGTTTCATCGTCAATAAGATGGTCCAAGGGATACAGTAAACCTGGAGTAAAGCATCGGAATCTATAACTATTGTCACAGGAATGGTTCGAAACATAGACAGTAAGAAGAGTCAGTCTTCTTGTACTTAAGTCGGCATTGTGCCTTTTGTATTTATTTCCGATGCAATTTCTGTGTTTCATCGTCAATAAGAAGGTCCAAAGGATACAGTAAACCACAAGTGAAGCATCGGAATCTATAACTAGTGTCACAGGAATGGTTCAAAACATAGTCAGTAGGAAGAGTCGGTCTTCATGTACTTAAATCGGCATTGTGCCTTTTGTATTTAATTCCGATGCAATTTCTGTGTATCATCGTCAATAAGAAGATCCAAGCGATACAGTAAACCTGAAGTGAAGCATCAGCATCGGACTCTATGTCTAGTGTCAGAGAAATGGATCAAACATAGACAGTAGGAAGAGTCAGTCTTCTTATGCTTTAGTTGGCATTGTGCATTTTGTATTTAATTCCGATGCAATTTCTGTGTTTCATCGTCAATAAGAAGGACCAAGGGACACAGTAAACCTGAAGTGAAGCATCGGAATCTATAACTAGTGTCACAGGAATGGTTCAAAACATAGACAGTACGAAGAGTCAGTCTTCATGTACATAAGTCGGCATTGTGGCTTTGGTATTTAATTCCGATGCAATTTCTGTGTTTCATCGACAATAAGACGGTCAGAGGGATACAGTAAACCTGAAGTGAAGCATCGGAATCCATAACTAGTGTCACAGGAATGGTTCAAAACATAGTCAGTAAGAAGAGTCAGTCTTCTTGTCCTTAAGTCTGCATTGTGCCTTTCGTATTTAATTCCGATGCAATTTCTGTAATTCATCGGCAATAATGTCAGAGGGATACAGTAAACCTGAAATGAAGCATCGGAATATATAACTAGTGTCACAGCAATGGTTCAAAACATAGACAGTAGGAAGAGTCAGTCTTCTTGTACTTAAGTCGGCATTGTGCCTTTTATATTTAATTCCGATGCAATTTCTGTGTTTCATCGTCAATAAGAAGGTCAGAGGGATGCAGTATACCTGAAGTGAAGCATCGGAATCCAAAACTAGTGTCACAGGAATGGTTCAAAACATAGACAGTAGGAAGAACCAGTCTTCTTGTACGTAAGTCGGCATCGTGCCTTTTGTATTTAATTCCGATGCAATTGCTGTGTTTCATCGACAATAAGAATGTCCAAGGGATACAGTAAACCTGAAGTGAAGCATTGGACTCAATAACTAGTGTCACAGAAATGGTTCCAAACATAGACAGTAGAAGAGTCAGTCTTCTTGTACTTAAGTCGGCATTGTGCCTTTTGTATTTAATTCCGATGCAATTTCTGTGTCTCATCGTGAATAAGAAGGTCCAACAGATACAGTAAACCTGAAGTGAAGCATCTGAATCCACAACTAGGGTCACAGGATTGGTTCAAAACATAGACAGTAAGAAGAGTCAGTCTTCTTGTACTTAAGTCGGCATTGGGCCTTTCGTATTGAATTCCGATGCAATTTCTGTGTTTCACCGTGAAGAAGAAAGTCAGAGGGATACAGTAAGCCTGAAGTGAAGCATCGGAATCTATAACTAGTGTCACAGGAATGGTTGAAACATAGACAGTAAGAAGAGTCACGCTTCATATACTTAAGTCGGCATTCTGCCTTTTGTATTTAATCCCGATGCAATTTCTGTGTTTCATCGTCAATAAAATGGTCAGAGGGATACAGTAAACCGGAAGTGAAGCATCGGAATCTATAACTAGTGTCACAGGAATTGTTCAAAACATAGTCAGTAAGAAGAGTCAGTCTTCTTGTCCTTAAGTCGGCATTGTGCCTTTTGCATTTAATTTCGATGAAATTTTGTGTTTCATCGTCAATAAGAACGTCCAAGGGATACAGTAAACCTGAAGTGAAGCATCGGAATCTACAACTAGTGTCACAGGATTGGTTCAAAACATAAACAGTAAGAAGAGTCAGCCTTCTTGTACATAAGTCGGCATTGTGCATTTTCTAGTTAATACCGATGCAATTTCTGTGTTTCATCGTCAATAAGAAGGTCAGAGGGATACAGTAAACCTGAAGTGAAGCATCGGAATCCATAACTAGTGTCACAGGAATGTTTAAAACATACTCAGAAAGAAGAGTCAGTCTTCTTGTACTTAATTGAGCATTGTGCCTTTCGTATTTAATACCGATGCAATTTCTGTGCTTCACCGTCAATATGAAGGCCAGAGGGATACAGTAAACCTGAAGTGAAGCATCGGAATCTATAACTAGTGTCACAGGAATTGTTCAAAACATAGTCAGTAAGACGAGTCAGTCTTCTTGTCCTTAAGTCGGCATTGTGCCTTTTGCATTTAATTTCGATGCAATTTTGTGTTTCATCGTCAATAAGAACGTTCAAGGGATACAGTAAACCTGAAGTGAAGCATCGGAATCTACAACTAGTGTCACAGGATTGGTACAAAACATAGACAGTAAGAAGAGTCGGTCTTCTTGTACTTAAGTCGGCATTGTGCCTTTCGTATTAAATTCCGATGTAATTTCTGTGTTTCACTGTCAATAAGAAGGTCAGAGGGATACAGCAAACCTGAAGTGAAGCATCGGAATCTATAACTAGTGTCACAGGAATGGTACAAACATAGACAGTAAGAACTGTCAGTCTTCATGTACTTAAGTCGGCATTGTGCCTTCTGTATTTAATCCCTATGCAATTTCTGTGTTTTATCGTCAATAAGAAGGTCAGAGGGATACAGTAAACCGGAAGTGAAGCATCGGAAACTATAACTAGTGTCACAGGAATGGTTCAAAACATAGTCAATAACAAGAGTCAGTCTTCTTGTCCTTAAGTCGGCAATGTGCCGTTTGCATTTAATTCCGATGCAATTTTGTCTTTCATCGTCAATAAGAATGTCCAAGGGATACAGTAAACCTGTAGTGAAGCATCGGAATCTACAACTAGTGTCACAGGAATGGTTCAAATCATTGTCAATAAGAAGAGTCGGTCTTCACGTACTTAAGTCGGCATTGTGCCTTTTGTATTTAATTCCGATGCAATTTCTGTGTTTCATCGTCAATAAGAAGGTCAGAGGGATACAGTAAACCTGAAGTGAAGCATCGGAATCTATAGCTAGTGTCACAGGAATGATTCAAAAGCATAGTCATAAAGAAGAGTCAGTCTTCTTGTACTTCATTGGGCATTGTGCCTTTCGTATTTAATTCCGATGCAATTTCTGTGCTTCACCGTCAATAAGAAGGTCAGAGGGATACAGTAAACCTGAAGTGAAGCATCGGAATCTATAACTAGTGTCACTGGAATGGTTCAAAATATAAACAGTAAGAAGAGTCAGTCTTCTTGTACTTAAGTCGGCATTGTGCCTTTTGTATTTAATTCCGATGCAATTTCTGTGTTTGATCGTCAATAAGAAGGTCCAAGGGATACAGTAAACCTGGAGTGAAGCATCGGAATCTATAACTAGAGTCACAGTAATGGTTCAAAACATAGACAGTAAGAAGAGTTAATCTTCTTGTATTAAAGTCGGCATTGTGCCTTTTGTATTTAATTCCGATGCAATTTCTGTGTTTCATCGTCAATAAGAATGTCCAAGGGTTACAGTAAACCTGAAGTGAAGCATCGGAATCTATAACTAGTGTCACTTGAATGGTTCAAAATATAGACAGTAAGAAGAGTCAGTCTTCTTGTATTTAAGTCGGCATTGTGCCTTTTGTATTTCATTCCGATGCAATTTCTGTGATTCATCGTCAATAAGAAGGTCCAAGGGATACAGTAAACCTCAAGTGAAGCATCGGACTCTATAACTAGTGTCACAGAAATGGATCAAAACATAGACAGTAGGAAGAGTTAGTCTTCATATACTTTAGTCGGCATTGTGCCTTTTGTATTTAATTCCGATGCAATTTCTGTGTTTCATCGTCAATAAGAAGGTCAGAGGGATACAGTAAACCTAAAGTGAAGCATCGGAATCTAAAACTAGTGTCACAGGAATGGTTCAAAACATAGACAGTAGGAAGAGTCAGTCTTCCTGTACTTAAGTCGGCATTGTGGCTATTGTATTTAAATCCGATGCAATTTCTGTGTTTCATCGTCAATAAGAATGTCCAAGAGATACAGTACACCTGAAGTGAAGCATCGGAATCGATAAGTAGTGTCACAGGAATGGTTCAAATCATTGTCAATAAGAAGAGTCGGTCTTCATGTACTTAAGTCGGCATTGTGCCTTTTGTATATAATTCAGACGCAATTTCTGTGTTTCATCGTCAATAAGAAAGTACAAGGGATACAGTAAACATGAAGTGAAGCATCGGAATCTATAACTAGTGTCACTGGAGTGGTTCAAATATCGACAGTAAGAAGAGTCAGTCTTCTTGTACTTAAGTCAGCATTGTGCCTTTTGTATTTAATTCCGATGCAATTTCTGTGTTTCATCGTCAATAAGAAAGTCAGAGGGATACAGTTAACCGGAAGTGAAGCATCGGAATCTATAACTAGTGCCACAGGAATCGTTCAAATCATAGACAGTAAGAAGAGTCAGTCTTCTTGTATTTAAGTCGGCATTGTGCCTTATGTATTTAATTCCGATGCAATTTCTGTGTTTCATCGCCAATAAGAAGGTCCAGGGGATACAGTAAACCTCAAGTGAAGTATCGGAATCTATAACTAGAGTCACAGTAATGGTTCAAAACATAGACAGTAAGAAAAGTCAGTCTTCTTGTACTTAAGTCGGCATTGTGCCTCTTGTATTTAGTTCCGATGCAATTTCTGTGTTTCATCGTCAATAAGAAAGTCCAAGCGATACAGTAAACCTGAAGTGAAGCATGGGACTCTATAACTAGTGTCACAGAAATTGTTCAAAACATAGACAGTAGGAAGAGTCAGTCTTCTTATTCTTAATTCGGCATTGTGCCTATTGTATTTAATTCCGATGCAATTTCTGTGTTTCATCGTCAATCAGAAGGTCCAAGGGAATCAGTAAACCTGAAGTGAAGCAACGGAATCTATAACTAGTGTCACAGGAATGGTTAAAAGCATAGACAGTACGAAGAGTCAGTCTTCTTGTACTTAAGTCGGCATTGTGCATTTTGTATTCAATTCCGATGCAATTTCTTTGTTTCATCGTCAATAAGAAGGTCCAAAAGATACAGTAAACCTGGAGTGAAGCATCGGAATCTATAACTAGTGTCACAGGAGTGGTTCAAAACATAGTCAGTAAGAAGAGTCAGTCTTCTTGTCCTTAAGTCGGCATTGTGCCTTATATATTTAATTCCGATGCAATTTCTGTTTTTCATCGTCAATAAGATGGTCCAAGGGATACAGTAAACCTGGAGTAAAGCATCGGAATCTATAACTACTGTCACAGGAATGGTTCGAAACATAGACAGTAAGAAGAGTCAGTCTTCTTGTACTTAAGTCGGCATTGTGCCTTTTGTATTTATTTCCGATGCAATTTCTGTGTTTCATCGTCAATAAGAAGGTCCAAAGGATACAGTAAACCACAAGTGAAGCATCGGAATCTATAACTAGTGTCACGGGGATGGTTCAAAACATAGTCAGTAGGAAGAGTCGGTCTTCATGTACTGAAATCGGCATTGTGCCTTTTGTATTTAATTCCGATGCAATTTCTGTGTATCATCGTCAATAAGAAGGTCCAAGCGATACAGTAAACCTGAAGTGAAGCATCAGCATCGGATTCTATAACTAGTGTCACAGAAATGGATCAAACATAGACAGTAGGAAGAGTCAGTCTTCTTATGCTTTAGTTGGCATTGTGCATTTTGTATTTAATTCCGATGCGATTTCTGTGTTTCATCGTCAATAAGAAGGACCAAGGGACACAGTAAACCTGAAGTGAAGCATCGGAATCTACAACTAGTGTCACAGGAATGGTTTAAAACATAGACAGTACGAAGAATCAGTCTTCATGTACATAAGTCGGCATTGTGGCTTTGGTATTTAATTCCGATGCAATTTCTGTGTTTCATCGACAATAAGACGGTCAGAGGGATACAGTAAACCTGAAGTGAAGCATCGGAATCTATAACTAGTGCCACAGGAATCGTTCAAATCATAGACAGTAAGAAGAGTCAGTCTTCTTGTACTTAAGTCGGCATTGTGCCTTATGTATTTAATTCCGATGCAATTTCTGTGTTTCATCGCCAATAAGAAGGTCCAGGGGATACAGTAAACCTCAAGTGAAGTATCGGAATCCATAACTAGTGTCACAGGAATGGTTCAAAACATAGTCAGTAAGAAGAGTCAGTCTTCTTGTCCTTAAGTCAGCATTGTGCCTTTCGTATTTAATTCCGATGCAATTTCTGTGTTTCATCGGCAATAAGGTCAGAGGGATACAGTAAACCTGAAATGAAGCATCGGAATCTATAACTAGTGCACAGCAATGGTTCAAAACATAGACAGTAGGATGAGTCAGTCTTCTTGTACTTAAGTCGGCATTGTGCCTTTTATATTTAATTCCGATGCAATTTCTGTGTTTCATCGTCAATAAGAAGGTCAGAGGGATGCAGTATACCTGAAGTGAAGCATCGGAATCCAAAACTAGTGTCACAGGAATGGTTCAAAACATAGACAGTAGGAAGAACCAGTCTTCTTGTACGTAAGTCGGCATTGTGCCTTTTGTATGTAATTCCGATGCAATTTCTGTGTTTGATCGTCAATACGAAGGTCCAAGGTATACAGTACACCTGAGGTGAAGCATCGGAATCTATCACTAGTTTCACAGGAATGGTTCAAAGCATAGTCAGTAAGAAGAGTCAGTCTTCTTGTACTTAAGTTGGCATTGTGCCTTTTCTATTTAATACCGATGCAATTTCTGTGTTTCATCGTCAATTAGAAGGTCCGAGGGATACAGTAAAAATGGAGTGAAGCATCGGAATCTATAACTAGTGTCACTGGAATGGTTCAAAACATAGACGGTAAGAAGAAACAGACTTCTTGCACTTAAGTCGACATTGTGCCTTTTGCATTTAATTCCAATGCAATTTCTGTGTTTCATCGTCAATAAGAAGGTCAGGGGGATACAATAAACCGGAAGTGAAGCTTCGGAATCTATAACTACCGTCACCGGAATGGTTCAAAACAAAGTCAGTAAGAAGAGTCGGTCTTCTTGTCCTTAAGTCGGCATTGTGCCATTTGTATTTAATTCCTATGCAATTTCTGTGTTTCATCGTCAATAAGACGTTCCAAGGGATACAGTATACTTGGAGTGAAGCATCGGAATCTATAACTAGTGTCACAGGAATGGTTCAAAGCATAGACAGTAAAAAGAGTCAGTCTTCGTGTACTTAAGTCGGCATTTTGCCTTTTGTATTTAATTCCGATGCAATTGCTGTGTTTCATCGTCAATAAGAATGTCCAAGGGATACAGTAAACCTGAAGTGAAGCATCGGAATCAATAACTAGTGTCACAGGAATGGTTCAAAACATAGTCAGTAGGAAGAGTCATTCTTCTTGTACTTAAGTCGGCATTGTGCCTTTTCTATTTAATTCCGATGCCATTTCTGTGTTTCATCGTCAATATCAAGGTCCAAGGGATACAATAAACCTATAGTGCTGCATCGGAATCTATAACTAGTGTCACTGGAATGTTTCAAATTATAGACAGTAAGAAGATTCAGTCTTCTTGTACTTAAGTCGGCATTGTGCCTTTTGTATTTAATTCCGATGCAATTTCTGTGATTCATCGTCAATAAGAAGGCCCAAGGGATACAGTAAACCTGAAGTGAAGCATCGGACTCAATAACTAGTGTCACAGAAATGGTTCCAAACATAGACAGTAGAAGAGTCAGTCTTCTTGTACTTAAGTCGGCATTGTGCCTTTTTATTTAATTCCGATGCAATTTCTGTGTCTCATCGTGAATAAGAAGGTCCAAGGGATACAGTAAACCTGAAGTGAAGCATCTGAATCTACAGCTAGTGTCACAGGATTGGTTCAAAACATAGACAGTAAGAAGAGTCAGTCTTCTTGTACTTAAGTCGGCATTGGGCCTTTCGTATTGAGATCCGATGCAATTTCTGTGTTTCACCGTCACGAAGAAGGTCAGAGGGATACAGTAATCCTGAAGTGAAGCATCGGAATCTATAACTAGTGTCACAGGAATGGTTGAAACATAGTCAGTAAGAAGAGTCAGTCTTCTTGTCCTTAAGTCGGCATTGTGCCTTTTGCATTTAATTTCGATGCAATTTTGTGTTTCATCGTCAATAAGAACGTCCAAGGGATACAGTAAACCTGAAGTGAAGCATCGGAATCTACAACTAGTGTCACAGGATTGGTTCAAAACATAAACAGTAAGAAGAGTCAGTGTTCTTGTACTTAAGTCGGCATTGTGCCTTTTGTGTTTAATTGCGATGCAAGTTCTGTGTTTCATCGTCAATAAGAAGGTCCAAGGGATACAGTAAACCTGAAGTGAAGCATGGGAATATACAACTAGTGTCACAGGAATGGTTCAAACATAGACATTGAGAAGAGTAAGTCTTCTTGTCCTTAAGTCGGCATTGTGCCTTTTGTGTTTAATTGCGATGCAAGTTCTGTGTTTCATCGTCAATAAGAAGGTCCAAGGGATACAGTAAACCTGAAGTGAAGCATGGGAATATACAACTAGTGTCACAGGATTGGTACAAAACATAGACAGTAAGAAGAGTCAGTCTTCTTGTACTTAAGTCGGCATTGTGCCTTTCGTATTAAATTCCGATGCAATTTCTGTGTTTTACTGTCAATAAGAAGGTCAGAGGGATACAGCAAACCTGAAGTGAAGCATCGGAATCTATAACTAGTGTCACAGGAATGGTACAAACATAGACAGTAAGAAGAGTCAGTCTTCATGTACTTAAGTCGGCATTGTGCCTTCTGTATTTAATCCCTATGCAATTTCTGTGTTTCATCGTCAAAAGAAGGTCAGAGGGATACAGTAAACCGGAAGTGAAGCATCGGAAACTATAACTAGTGCCACAGGAATGGTTCAAAACATAGTCAATAAGAAGAGTCAGTCTTCTTGTCCTTAAGTCGGCATTGTGCCGTTTGCATTTAATTCCGATGCAATTTTGTGTTTCATCGTCAATAAGAATGTCCAAGGCATACAGTAAACCTGTAGTGAAGCATCGGAAACTATAACTAGTGTCACAGGAATGGTTCAAATCATTGTCAATAAGAAGAATCGGTCTTCATGTACTTAAGTCGGCATTTTGCCTTTTGTATTTAATTCCGATGCAATTTCTGTGTTTCATCGTCAATAAGAAAGTACAAGGGAAACAGTAAACCTGAAGTGAAGCATCGGAATCTATAACTAGTGTCATAGGAATGGTTCAAAACATAGAGAGTAGGAAGAGTCAATCTTCCTGTACTTAAATCGGCATTGTGCCTTTTCTATTTAATACCGATGCAATTTCTGTGTTTCATCGTCAATAAGAAGGTCCAAGGGATACAGTAAACCTGAAGTGAAGCATGGGAATATACAACTAGTGTCACAGGATTGGTACTAAACATAGACAGTAAGAAGAGTCAGTCTTCTTGTACTTAAGTCGTCATTGTGCCTTTCGTATTAAATTCCGATGCAATTTCTGTGTTTTACTGTCAATAAGAAGGTCAGAGGGATACAGCAAACCTGAAGTGAAGCATCGGAATCTATAACTAGTGTCACAGGAATAATACAAACATAGACAGTAAGAAGAGTCAGTCTTCATGTACTTAAGTCGGCATTGTGCCTTTCGTATTCAATTCCGATGCAATTTCTGTGTTTTACTGTCAATAAGAAGGTCAGAGGGATACAGCAAACCTGAAGTGAAGCATCGGAATCTATAACTAGTGTCACAGGAATGGTTCAAAACATAGATAGTCAGAAGAGTCAGACTTCTTGTACTTAAGTCGGCATTGTGCCTTTTGTATTTAATTCCGATGCAATTTCTGTGTTTGATCGTCAATAAGAAGGTCCAAGGGATACAGTAAACCTGGAGTGAAGCATCGGAATCTATAACTAGAGTCACAGTAATGGTTCCAAACATAGACAGTAAGAAGAGTTAATCTTCTTGTACTTAAGTCGGCATTGTGCCTTATGTATTTAATTCCGATGCAATTTCTGTGTTTCATCGTCAATAAGAATGTCCAAGGGTTACAGTAAACCTGAACGAAGCATCGGAATCTATAACTAGTGTCACTTGAATGGTTCAAAATATAGACAGTAAGAAGAGTCAGTCTTCTTGTACTTAAGTCGGCATTGTGCCTTTTGTATTTCTTTCCGATGCAATTTCTGTGTTTTAACGTCAATAAGAAGGTCCAAGGTATACAGTAAACCTGAAGTGGAGCATCGGAATCTATAACTAGTTTCACAGGAATGGTTCAAAACATAGTCAGTAAGAAGAGTCAGTCTTCTTGTACTTAAGTTGGCATTGTGCCTTTTCTATTTAATACCGATGCAATTTCTGTGTTTCATCGTCAATAAGAAGGTCCAAGGGATACAGTAAACCTGGAGTGAAGCATCGGAATCTATAACTAGTGTCACTGGAATGGTTCAAAACATAGACGGTAAGAAGAAACAGACTTCTTGTACTTAAGTCGACATTGTGCCTTTTGCATTTAATTCCAATGCAATTTCTGTGTTTCAACGTCAATAAGAAGGTCAGAGGGATACAATAAACCGGA
The DNA here is from genome assembly GCF_021461385.2 of Schistocerca piceifrons. Classification (NCBI taxonomy): domain Eukaryota; kingdom Metazoa; phylum Arthropoda; class Insecta; order Orthoptera; family Acrididae; genus Schistocerca; species Schistocerca piceifrons. The sequence goes on from NW_025727784.1 coordinate 420,436, forward strand.
AGTGAAGCTTCGGAATCTATAACTACCGTCACTGGAATGGTTCAAAACAAAGTCAGTAAGAAGAGTCAGTCTTCTTGTCCTTAAGTCGGCATTGTGCCATTTGTATTTAATTCCTATGCAATTTCTGTGTTTAATCGTCAATAAGACGTTCCAAGGGATACAGTATACCTGGAGTGAGGCATCGGAATCTATAACTAGTGTCACAGGAATGGTTCAAAGCATAGACAGTAAAAAGAGTCAGTCTTCGTACACTTAAGTCGGCATTTTGCCTTTTGTATTTAATTCCGATGCAATTGCTGTGTTTCATCGTCAATAAGAATGTCCAAGGGATACAGTAAACCTGAAGTGAAGTATCGGAATCTATAACTAGTGTCACAGGAATGGTTCAAAACATAGTCAGTAGGAAGAGTCATTCTTCTTGTGCTTAAGTCGGCATTGTGGCTTTTCTATTTAATTCCGATGCCATTTCTGTGTTTCATCGTCAATATCAAGGTCCAAGGGATACAATAAACCTATAGTGCTGCATCGGAATCTATAACTAGTGTCACTGGAATGGTTCAAATTATAGACAGTAAGAAGATTCAGTCTTCTTGTACTTAAGTCGGCATTGTGCCTTTTGTATTTAATTCCGATGCCATTTCTGTGATTCATCGTCAATAAGAAGGCCCAAGGGATACCGTAAACCTGAAGTGAAGCATCGGACTCAATAACTAGTGTCACAGAAATGGTTCCAAACATAGACAGTAGAAGAGTCAGTCTTCTTGTACTTAAGTCGGCATTGTGCCTTTTGTATTTAATTTCGATGCAATTTTGTGTTTCAACGTCAATAAGAACGTCCAAGGGATACAGTAAACCTGAAGTGAAGCATCGGAATCTACAACTAGTGTCACAGGATTGGTTCAAAACATAGACAGTAAGAAGAGTCAGTCTTCTTGTACTTAAGTCGGCATTGGGCCTTTCGTATTGAGTTCCGATGCAATTTATGTGTTTCACAGTCAAGAAGAAGGTCAGAGGGATACAGTAAGCCTGAAGTGAAGCATCGGAATCTGTAACTAGTGTCACAGGAATGGTTGAAACATAGACAGTAAGAAGAGTCAGGCTTCTTGTACTTAAGTCGGAATTGTGCCTTTTGTATTTAATCCCGATGCAATTTCTGTGTTTCATCGTCAATAAAATGGTCAGAGGGATACAGTAAACCTGAAGTGAAGCATCGGAATCTATAACTAGTGTCACAGGAATGATTCAAAAGCATAGTCATAAAGAAGAGTCAGTCTTCTTGTACTTAATTGGGCATTGTGCCTTTCGTATTTAATTCCGATGCAATTTCTGTGCTTCACCGTCAATAAGAAGGTCAGAGGGAAACAGTAAACCTGAAGTGAAGCATCGGAATCTATAACTAGTGTCACTGGAATGGTTCAAAATATAGACAGTAAGAAGAGTCAGTCTTCTTGTACTTAAGTCGGCATTGTGCCTTTTGTATTTCATTCAGATGCAATTTCTGTGATTCATCGTCAATAAGAAGGTCCAAGGGATACAGTAAACCTCAAGTGAAGCATCGGACTCTATAACTAGTGTCACAGAAATGGATCAAAACATAGACAGTAGGAAGGGTTAGTCTTCATATACTTTAGTCGGCATTGTGCCTTTTGTATTTAATTCCGATGCAATTTCTGTGTTTCATCGTCAATAAGAAGGTCAGAGGGATACAGTAAACCTAAAGTGAAGCATCGGAATCTAAAACTAGTGTCACAGGAATGGTTCAAAACATAGACAGTAGGAAGAGTCATTCTTCCTGTACTTAAGTCGGCATTGTGGCTATTGTATTTAAATCCGATGCAATTTCTGTGTTTCATCGTCAATAAGAATGTCCACGAGATACAGTACACCTGAAGTGAAGCATCGGAATTGATAAGTAGTGTCACAGGAATGGTTCAAATCATTGTCAATAAGAAGAGTCGGTCTTCATGTACTTAAGTCGGCATTGTGCCTTTTGTATATAATTCAGACCCAATTTCTGTGTTTCATCGTCAATAAGAAAGTACATGGGATACAGTAAACCTGGAGTGAAGCATCGGAATCTATAACTAGTGTCACTGGTATGGTTCAAAACATAGACGGTAAGAAGAAACAGACTTCTTGTACTTAAGTCGACATTGTGCGTTTTGCATTTAATTCCAATGCAATTTCTGTGTTTCATCGTCAATAAGAAGATCAGAGGGATACAATAAACCGGAAGTGAAGCTTCGGAATCTATAACTACCGTCACCGGAATGGTTCAAAACAAAGTCAGTAAGAAGAGTCGGTCTTCTTGTCCTTAAGTCGGCATTGTGCCATTTGTATTTAATTCCTATGCAATTTCTGTGTTTCATCGTCAATAAGACGTTCCAAGGGACACAGTATACCTGGAGTGAGTCATCGGAATCTATAACTAGTGTCACAGGAATGGTTCAAAGCATAGACAGTAAAAAGAGTCAGTCTTCGTGTACTTAAGTCGGCATTTTGCCTTTTGTATTTAATTCCGATGCAATTGCTGTGTTTCATCGTCAATAAGAATGTCCAAGGGATACAGTAAACCTGAAGTGAAGCATCGGAATCTATAACTAGTGTCACAGGAATGGTTCAAAACATAGTCAGTAGGAAGAGTCATTCTTCTTGTACTTAAGTCGGCATTGTGGCTTTTCTATTTAATTCCGATGCCATTTCTGTGTTTCATCGTCAATATCAAGGTCCAAGGGATACAATAAACCTATAGTGCTGCATCGGAATCTATAACTAGTGTCACTGGAATGGTTCAAATTATAGACAGTAAGAAGATTCAGTCTTCTTGTACTTAAGTCGGCATTGTGCCTTTTGTATTTAATTCCGATGCAATTTCTGTGATTCATCGTCAATAAGAAGGCCCAAGGGATACAGTAAACCTGAAGTGAAGCATCGGACTCAATAACTAGTGTCACAGAAATGGTTCCAAACATAGACAGTAGAAGAGTCAGTCTTCTTGTACTTAAGTCGGCATTGTGCCTTTTGTATTTAATTTCGATGCAATTTTGTGTTTCATCGTCAATAAGAACGTCCAAGGGATACAGTAAACCTGAAGTGAAGCATCGGAATCTACAACTAGTGTCACAGGGTTGGTTCAAAACATAGACAGTAAGAAGAGTCAGTCTTCTTGTACTTAAGTCGACATTGGGCCTTTCGTATTGAGTTCCGATGCAATTTATGTGTTTCACCGTCACGAAGAAGGTCAGAGGGATACAGTAAGCCTGAAGTGAAGCATCGGAATCTGTAACTAGTGTCACAGGAATGGTTGAAACATAGACAGTAAGAAGAGTCAGGCTTCATGTACTTAAGTCGGCATTGTGCCTTTTGTATTTAATCCCGATGCAATTTCTGTGTTTCATCGTCAATAAAATGGTCAGAGGGATACAGTAAACCGGAAGTGAAGCATCGGAATCTACAACTAGTGTCACAGGATTGGTTCAAAACATAAACAGTAAGAAGAGTCAGCCTTCTTGTACTTAAGTCGGCATTGTGCATTTTCTAGTTAATACCGATGCAATTTCTGTGTTTCATCGTCAATAAGAAGGTCAGAGGGATACAGTAAACCTGAAGTGAAGCATTGGAATCTATAACTAGTGTCACAGGAATGTTTAAAACATACTCAGAAAGAAGAGTCAGTCTTCTTGTACTTAATTGAGCATTGTGCCTTTCGTATTTAGTACCGATGCAATTTCTGTGCTTCACCGTGAATATGAAGGCCAGAGGGATACAGTAAACCTGAAGTGAAGCATCGGAATCTATAACTAGTGTCACAGGAATGGTTCAAACATAGACATTGAGAAGAGAAAGTCTTCTTGTCCTTAAGTCGGCATTGTGCCTTTTGTATTTAATTCCGATGCAATTTCTGTGTTTCATCGTCAATAAGAAAGTACAAGGGAAACAGTAAACCTGAAGTGAAGCATCGGAATCTATAACTAGTGTCATAGGAATGGTCCAAAACATAGAGAGTAGGAAGAGTCAGTCTTCCTGTACTTAAATCGGCATTGTGCCTTTTCTATTTAATACCGATGCAATTTCTGTGTTTCATCGTCAATAAGAAGGTCCAAGGGATACAGTAAACCTGAAGTAAAGCATGGGAATATACAACTAGTGTCACAGGATTGGTACAAAACATAGACAGTAAGATGAGTCAGTCTTCTTGTACTTAAGTCGGCATTGTGCATTTCGTATTAAATTCCGATGCAATTTCTGTGTTTTACTGTCAATAAGAAGGTCAGAGGGATACAGCAAACCTGAAGTGAAGCATCGGAATCTATAACTAGTGTCACAGGAATGGTACAAACATAGACAGTAAGAAGAGTCAGTCTTCATGTACTTAAGTCGGCATTGTGCCTTTAGTATTAAATTCCGATGCAATTTCTGTGTTTTACTGTCAATAAGAAGGTCAGAGGGATACAGTAAACCTGAAGTGAAGCATCGGAATCTATAACTAGTGCCACAGGAATGATTCAAAAGCATAGTCATAAAGAAGAGTCAGTCTTCCTGTACTTAATTGGGCATTGTGCCTTTCGTATTTAATTCCGATGCAATTTCTGTGCTTCACCGTCAATAAGAAGGTCAGAGGGATACAGTAAACCTGAAGTGAAGCATCGGAATCTATAACTAGTGTCACTGGAATGGTTCAAAGTATAGACAGTAAGAAGAGTCAGTCTTCTTGTACTTAAGTCGGCATTGTGCCTTTTGTATTTAATTCCGAAGCAATTTCTGTGATTCATCGTCAATAAGAAGGTCCAAGGGATACAGTAAACCTCAAGTGAAGCATCGGACTCTATAACTAGTGTCACAGAAATGGATCAAAACATAGACAGTAGGAAGGGTTAGTCTTCATATACTTTAGTCGGCATTGTGCCTTTTGTATTTAATTCCGATGCAATTTCTGTGTTTCATCGTCAATAAGAAGGTCAGAGGGATACAGTAACCCTAAAGTGAAGCATCGGAATCTAAAACTAGTGTCACAGGAATGGTTCAAAACATAGACAGTAGGAAGAGTCATTCTTAATGTACTTAAGTCGGCATTGTGGCTATTGTATTTAAATCCGATGCAATTTCTGTGTTTCATCGTCAATAAGAATGTCCAAGAGATACAGTACACCTGAAGTGAAGCATCGGAATTGATAAGTAGTTTCACAGGAATGGTTCAAATCATTGTCAATAAGAAGAGTCGGTCTTCATGTACTTAAGTCGGCATTGTGCCTTTTGTATATAATTCAGACCCAATTTCTGTGTTTCATCGTCAATAAGAAAGTACATGGGATACAGTAAACATGAGGTGCAGCATCGGAATCTATAACTAGTGTCAAAGGAATGGTTCAAATCATAGACAGTAGGAAGAGTAAGTGTTCTTGTACTGAAGTCGGCATTGTGCCTTTTGTGTTTAATTGCGATGCAAGTTCTGTGTTTCATCGTCAATAAGAAGGTCCAAGGGATACAGTAAACCTGAAGTGAAGCATGGGAATATAAAACTAGTGTCACAGGATTGGTACAAAACATAGACAGTAAGAAGAGTCAGTCTTATTGTACTTAAGTCGGCATAATGCCTTTCGTATTAAATTCCGATGCAATTTCTGTGTTTTACTGTCAATAAGAAGGTCAGAGGGATACAGCAAACCTGAAGCGAAGCATCGGAATCTATAACTAGTGTCACAGGAATGGTACAAACATAGACAGTAAGAAGAGTCAGTCTTCAAGTACTTAAGTCGGCATTGTGCCTTCTGTATTTAATTCCGATGCAATTTCTGTGCTTCACCGTCAATAAGAAGGTCAGAGGGATACAGTAAACCTGAAGTGAAGCATCGGAATCTATAACTAGTGTCACTGGAATGGTTCAAAATATAGACAGTAAGAAGAGTCAGTCTTCTTGTACTTAAGTCGGCATTGTGCCTTTTGTATTTAATTCCGATGCAATTTCTGTGTTTGATCGTCAATAAGAGGGTCCAAGGGATACAGTAAACCTGGAGTGAAGCATCGGAATCTATAACTAGAGTCACAGTAATGGTTCAAATCATAGACAGTAAGAAGAGTTAATCTTCTTGTACTTAAGTCGGCATTGTGCCTTTTGTATTTAATTCCGATGCAATTTCTGTGTTTCATCGTCAACAAGAATGTCCAAGGGTTACAGTAAACCTGAAGTGAAGCATCGGAATCTATAACTAGTGTCACTTGAATGGTTCAAAATATAGACAGTAAGAAGAGTCAGTCTTCTTGTACTTAAGTCGGCATTGTGCCTTTTGTATTTCATTCCGATGCAATTTCTGTGTTTTATCGTCAATAAGAAGGTCCAAGGTATACAGTAAACCTGAAGTGAAGCATCGGAATCTATAACTAGTTTCACAGGAATGGTTCAAAACATAGTCAGTAAGAAGAGTCAGTCTTCTTGTACTTAAGTTGGCATTGTGCCTTTTCTATTTAATACCGATGCAATTTCTGTGTTTCATCGTCAATAAGAAGGTCCAAGGGAAACAGTAAACCTGGAGTGAAGCATCGGAATCTATAACCAGTGTCACTGGAATGGTTCAAAACATAGACGGTAAGAAGAAACAGACTTCTTGTACTTAAGTCGACATTGTGCCTTTTGCATTTAATTCCAATGCAATTTCTGTGTTTCATCGTCAATAAGAAGGTCAGAGGGATACAATAAACCGGAAGTGAAGCTTCGGAATCTATAACTATCGTCACCGGAATGGTTCAAACAAAGTCAGTAAGAAGAGTCGGTCTTCTTGTCCTTAAGTCGGCATTGTGCCATTTGTATTTAATTCTTATGCAATTTCTGTGTTTCATCGTCAATAAGACGTTCCAAGGGATACAGTATACCTGGAGTGAGGCATCGGAATCTATAACTAGTGTCACAGAAATGGTTCCAAACATAGACAGTAGAAGAATCAGTCTTCTTTTACTTAAGTCGGCATTGTGCCTTTTGTATTTAATTCCGATGCAATTTCTGTGGCTCATCGTGAATAAGAAGGTCCAAGGGATACAGTAAACCTGAAGTGAAGCATCTGAATCTACAACTAGTGTCACAGGATTGGTTCAAAACATAAACAGTAAGAAGAGTCAGCCTTCTTGTACTTATGTCGGCATTGTGCATTTTTTAGTTAATACCGATGCAATTTCTGTGTTTCATCGTCAATAAGAAGGTCAGAGGGATACAGTAAACCCGAAGTGAAGCATCGGAATCTATAACTAGTGTCACAGGAATGTTTAAAACATACTCAGAAAGAAGAGTCAGTCTTCTTGTACTTAATTGAGCATTGTGCCTTTCGTATTTAATACCGATGCAATTTCTGTGCTTCACCGTCAATATGAAGGCCAGAGGGATACAGTAAACCTGAAGTGAAGCATCGGAATCTATAACTAGTGTCACAGGAATGGTTCAAACATAGACATTGAGAAGAGTAAATCTTCTTGTCCTTAAGTCAGCATTGTGCCTTTTGTATTTAATTCCGATGCGATTTCTGTGTTTCATCGTCGATAAGAAAGTACATGGGATACAGTAAACATGAAGTGAAGCATCGGAATCTATAACTAGTGTCAAAGGAATGGTTCAAATCATAGACAGTAGGAAGAGTCAGTGTTCTTGCACTTAAGTCGGCATTGTGCCTTTTGTGTTTAATTGCGATGCAAGTTCTGTGTTTCATTGTCAATAAGAAGGTCCAAGGGATACAGTAAACCTGAAGTGAAGCATGGGAATATACAACTAGTGTCACAGGATTGGTGCAAAACATAGACAGTAAGAAGAGTCAGTCTTCTTGTACTTAAGTCGGCATTGTGCCTTTCGTATTAAATTCCGATGCAATTTCTGTGTTTTACTGTCAATAAGAAGGTCAGAGGGATACAGCAAACCTGAAGTGAAGCATCGGAATCTATAACTAGTGTCACAGGAATGGTACAAACATAGACAGTAAGAAGAGTCAGTGTTCATGTACTTAAGTCGGCATTGTGCCTTCTGTATTTAATCCCTATGCAATTTCTGTGTTTCATCGTCAATAAGAAGGTCAGAGGGATACAGTAAACCGGAAGTGAAGCATCGGAAACTATAACTAGTGTCACAGGAATGGTTTAAAACATAGACAGTAAGAAGAGTCAGTCTTCTTGTCCTTAAGTCGGCATTGTGCCTTTCGTATTAAATTCCGATGCAATTTCTGTGTTTTACTGTCAATAAGAAGGTCAGAGGGATACAGTAAACCTGAAGTGAAGCATCGGAATCCATAACTAGTGTCACAGGAATGATTCAAAAGCATAGTCATAAAGAAGAGTCAGTCTTCTTGTACTTAATTGGGCATTGTGCTTTTCGTATTTAATTCCGATGCAATTTCTGTGCTTCACCGTCAATACGAAGGTCAGAGGGATACAGTAAACCTGAAGTGAAGCATCGGAATCTATAACTAGTGTCACGGGAATGGTTCAAAATATAGACAGTAAGAAGAGTCAGTCTTCTTGTACTTAAGTCGGCCTTGTGCCTTTTGTATTTAATTCCGATGCAATTTCTGTGTTTGATCGTCAATAAGACGGTCCAAGGGATACAGTAAACCTGAAGTGAAGCATCGGAATCTATAACTAGTGTCACTTGAATGGTTCAAAATATAGACAGTAAGAAGAGTCAGTCTTCTTGTACTTAAGTCGGCATTGTGCCTTTTGTATTTCATTCCGAAACAATTTCTGTGATTCATCGTCAATAAGAAGGTCCAAGGGATACAGTAAACCTCAAGTGAAGCATCGGACTCTATAACTAGTGTCACAGAAATGGATCAAACATAGACAGTAGGAAGAGTTAGTCTTCATATACTTTAGTCGGCATTGTGCCTTTTGTATTTAATTCCGATGCAATTTCTGTGTTTCATCGTCAATAAGAAGGTCAGAGGGATATAGTAAACCTAAAGTGAAGCATCGGAATCTAAAACTAGTGTCACAGGAATAGTTCAAAACAAAGACAGTAGGAAGAGTCATTCTTCCTGTACTTAAGTCGGCATTGTGGCTATTGTATTTAAATCCGATGCAATTTCTGTGTTTCATCGTCAATAAGAATGCCCAAGAGATACAGTACACCTGAAGTGAAGCATCGGAATTGATAAGTAGTGTCACAGGAACGGTTCAAATCATTGTCAATAAGAAGAGTCGGTCTTCATGTACTTAAGTCGGCATTGTGCCTTTTGTATATAATTCAGACGCAATTTCTGTGTTTCATCGTCAATAAGAAAGTACAAGGGATACAGTAAACCTGAAGTGAAGCATCGGAATCTATAACTAGTGTCACAGGAATGGGTCAAAACATAGACAGTAGGAAGAGTCAGTGTTCTTGTACTTAAGTCGGCATTGTGCCTTTTGTGTTTAATTCCGATGCAATTTCTGTGTTTCATCGTCAATAAGAAGGTAAAAGGGATACAGTAAACCTGAAGTGAAGTATCGGAATATACAACTAGTGTCTCGGGATTGGTTCGAAACATAGACAGTAAGAAGAGTCAGTCTTCTTGTACTTAAGTCGGCATTGTGCCTTTTGTATTAAATTCCGATGCAATTTCTGTGTTTCACCGTCAATAAGAAGGTCAGAGGGATACAGTAAACCTGAAGTGAAGCATCGGAATCTATAACTAGTGTCACAGGAATGGTTCAAATCATAGTCAGTAAGAAGTGTCAGTCGTCTTGTCCGTAAGTCGGCATTGTGCCTTTTGCATTTCATTCCGATGCAATTTTGTGTTTCATCGTCAATAAGAATGTCCAAGGGATACAGTAAACCTGTAGTGAAGCATCGGAATCTATAACTAGTGTCACAGGAATGGTTCAAATCATTGTCAATAAGAAGAGTCGGTCTTCATGAACTGAAGTCGGCATTGTGCCTTTTGTATTTAATTCCGATGCAATTTCTGTGTTTCATCGTCAATAAGAAAGTACAAGGGATACAGTAAACCTGAAGTGAAGCATCGGAATCTATAACTAGTGTCATAGGAATGGTTCAAAACATAGAGAGTAGGAAGAGTCAGTCTACTTGTACTTAAGTCGGCATTGTGCCTTTTGTGTTCAATTTCGATGCAATTTCTGTGTTTCATCGTCAATAAGAATGTCCAAGGGTTACAGTAAACCTGAAGTGAAGCATCGGAATCTATAACTAGTGTCACTTGAATGGTTCAAAATATAGACAGTAAGAAGAGTCAGCCTTCTTGTACTTAAGTCGGCATTGTGCCTTTTGTATTTCATTCCGATGCAATTTCTGTGATTCATCGTCAATAAGAAGGTCCAAGGGATACAGTAAACCTCAAGTGAAGCATCGGACTCTATAACTAGTGTCACAGAAATGGATCAAAACATAGACAGTAGGAAGAGTTAGTCTTCATATACTTTAGTCGGCATTGTGCCTTTTGTATTTAATTCCGATGCAATTTCTGTGTTTCATCGTCAATAAGAAGGTCAGAGGGATACAGTAAACCTAAAGTGAAGCTTCGGAATCTAAAACTAGTGTCACAGGAATGGTTCAAAACATAGACAGTAGGAAGAGTCACTCTTCCTGTACTTAAGTCGGCATTGTGGCTATTGTATTTAAATCCGATGCAATTTCTGTGTTTCATCGTCAATAAGAAAGTCCAAGAGATACAGTACACCTGAAGTGAAGCATCGGCATTGATAAGTAGTGTCACAGGAATAGTTCAAATCATTGTCAATAAGAAGAGTCGGTCTTCATGTACTTAAGTCGGCATTGTGCCTTTTGTATATAATTCAGACGCAATTTCTGTGTTTCATCGTCAATAAGAAAGTACAAGGGATACAGTAAACCTGAAGTGAAGCATCGGAATCTATAACTAGAGTCACAGGAATGGTTCAAAACATAGACAGTAGGAAGAGTCAGTGTTCTTGTACTTAAGTCGGCATTGTGCCTTTTGTGTTTAATTCCGATGCAATTTCTGTGTTTCATCGTCAATAAGAAGGTCCAAGGGATACAGTAAACCTGAAGTGAAGCATCGGAATATACAAGTAGTGTCTCGGGATTGGTTCAAAGCATAGACAGTAAGAAGAGTCAGTCTTCTTGTACTTAAGTCGGCATTGTGCCTTTCGTATTAGATTCCGATGCAATTTCCGTGTTTCACCGTCAATAAGAAGGTCAGAGGGATACAGTAAACCTGAAGTGAAGCATCGGAATCTATAACTAGTGTCACAGGAATGGTTCAAATCATAGTCAGTAAGAAGAGTCAGTCTTCTTGTCCGTAAGTCGGCATTGTGCCTTTTGCATTTCATTCCGATGCAATTTTGTGTTTCATCGTCAATAAGAATGTCCAAGGGATACAGTAAACCTGTAGTGAAGCATCGGAATCTATAACTAGTGTCACAGGAATGGTTCAAATCATTATCAATAAGAAGAGTCGTTCTTCATGTACTGAAGTCGGCATTGTGCCTTTTGTATTTAATTCCGATGCAATTTCTGTGTTTCATCGTCAATAAGAAAGTACAAGGGATACAGTAAACCTGAAGTGAAGCATTGGAATCTATAACTAGTGTCATAGGAATGGTTCAAAACATAGAGAGTAGGAAGAGTCAGTCTACTTGTACTTAAGTCGGCATTGTGCCTTTTGTATTCAATTTCGATGCAATATCTGTGTTTCATCGTCAATAAGAAGGTCCAAGGGATACAGTATACCTGAAGTGAAGCATCGGAATCTACATCTAGTGTCACAGGATTGGTTCAAAACATAGACAGTAAGAAGTGTCAGTCTTCTTGTACTTAAGTCGGCATTGTGCCTTTTCTATTTAATACCGATGCAATTTCTGTGTTTCATCGTCAATAAGAAGGTCAGAGGGACACAGTAAACCTGAAGTGAAGCATCGGAATCTATAACTAGTGTCACAGGAATGTTTCAAAGCATAGTCAGAAAGAAGAGTCAGTCTTCTTGTACTTAATTGGGCATTGTGCCTTTCGTATTTAATTCCGATGCAATTTCTGTGCTTCACCGTCAATAAGATGGTCAGAGGGATACAGTAAACCTGAAGTGATGCATCGGAATCGATAACTAGTGTCACTGGAATGGTTCAAAATATAGACAGTAAGAAGAGTCAGTCTTGTTGTACTTAAGTCGGCATTGTGTGTTTTGTATTTAATTCCGATGCAATTTCTGTGATTCATCGTCAATAAGAAGATCCAAGGGATACAGTAAACCTGAAGTGAAGCATCGGACACTATAACTAGTGTCACAGAAATGGATCAAAGCATAGACAGTAGGAAGAGTTAGTCTTCAGATACTTAAGTCATCATTGTGCCGTTTGTATTTAATTCCGATGCAATTTCTGTGTTTCATCGTCAATAAGAAGGTCCAAGGGATGCAGTAAACCTGAAGTGAAGCATCGGAATCTATAACTAGTGTCACAGGAATGGTTCAAAACATAGACAGAAGGATGAGTCAGTCTTCTTGTACTTAAGTCGGCTTTGTGCCTTTTGTATTTAATTCCGATGCAATTTCTGTGTTTCATCGTCAATAACATAGTCCAAGGTATACAGTAAACCTGAAGTGAAGCATCAGAATCTATAACTAGTGTCAGAGGAGTGGTTCAAAACATAGTCGTTAAGAAGATTCAGTCTTCTTGTACTTAAGTCGGCATTGTGCCTTTTGTATTTAATTCTGATGCAATTTCTGTATTTCATCGTCAATTAGAAGGTGCAAGCGATACAGTAAACCGGAAGTGAAGCATCGAAATCTATAACTAGTGTCACACTAATGGTTCTAATCAAAGTCAGTAAGAAGAGTCAGTCTTCTTGTCCTTAAGTCGGCATAGTGCCTTTTTTATTTAATTCCGATGCAATTTCTGTGTTTCATCGTCGATAAGAATGTCCAAGGGAAACTATAAACCTGAAGCGAAGCATCGGAATCTATAACTAGTGTCACAGGATGGTTCAAATCATTGTCAATAAGAAAAGTCGGTCTTCATGTACTTAAGTCGGCATTGTGCCTTTTGTATTTAATTCCGATGCAATTTCTGTGTTTCATCGTCAATAAGAAAGTACAAGGGATACAGTAAACCTGAAGTGAAGCATCGGAATCTATAACTAGTGTCACAGGAATGGTTCAAAACATAGATAGTAGGAAGAGTCAGTGTTGTTGTACTTAAGTCGGCATTGTGCCTGTTCTATTTAATTCCAATGCGATTTCTGTGTTTCATCGTCAATAAGAAGGTCCAAGGGATACAGTAAACCTGAAGTGAACCATCGGAATCTATAACTAGTGTCACAGGATTGGTTCAAAACATAGACAGTAACAGGAATCAGTCTTCTTGTACTTAAGTCGTTATTGTGCCTTTTCTATTTAATATCGATGCAATTTCTGTGTTTCATCGTCAATAAGAAGGTCAGAGGGATATAGAAAACCTGAAGTGAATCATCCGAATCTATAACTAGTGTCACAGGAATGGTTCAAAACATAGTCAGTAAGAAGAGTCAGTCTTCTTGTACTTAATTCGGCATTGTGCCTTTCGTATTGAATTCCGATGCAATTTCTTTGTTTCACCGTCAATATGAAGGTCAGAGGGATACAGTAAACCTGAAGTGAAGCATCGGAATCCATAACTAGTGTCACACGAATGGTTCAAACATAGACAGTAAGAAGAGTCAGTCTTCATGTACTTAAGTCGGCATTGTGCCTTTTGTATTTAATCCCGATGCAATTTCTGTGTGACATCGTCAATAAGAAGGTCAGACGGATACAGTAAACCGGTAGTGAAGCATCGGAATCCGTAACTAGTGTCACAGGAATGGTTGAAATCATAATCAGTAAGAAGAGTCAGTCTTCTTACCTTAAGTCGGCATTGTGCCTTTTGTACTTAATTCCGATGCAATTTTGTGTTTCATCGTCAATAAGAATGTCCAAGGGATACAGTAAACCTGAAGTGAAGCATCGGAATCTATAACTAGTGTCACAGGAATGGTTCAAATCATTGTCAATAAGAAGGGTCGGTCTTCATGTACTTAAGTCGGCATTGTGCCTTTTGTATTTAATTTCAATGCAATTTTTGTGTTTCATCGTCAATGAGAAGGTCCAAGCGATACAGTAAACCGGAAGTGAAGCATCGGAATCTATAACAAGTGTCACACTAATGGTTCAAAACAAAGTTAGTAAGAAGAGTCAGTCCTCTTGTCCTTAAGTCGGCATTGTGCCTTTTGATATTTAATTCCGAAACAATTTCTGTGTTTCATCGTCAATAAGAATGTCCAACGGATACAGTAAACCAGAAGTGAAGCATCGGAATCTATAACTAGTGTCACAGGAATGGTCAAATCATTGTCAATAAGAAGAGTCGGTCTTCATGTACTTAAGACGGCATTGTGCCCTTTTGTATTTAATTCCGATGCAATTTCTGTGTTTCATCGTCAATAAGAAACTACAAGGGTTACAGTAAACCTGAAGTGAAGCATCGGAATCTATAACTAGTGTCACAGGAATGGTTCAAAACATAGACAGTAGGAAGAGTCAGTGTTCTTGTACTTAAGTCATCATTGTGCCTTTTGTGTTTAATTCCGATGCAATTTCTGTGTTTCATCGTCAATAAGAAGGTACAAGGGATACAGTAAACCTGAAGTGAAGCATCGGAATCTACAACTAGTGTCACAGGATTGGTTAAAAACATAGACAGTAAGAAGAGTCAGTCTTCTTGTACTTAAGTCGGCATTGTGCCTTTCCTATTTAATACCGATGCAATTTCTGTGTTTCATCGCCAATAAGAAGGTCAGAGGGATACAGTAAATCTGAAGTGAAGCATCGGAATCTGTAACTAGTGTCACAGGAGTGGTTCAAAACATAGTCAGTAAGGAGAGTCAGTCTTCTTGTACTTAATTCGGCATTGTGCCTTTCGTATGGAATTCGGATGCAATTTCTGTGTTTCACTGTCAATAAGAAGGTCAGAGGGATACAGTAAACCTGAAGTGAAGCATCGGAATCTATAACTAGTGTCACAGGAATGGTTCAAACATAGACAGTAAAAAGAGTCGGTCTTCATGTACTTAAGTCGGCATTGTGCCTTTTGTATTTAATAACGATGCAATTTCTGTGTTTCATCGTCAATAAGAAGGTCAGAGGGATACAGTAAACCGGAAGTGAAGCATCGGAATCTATAACTAGTGTCACAGGAATGGTTCAAAACATAGTCAGTAAGAAGAGTCAGTCTTCTTGTCCTTATGCCGGCATTGTGCATTTTGTATTTAGTTCCAATGCAATTTTGTGTTTCATCGTCAATAAGAATGTCCAAGGGATACAGTAAACCTGAAGTGAAACATCGGAATCTATAACTAGTGTCACAGGAATGGTTCTAATCATTGTCAATAAGAAGAGTCGGTCTTCATGTACATAAGTCGGCATTGTGCCATTTGTATTTAATTCCGATGCAATTTCTGTGTTTCATCGTCAATAAGAAGGTCAGAGGGATACAGTAAACCGGAAGTGAAGCATCGGAACCTATAACTAGTGTCACAGGAATGGTTCAAAGCATAGTCAGTAAGAAGAGTCAGTCTTCTTGTCCTTAAGTCGGCATTGTGCCTTTTGTATTTAATTCCGATGCAATTTCTGTGTTTCATCGTCAATAAGAAGGTCCAAGGGATACAGTAAACCTGGAGTGAAGCATCGGAATCTATAACTAGAGTCACAGTAGTGGTTCAAATCATTGACGGTAAGAAGAGTCAGTCTTCTTGTACTTAAGTCGGCATTGTGCCTTTTGTATTTAATTCCGATGCAATTTCTGTGTTTCATCGTCAATAAGAAGGTATAAGGGATACAGTAAACCTGAAGAGAAGCATCGGAATCTATAACTAGTGTCACTGGAATGGTTCGAAATATAGACAGTAATAAGAGTCAGTCTTCTTGTATTTAAGTCGGCATTGTGCCTTTTGTATTTAATCCGATGCAATTTCTGTGATTCATCGTCAATAAGAACGTCCAAGGGATACAGTAAACCTGAAGTGAAGCATCGGAATCTATAACTAGTGTCACAGGAATGGTTCAAATCATTGTCAATAAGAAGAGTAGGTCTCCATGTACTTAAGTCGGCAATGTGCCTTTTGTATTTAATTCCGATGCAATTTCTGTGTTTCATCGTCAATAAGAAAGTACAAGGGATACAGTAAACCTGAAGTGAAGCATCGGAATCTAAACTCCTGGAATTGGAAAAAAGAACACATTGACACAGGAGTGTCAGACCCACCATACTTGCTCCGGACACTGCGAGAATCCTGTACAAGCAATGATCACACGCACGGCACAGCGGACACACCAGGAACCGCGGTGTTGGCCGTCCAATGGCGCTAGCTGCGCAGCATTTGTGCACCGCCGCCGTCAGTGTCAGCCAGTTTGCCGTGGCATACGGAGCTCCATCGCAGTCTTTAACATTGGTAGCATGCCGCGACAGCGTGGACGTGAACCGTATGTGCAGTTGACGGACTTTGAGCGAGGGCGTATAGTGGGCATGCGGGAGGCCGGGTGGACGTACCGCCGAATTGCTCAACACGTGGGGCGTGAGGTCTCCACAGTACATCGATGTTGTCGCCAGTGGTCGGCGGAAGGTGCACGTGACCGTCGACCTGGGACCGGACCGCAGCGACGCACGGATGCACGCCAAGACCGTAGGATCCTTCGCAGTGCCGTAGGGGACCGCACCGCCACTTCCCAGCAAATTAGGGACACTGTTGCTCCTGGGGTATCGGCGAGGACCATTCGCAACCGTCTCCATGAAGCTGGGCTACGGACCCGCACACCGTTAGGCCGTCTTCCGCTCACGCCACAACATCGTGCAGCCCCCCTCCACTGGTGTCGCGACAGGCATTCACGGAGGGACGAATGGAGACGTGTCGTCTTCAGCGATGAGAGTCGCTTCTGCCTTGGTGCCAATGATGGTAGTATGCGTGTTTGGCGCCGTGCCGGTGAGCGCCACAATCAGTACTGCATACGACCGAGGCACACAGGGCCAACACCCGGCATCATGGTGTGGGGAGCGATCTCCTACACTGGCCGTACACCACTGGTGATCGTCGAGGGGACACTAAATAGTGCACGGTACATCCAAACCGTCATCGAACCCATCGTTCTACCATTCCTAGACCGGCAAGGGAACTTGCTGTTCCAACAGGACAATGCGCGTCCGCATGTATCCCGTGCCACACAACGTGCTCTATAAGGTGTAAGTCAACTACCCTGGCCAGCAAGATCTCCGGATCTGTCCCTATTGAGCATGTTTGGGACTGGATGAAGCGTCGTCTCACGCAGCCTGCACGTCCAGCACGAATGCTGGTCCAACTGAGCCGCCAGGTGGAAATGGCACGGCAAGCCATTCCACAGGACTTCATCCAGCATCTCTACGATCGTCTCCATGGGAGAATAGCAGCCTGCATTGCTGCGAAAGGTGGATATACACTGTACTAGTGCCGACATTGTGCATGCTCTGTTGCCTGTGTCTATGTGCCTGTGGTTCTGTCAGTGTGATCATGTGATGTATCTGACCCCAGGAATGTGTCAATAAAGTTTCCCCTTCCTGGGACAATGAATTCACGGTGTTCTTATTTCAATTTCCAGGAGTGTATAACTAGTGTTACAGGAATGGTTCAAAACATAGACAGTAGGAAGAGTCAGTGTTCTTGTATTTAAGTCGGCATTGTGCCTTTTGTATTTAATTCTGATGCAATTTCTGTGTTTCATCGTCAATAAGAAGGTCCAAGGGATACAGTAAACCTGAAGTGAAGCATCGGAATCTACAACTAGTGCCACAGGATTGGTTCAAAACATAGACAGTAAGAAGAGACAGTCTTCTTGTACTTAAGTCGGCATTGTGCCTTTTCTATTTAATACCGATGCAATTTCTGTGTTTCATCGTCAGTAAGAAGGTCAGAGGGATTCAGTAAACCTGAAGAGAAGCATCGGAATCTATAACTAGTGTCACTGGAATGGTTCGAAATATAGACAGTAAGAAGAGTCAGTCTTCTTGTACATATGTCGGCATTGTGCCTTTTGTATTTCATTCCGATGCAATTTCTGTGATTCATCGTCAATAAGAAGGTGCAAGGGATACAGTAAACCTGAAGTGAAGCATCGGACTCTATAACTAGTGTCACAGAAATGGATCAAAACATAGAAAGTAGGAAGAGTCATTTTTCTTATACTTAAGTCGGCATTGTGCCTTTTGTATTTAATTCTGAAGCAATTTCTGTGTTTCATCGTCAATAAGAAGGACCCAGGGATACAGTAAACCTGAAGTGAAGCATCGGAATCTATAACTAGTGTCACAGGAATGGTCCGAAACATAGACAGTAGGAAGAGTCAGTCTTCTTGTACTTAAGTCGGCATTGTGCCTTTTGTATTTAATTCCGATGCAATTTCTGTGTTTCATCGTCAATAAGATAGTCCAAGGTATACAGTAAACCTGAAGTGAAGCATCGGAATCTATAACTAGTGTCACAGGAATGGTTCAGAACATAGTCAGTAAGAAGAGTCAGTCTTCTTGTACTTAAGTCGGCATTGTGCCATTTGTATTTAATTCCGATGCAATTTCTGTGTTTCACCTCAATAAGAATGTCCAAGGGATACAGTAAACCTGAAGTGAAGCATCGGAATCTATAACTAGTGTCACAGGAATGGTTCAAATCATTGTCAATAAGAAGAGTCGGTCTTCATGTACTTATGTCGGCAATGTGCCTTTTGTATTTAATTCCGATGCAATTTCTGTGTTTCATCGTCAATAAGAAGATCCAAGGGATACAGTAAACCTGATGTGAAGCATCGGAATCTACAACTAGTGTCACATGATTGGTTCAAAGCATAGTCAGTAAGAAGAGTCAGTCTTCATGTACTTATTCGGCATTGTGCTTTTTGTATTTAATTCCGATGCAATTTGTGTGTTTCATCGTCAATAAGAAGGTCAGAGGGATTCAGTAAACCTGAAGAGAAGCATCGGAATCTATAACTAGTATCACTGGAATGGTTCGAAATATAGAGAGTAAGAAGTGTCAGTTTTCTTGTCCTTAAGTCGGCATTGTGCCCTTTGTATTTAATTCCGATGCAATTTCTGTGTTTCATCGGCAATAAGGTCAGACTGATACAGTAAACCTGAAGTGAAGCATCGGAATCTATAAGTAGTGTCACAGGAATGGTTCAAAACATAGTCAGTAAGAAGAGTCAGTCTTCTTGTTATTAAGTCGGCTTTGTGAATTTTGTATTTAATTCCGATGCAATTTCTGTGTTTCATCGTCAATAAGAATGTCCAAGGGAAACAGTAAACCTGAAGTGAAGCATCGGAATCTAAAACTAGTGTCACAGGAATAGTTCAAAACATAGTCAGTAAGAAGAGTCAGTCTTCTTGTACATAAGTCGGCATTGTGCCATTTGTATTTAATTCCGATGCAATTTCTGTGTTTCATCGTCAATAAGAAGGTCAGAGGGATACAGTAAACCGGAAGTGAAGCATCGGAACCTATAACTAGTGTCACAGGAATGGTTCAAAGCATAGTCAGGAAGAATAGTCAGTCTTCTTGTCCTTAAGTCGGCATTGTGCCTTTTGTATTTAATTCCGATGCAATTTCTGTGTTTCATCGTCAATAAGAAGGTCCAAGGGATACAGTAAACCTGGAGTGAAGCATCGGAATCTATAACTAGAGTCACAGTAGTGGTTCAAAACATTGACAGTAAGAAGAGTCAGTCTTCCTGTATTTAAGTCGGCATTGTGCCTTTTGTATTTAATTCCGATGCAATTTCTGTGTTTCATCGTCAATAAGAAGGTATAAGGGATACAGTAAACCTGAAGAGAAGCATCGGAATCTATAACTAGTGTCACTGGAATGGTTCGAAATATAGACAGTAAGAAGAGTCAGTCTTCTTGTACTTAAGTCGGCA
Source organism: Schistocerca piceifrons (assembly GCF_021461385.2). NCBI lineage: Eukaryota > Metazoa > Arthropoda > Insecta > Orthoptera > Acrididae > Schistocerca > Schistocerca piceifrons. Next base: position 440,328 of record NW_025727784.1, read on the forward strand.
TTGTGCCTTTTGTATTTAATCCGATGCAATTTCTGTGATTCATCGTCAATAAGAAGGTCCAAGGGATACAGTAAACCAGAAGTGAGGCATCGGACTCTATAACTAGTGTCACAGAAATGGATCAAAACATAGACAGTAGGAAGAGTCAGTTTTCTTATACTTAAGTCGGCATTGTGGCTATTGTATTTAATTCTGAAGCAATTTCTGTGTTTCATCGTCAATAAGAAGGACCAAGGGATACAGTAAACCTGAAGTTAAGCTTTGGAATCTATAACTAGTGTCACAGGAATGGTTCAAATCATAGACAGTAGGAAGAGTCAGTCTTCTTGTACTTAAGTCGGCATTGTGCCTTTTGTATTTAATTCCGATGCAATTTCTGTGTTTCATCGTCAATAAGATAGTCCAAGGTATACAGTAAACATGAAGTGAAGCATCGGAAACTATAACTAGTGTCACAGGAATGGTTCAGAACATAGTCAGTAAGAAGAGTAGGTCTCCATGTACTTAAGTCGGCAATGTGCCTTTTGTATTTAATTCCGATGCAATTTCTGTGTTTCATCGTCAATAAGAAAGTACAAGGGATACAGTAAACCTGAAGTGAAGCATCGGAATCTACACTCCTGGAAATGGAAAAAAGAACACGTTGACACCGGTGTGTCAGACCCACCATACTTGCTCCGGACACTGCGAGAGGGCTGTACAAGCAATGATCACACGCACGGACAGCGGACACACCAGGAACCGCGGTGATGGCCGTTGAATGGCGCTAGCTGCGCAGCATTTGTGCACCGCCACCGTCAGTGTCAGCCAGTTTGCCGTGGCATACGGAGCTCCTTCGCAGTCTTTAACATTGGTAGCATGCCGCGACAGCGTGGACGTGAGCCGTATGTGCAGTTGACGGACTTTTAGCGAGGGCGTATAGTGGGCATGCGGGAGGCCGGGTGGACGTACCGCCGAATTGCTGAACACGTGGGGCGTGAGGTCTCCACAGTACATCGATGTTGTCGCCAGTGGTCGGCGGAAGGTGCACGTGACCGTCGACCTGGGACCGGACCGCAGCGACGCACGGATGCACGCCAAGACCGTAGGATCCTTCGCAGTGCCGTAGGGGACCGCACCGCCACTTCCCAGCAAATTAGGGACACTGTTGCTCCTGGGGTATCGGCGAGGACCATTCGCAACCGTCTCCATGAAGCTGGGCTACGGTCCCGCACACCGTTAGGCCGTCTTCCGCTCACGCCACAACATCGTGCAGCCCGCCTCCACTGGTGTCGCGAAAGGCGTGAATGGAGGGACGAATGGAGACGTGTCGTCTTCAGCGATGAGAGTCGCTTCTGCCTTGGTGCCAATGATGGTAGTATGCGTGTTTGGCGCCGTGCAGGTGAGCGCCACAATCAGGACTGCATACGACCGAGGCACACAGGGCCAACACCCGCCATCATGGTGTGGGGAGCGATCTCCTACACTGGCCGTACACCACTGGTGATCGTCGAGGGGACACTGAATAGTGCACGGTACATCCAAACCCTCATCGAACCCATCGTTCTACCATTCCTAGACCGGCAAGGGAACTTGCTGTTCCAACAGGACAATGCACGTCCGCATGTATCCCGTGCCACACAACGTGCTCTAGAAGGTGTAAGTCAACTACCCTGGCCAGCAAGATCTCCGGATCTGTCCCCCATTGAGCATGTTTGGGACTGGATGAAGCGTCGTCTCACGCAGCCTGCACGTCCAGCACGAATGCTGGTCCAACTGAGGCGCCAGGTGGAAATGGCACGGCAAGCCGTTCCACAGGACTTCATCCAGCATCTCTACGATCGTCTCCATGGGAGAATAGCAGCCTGCATTGCTGCGAAAGGTGGATATACACTGCACTAGTGCCGACATTGTGCATGCTCTGTTGCCTGTGTCTATGTGCCTGTGGTTCTGTCAGTGTGATCATGTGATGTATCTGACCCCAGGAATGTGTCAATGAAGTTCCCCTTCCTGGGACAATGAATTCACGGTGTTCTTATTTCAATTTCCAGGAGTGTATAACTAGTGTCTCAGGAATGGTTCAAAACATAGACAGTAGGAAGAGTCAGTGTTCTTGTACTTAAGTCGGCATTGTGCCTTTTGTATTTAATTCTCATGCAATTTCTGTGTTTCATCGTCAATAAGAAGGTCCAAGGGATACAGTAATCCTGAAGTGAAGCATCGGAATCTACATCTAGTGTCACAGGATTGGTTCAAATCATTGTCAATAAGAATAGTCGGTCTTCATGTACTTAAGTCGGCAATGTGCCTTTTGTATTTAATTACGATGCAATTTCTGTGTTTCATCGTCAATAAGAAAGTACAAGGGATACAGTAAACCTGAAGTGAAGCATCGGAATCTATAACTAGTGTCACAGGAATGGTTTAAAACATAGACAGTAGGAAGAGTCAGTGTTCTTGTACTTAAGTCGGCATTGTGCTTTATGTATTTAATTCCGATGCAATTTCTGTGTTTCATCGTCAATAAGAAGGTCCAAGGAATACAGTAAACCTGAAGTGAAGCATCGGAATCTACAACTAGTGTCACAGGATTGGTTCAAAACATAGACAGTAAGAAGAGTCAGTCTTCTTGTACTTAAGTCGGCATTGTGCCTTTTCTATTTAATACCGATGCAATTTCTGTGTTTCATCGTCAATAAGAAGGTCAGAGGGATTCAGTAAACCTGAAGAGAAGCATCGGAATCTATAACTAGTATCACTGGAATGGTTCGAAATATAGAGAGTAAGAAGAGTCAGTTTTCTTGTCCTTAAGTCGGCATTGTGCCCTTTGTATTTAATTCCGATGCAATTTCTGTGTTTCATCGGCAATAAGGTCAGACTGATACAGTAAACCTGAAGTGAAGCATCGGAATCTATAACTAGTGTCACAGCAATGGTTCAAAATATAACCAGTAAGAAGATTGAGTTTTCTTGTACTGGAATCGGTATTGTGCCTTTTGTATTTAATTCCGATGCAATTTCTGTTATTCATCGTCAATAATAAGGTCAGAGGGATACAGTAAACCTGAAGTATAGCATCGGAATCAAAACTAGTTTCACAGGAATAGTTCAAAATATAATCAGTAAGAAGAGTCAGTCTTCTTGTACTTAAGTCGGCATTGTGCCTTTGTATTTAATTCCGATGCAATTTCTGTGTTTCATCGTCAATAAGAAGGTCCAAGGGATACAGTATACCTGGAGTGGAGCATCGGAATCTATAACTAGTGTCACAGGCATGGTTCAAAACATAGACAGTAAGAAGAGTCAGTCTTCGTGTACTTAAGTCGACATTTTGCATTTTGTATTTAATTCCGAAGCAATTGCTGTGTTTCATCGTCAAGAACAATGTCCAAGGGATACAGTAAACCTGAAGTGAAGCATCGGAATCTATAAGTAGTGTCACAGGAATGGTTCAAAACATAGTCAGTAAGAAGAGTCAGTCTTCTTGTTATTAAGTCGGCTTTGTGAATTTTGTATTTAATTCCGATGCAATTTCTGTGTTTCATCGTCAATAAGAAGGTCCAAGGGATACAGTAATCCTAAAGTGAAGCATCGGAATCTACAACTAGTGTCACAGGAATGGTTCAAAACATAGACAGTAGGAAGAATCAGTCTTCTTGTACTTAAGTCGGCATTGTGCCTTTTGTATTTAATTCCAATGCAATGTCTGTGATTCATCGTCAATAAGATGGTCCAAGGGATACAGTAAACCTGAAGTGAAGCATCGAAATCTATAACTAGTGTCACAGGGACGGTTCAAAACATAGACAGTAAGAGGAGTCAGTATTCTTGTACTGAAGTCGGCATTGTGCTCTTTGTATTTATTTCCGATGCAATTTCTGTGTTCCATCGTCAATAAGATGGTCCAAGGGATACAGTAAACTTGAAGTGAAGCATCGGAATCTATAATTAGTGTCACAGGAAAGGTTCAAATCACAGTCAGTAGGAAGAGTCGGTCTTCATGTTCTTAAGTTGGCATTGTGCCTTTTGTATTTAACTCCGATGCAATTTCTGTGTTTTATCGTCAATACGAAGGTCCAAGGGATACAGGAAACCTGAAGTGAAGCATCGGAATCTATAACTAGCGTCACAGGAATGGTTCAAAACATAGACAGTAGGAAGAGTCAGTGTTCTTGTACTTTAGTCGGCACTGTGCCATTTGTATTTAATTCCGATGCAATTTCTGTGTTTCATCGTCAATAAGAAGGTCCAAGTTATACAGTAAACCTGAAGTGAAGCTGCGGAATCTATAACTAGTGTCACAGGAATGGTTCAAAACATAGTCAGTAAGAGGAATCAGTCTTCTTGTACCTAAGTCGGCATTGTGCCTTTTGTATTTAACTCCGATGCAACTTCTGTGTTTCATCGTCAATAAGTAGGTCCAAGCGATACAGTAAACCGGAAGTTAAGCATCGGAATCTATAACTAGTGTCACACTAATGGATCAAAACAATGTCAGTAAGAAGAGTCATTCTTCTTGTCCTTAAGTCGGCATTGTGCCTTTTGTATTTAATTCCGATGCAATTTCTGTGTTTCATCGTCAATAAGAATGTCCAAGGGATACAGTAAACCTGAAGTGAAGCATCGGAATCTATAACTAGTGTCACAGGAATGGCTCAAACATAGACAGTAGGAAGAGTCTGTCTTCATGTCCTTAAGTCGGCATTGTGCCTTTTCTATTTAATTCAGATGCAATTTCTGTGTTTCGTCGTCAATATGAAGGTAAAAGGGATACAGTAAACCCGGAGTGAAGCATCGGAATCTATAACTAGTGTCACAGGAATGGTTCAAAACATAGACAGTAGGAAGAGTTAGTCTTCTTGTACTTAAGTCGGCATTGTGCCTTTTGTATTTAGTTCCTATGCAATTTCTGTGTTTCATCGTCAATAAGAGGGTCCAAGGGATACAGTAAACCAGGAGTGAAGCATCGGAATCTATAACTAGTGTCACAGGAATGGTTCAAAACATAGACAGTAAGAAGAGTCAGGCTTCTTACACTTAAGTCGACTTTGTACCTTTTCTATTTAATTCCGATGCAATTTCTGTGTTTCATCGTCAATAAGAAGATCAGAGGGATACAATAAACCAGACGTGAAGCATCAGAATCTATGACTAGTGTCACAGGAATGGTTCAAAACAAAGACAGTAAGAAGAGTCAGTCTTCTTGTCCTTAAGTCGGCATTGTGCCTTTTGTATTTAATTCCGATGAAATTTCTGTGTTTCATAGTCAATAAGAAGGTCCAAGGGATACAGTAAACCTGGAGTGTGTCATCGGAATCTATAACTAGTGTCACAGGAATGGTTCAAAACATAGACAGCAAGAAGAGTCAGTCTTCGTGTACATAAGTCGGCATTTAGCCTTTTGTATTTAATTCCGATGCAATTTCTGTGTTTCATCGTCAATAAGAAGGTCCAAGGTTTACAGTAAACCTGAGGTGAAGCATCGGAATCTATAACTAGTGTCACAGGAATGGTTCAAAACATAGTCAGTAAGAAGAGTCAGTCTTCTTGTACTTAAGTCGCCATTGTACCTTTTCTATTTAATTCTGATGCAATTTCTGTGTTTCATCGTCAATAACAAGGTACAAGGGATACAGTAAACCTAAAGTGAAGCATCGGAATCTATAGCTAGTGTCACAGGAATGGTTCAAAACATAGACAGTAGGAAGAGTCAGTGTTCTTGTACTTAAGCCGGCATTGTGTCTTTTGTATTTTATTCCGATGCAATTTTGTGTTTCATCATCAATAAGAAGGTCAGAGGGATACAGTAAACCTGAAGTGAAGCATCGGAATCCAAAACTAGTGTCACAGGAATGGTTCAAAACATAGACAGTAGGAAGAGTCAGTCTTCTTGTACGTAAGTCGGCATTGAGCATTTTGTATTTAATTCCGATGCAATTTCTGTGTTTCATCGTCAATAAGAAGGTCCAAGGTATACAGTAAACCTGAAGTGAAGCATCGGAATCTATAACTAGTTTCACAGGAATGGTTCAAACATAGTCAGTAAGAAGAGTCAGTCTTCTTGTACTTAAATCTTCATTGTGCCTTTTCAATGTAATTCCGACGCTATTTCTGTGATTCATCGTCAGTAAGAAGGTCCAAGGGATACAGTAAACTTGGAGTGAAGCATCGGAATCTATAACTATGTCACAGGAATGGTTCAAAACATAGACAGTAAGAAGAGTCAGTCTTCGTGTACTTAAGTCGGTATTTTGCCTTTTGTATTTAATTCTGATGCAATTGCTGTGTTTCATCGTCAATAAGAAGGTCCATGGGATACCGTAAACCTGAAGTGAAGCATCGGAATCTATAACTAGTGTCACAGGAATGGTTCAAAACATAGTCAGTAAGAAGAGTCAGTCTTCTTGTTCTTAAGTCGATATTGTACCTTTTGTATTTAATTTCGATGCAATTTCTGTGTTTCATCGCCAATAAGAAGGTCCAAGGGATACAGTAAACCTGAAGTGAAGCATCGGAATCTATAACTAGTGTCACAGGAATGGTTCAAAACGTAGACAGTAGGAAGAGTCAGTCTTCTTGTACTTAAGTCGGCATTGTGTCTTTTGTATTTAATTCCGATGCAATTTCTGTGTCTCATCATCAATGAGAAGGTCAGAGGGATACAGTATACCTGAAGTAAAGCATCGGAATCCAATACTAGTGTCACAGGAATGGTTCAAAACATAGACAGTAGGAAGAGTCAGTCTTCTTGTACGTAAGTCGGCATTGTGCCTTTTGTATTTAATTCCGATGTAATTTCTGTGTTTCATCGTCAATAAGAAGGTCCAAGGTATACAGTAAACCTGAAGTGAAGCATCGTAATCTATAACTAGTGTCACAGGAATGGTTCAAAACATAGTCAGTAAGAAGAGTCAGTCTTCTTCTTCTTAAGTCGATATTGTACCTTTTGTATTTAATTTCGATGCAATTTCTGTGTTTCATCGTCAATAAGAAGGTCCAAGGTATACAGTAAACCTGAAGTGAAGCATCGGAATCTGTAACTAGTGTCACAGGAATGGTTCAAAACATAGTCAGTAAGAAGAGCCAGTCTTCTTGTACTTAAGTCGTTATTGTACCTTTTCTATTTAATTTCGATGCAATTTCTGTGTTTCATCGTCAATAAGAAGGTCCAAGGGATACAGTAAACCCGAAGTGAAGCATCGGAATCTATAACTAGTGTCACAGGAATGGTTCAAAACGTAGTCAGTAAGAAGAGTCAGTCTTCTTGTACTTTACTCGGCATTGTGCCTTTTCTATTTAATTCCGATGCAATTTCTGTGATTCATCGTCAATACGAAGTCGCAAGGGTTACAGAAAACCTGAAGTGAAGCATCGGAATCTATAACTAGTGTCACAGAAATGGTTCAAAACATAGACAGTAGAAGAGTCGGTCTTCTTGTACTTAAGTCGGCATTTTGCCTTTTGTATTTAATTCCGATGCAATTTCTGCGTTTCATCGTCAAAAAGAAGGTCCACGGGAAACAGTATACCTGAAGTGAAGCATCGGAATTTATAACTAGTGTCACTGGAATGGTTCAAAACATAGTCAGTAAGAAGAGTCAGTCTCCTTGTCCTTAAGTGGGCATTGTGCCTTTTGTATTTAATTCCGATGCAATTTCTGTGTTTCATCGACCATAAGAAGGTCAGTGGGATACAATAAAAATGATGTGAAGCATCGGAATCCAAAACTAGTGTCACAGGAATGGTTCAAAACATAGACAGTAGGAAGAGTCAGTCTTCTTGTACTTAAGTCGGCATTGTGCCTTTTGTATTTAATTCCGATGCAATTTCTGTGTTTCATCGTCAATAAAAATGTCAGAGGGATACAGTAAACCAGAAGTGAAGCATCGGAATCCATAACTAGTGTCACTGGAATGGTTCGAAACATAGTCAGTAAAAAGATTCAGTCTTCTTGTACTTAAGTCGGCATTGTGCCTTTTGTATTTAATTCTGATGCAATTTCTGTGTTTCATCGTCAATAAGAAAGTCCAAGGTATACAGAAAACCTGGAGTGAAGCTTCGGAATCTATAAGTAGTGTCACAGGGACAGTTCAAAACATAGACAGTGAGATGATTTAGTATTCTTGTACTTAAGTCGGCATTGTGTTTTTGTATTTATTTCCGATGCAATTTCTGTGTTTCATCGTCAATAAGAAGGTCCAAGGCATACAGTAAACCTGAAGTGAGGCATTGGAATCTATAACTAGTGTCACGGGAATGGTTCAAAACATAGACAGTAAGAAGAGTCAGTCTTCTTGTACTTGAGTCGGCATTGTACCTTTTCTATTTAATTCCGATGCAATTTCTGTGTTTCATCATCAATAAGAAGGTCCAAGGGATACAGTAAACCTGGAGTGATGCATCGGAATCTATAACTAGTGTCACAGGAATGGTTCAAAACATAGTCAGTAAGAAGAGTCAGTCTTCTTGTCCTTAAGTCGGCATAGTGCCTTTGGTATTTAATTCCGATGCAATTTCTGTGTTTCATCGTCAATAAGAAGGTCCAAGGGATACAGTAAACCTGGAGTGAAGGATCGGAATCTATAACTAGGGTCACAGGAATGGTTCAAAACATAGACAGTAAGAAGAGTCAGTCTTCTTGTACTTAATTCTGCATTGTGCCTTTTGTATTTAATTCCGATGCAATTTCTATGTTTCTACGTCAATAAGAAGGTCCAAGGGATACAGTAAACCTGAAGTGAAGCATCGGAATTTATAACTAGTGTCACAGGAATGGTTCAAAACAAAGTCGGCAAGAACAGTCAGTCTTCTTGTCCTTAAGTCGGCATTGAGCCTTTTGTATTTAATTCCGATGCAATTTCTGTGTTTAATCGTCAATACGAAGGTCCAAGGGATACAGTAAACCTGAAGTGAAGCATCGGAATCTATAACTACAGTCACAGTAGTGGTTCAAAACATAGACAGCAAGAAGAGTCAGTCTTCTTGTACTTAAGTCGGGATTGTGCCTTTTGTATTTAATTCCGATGCAATTTCTGTTTTTCATCGTCAATAAGAAGGTCCAAGGGATACAGTAAACCTGGAGTGAAGCATCGGGATCTATAACTAGTGTCACAGGAATGGTTCAAACATATACAGTAAGAAGAGTCAGACTTCTTGTACTTAAGTCGACTTTGTGCCTTTTCTATTTAATTCCGATGCAATTTCTGTTTTGCATCGTCAATAAGAAGGTCAGATGGATACAGTAAATCTGGAGTGAAGCATCGGAATCTGTAACTAGTGTCACAGGAAGGGTTCAAACATAGACAGTAAGAAGAGTCAGTCTTCTTGTACTTAAGTCGGCATTGCGCCTTTTCTATTTAATTCCGATGCAATATCTGTGTTTCAACGTCAATAACAAGGTCAGAGGGATACAGTAAACCTGGTGTGTATCATCGGAATCTATAACTAGTGTCACAGGAATGCTTCAAACATAGACAGTAAGAAGAGTCAGTCTTCGTGTACATAAGTCGGCATTTACGCTTTTGTATTTAATTCCGATGCAATTTCTGTGTTTCATCATCTATAAGAAGGTACAAGGCTTACAGTAAACCTGAGGTGAAGCATCGGAATCTATATGTTTTGACCATTCCTGCGACACTAGTTAGTCAGTAAGTAGAGTCAGTCTTCTTGCACTTAAGTCGGCATTGTACCTCTTCTATTTAATTCTGATGCAATTTCTGTGTTTCATCGTCAATAACAAGGTCCAAGGGATACAGTAAACCTGGAGTGAAGCATCGGAATCTGTAACTAGTGTCAATGGAATGGTTGAAAACATAGACAGAAAGAAGAGTCAGTCTTCTTGTACTTAAGTCGGCATTGTGCCTTTTGTATTTAATTTCGATGCAATTTCTGTGTTTCATCGTCAATAAGAAGGTCAGAGGGATACAGTAAACCTGAAGTGAAGCATCGGAATCCATAGCTAGTTTCACAGGAATGGTTCAAAACATAGACAGTAGGAAGAGTCAGTCTTCTTGTACTTAAGTCGGCATTGTGTCTTTTGTATTTAATTCCGATGCAATTTCTGTGTTTCATCATCAATGAGAAGGTCAGAGGGATACAGTATACCTGAAGTAAAGCATCGGAATCCAATACTAGTGTCACAGGAATGGTTCAAAACATAGACAGTAGGAAGAGTCAGTCTTCTTGTACGTATGTCGGCATTGTGCCTTTTCTATTTAATTCCGATGTAATTTCTGTGTTTCATCGTCAATAAGAAAGTCCAAGGTATACAGTAAACCTGAAGTGAAGCATCGGAATCTATAACTAGTGTCACAGGAATGGTTCAAAACATAGTCAGTAAGAAGAGTCAGTCTTCTTGTACTTAAGTCTTCATTGTGCTTTTTCAATGCAATTCCGATGCTATTTCTGTGCTTCATCGTCAATAAGAAGCTCCAAGGGATCCAGTAAACCTGGAGAGAAGCATCGGAATCTATAACTAGTGTCACAGGAATGGTTCAAAACGTAGAGAGTAAGAAGAGTCAGACCTCTTGTACTTAAGTCGTCATTGTGCCTTTTCTATTTAATTCCGAAGCAATTTCTGTGTTTCATCGTCAATAAGAAGGTCAGAGGGATACAATAAACCTGAAGTGAAGCATCGGAATCTATAACTAGTGTCACAGGAATGGTTCAAAGCAAAGTCAGTAAGAAGAGTCAGTCTTCTTGTCCTTAAGTCGGCATTGTGACATTTTCATTTACTTCCGATGCAATTTCTGTGTTTCATTGTCAATAAGAAGGTTCAAGGGATACAGTAAACCTGGAGTGAAGCATCGGAATCTATAACTAGCGTCACAGGAATGGTTCAAAACATAGACAGTAAGAAGAGTCAGTCTTCGTGTACTTAAGTCAGCAATTTGCATTTGTATTTAATTCTGATGCAATTGATGCATTGTGCCATTTCTATTTAATTCCGATGCATTTTCTGTGTTTCATCGTCAATAAGAAGTTCAGAGGGATCCAATAAACCTGAAGTGAAGCATCGGAATCTATAACTAGTGTCACAGGAATGGTTCAAACAAAGTCAGTAAGAAGAGTCAGTCTTCTTGTCCTTAAGTCGGCATTGTGCGTTTTGTATTTACTTCCGATGCAATTTCTTTGTTTCATCGTCAATAAGAAGGTCCAAGGGATACAGTAAACCTGGAGTGAAGCATCGGAATCTATAACTAGTGTCACAGGAATGGTTTAAAACATAGACAGTAAGAAGAGTCAGTCTTCGTGTACTTAAGTCGGCATTTTGCCTTTTGTATTTAATCCTGATGCAATTGCTGTGTTTCATCGTAAACAAGAAGGTCCATGGGATACAGAAAACCTGAAGTGAAGCATCGGACACTATAACTAGTGTCACAGAAATGGTTCAAAACATAGACAGTAGAAGAGTCAGTCTTCTTGTACTTAAGTCGGCATCGTGCCTTTTGTATTTAATTCCGATGCAATTTCTATGTTTCAACGTCAATAAGAAGGTCCAAGGGAAACAGTATACCTGAAGTGGAGCATCGGAATCCATAACTAGTGTCACAGCAATGGTTCAAAACATAGTAAGAGGAGTCAGTCTTCTTGTCCTTAAGTCGGCATTGTGCCTTTTGTATTTAATTCCGTTCCAATTTCTGTGTTTCATCGGCAAAAAGGTCAAAGGGATACAGTAAACCTGAAGTGAAGCATCGGAATATATAACTAGTGTCACAGGAATGGTTCAAAACATAGACAGCAGGAAGAATCAGTCTTCTTGTACTTAATTCGGCATTGTGCCTTTTGTATTTATTTCCGATGCAATTTCTGTGTTTCATCGACAATAAGAAGGTCAGAGGGATACAATAAACCTGAAGTGGAGCATCGGAATCCATAAGTAGTGTCACAGCAATGGTTCAAAACATAGTCAGTAAGAAGAGTCAGTCTTCTTGTCCTTAAGTCGGCATTGTGCCTTTTGTATTTAATTCCGTTCCAATTTCTGTGTTTCATCGCCAATAAGGTCAAAGGGATACAGTAAACCTGAAGTGAAGCATCGGAATCTATAACTAGTGTCACAGGAGTGGTTCAAAACATCGACAGTGGGAAGAATCAGTCTTCTTGTACTTAAGTCGGCATTGTGCCTTTTGTATTTATTTCTGATGCAATTTCTGTGTTTCATCGGCAACAAGAAGGCCCAAGGGATACAGTAAACCTGGAGTGAAGTATCGGAATCTATAAGTAGTGTCGCAGGAATGGTTCAAATCATAGTCAGTAGGAATAGTCGAACTTCATGTACTTAAGTCGGCATTGAGCCTTTTGTATGTAATTTCGATGCAATTTCTGTGTTTCATCGTCAATAAGAAGGTCCAAGGGATACAGTAAACCCGGAGTGATGCATCGGAATCTATAACTAGTGTCGCAGGAATGGTTCAAAACATAGACAGTGAGAAGAGTCATTCTTCTTGTACTTAAGTCGACATTGTGCCTTTTCTATTTAATTCCGATGCAATTTCTGTGTTTCATCGTCAATAAGAAGGTCAGAGGGATACAATAAACCTGAAGTGAAGCATCGGAATCTATAACTAGTGTCACAGGAATGGTTCAAAATATAGTCAGTAAGAAGAGTCAGTCTTCTTGTACTTAAGTCGGCATTTTGCCTTTTGTATTTAATTCTGATGCAATTGCTGTGTTTCATCGTAAACAAGAAGGTCCATGGGATACAGAAAACCTGAAGTGAAGCATCGGACACTATAACTAGTGTCACAGAAATGGTTCAAAACATAGGCAGTAGAAGAGTCAGTCTTCTTGTACTTAAGTCGGCATCGTGCCTTTTGTATTTAATTCCGATGCAATTTCTATGTTTCAACGTCAATAAGAAGGTCCAAGGGAAACAGTATACCTGAAGTGGAGCATCGGAATCCATAACTAGTGTCACAGCAATGGTTCAAAACATAGTAAGAGGAGTCAGTCTTCTTGTCCTTAAGTCGGCATTGTGCCTTTTGTATTTAATTCCGTTCCAATTTCTGTGTTTCATCGGCAAAAAGGTCAAAGGGATACAGTAAACCTGAAGTGAAGCATCGGAATCTATAACTAGTGTCACAGGAATGGTTCAAAACATAGACAGCAGGAAGAATCAGTCTTCTTGTACTTAATTCGGCATTGTGCCTTTTGTATTTATTTCCGATGCAATTTCTGTGTTTCATCGACAATAAGAAGGTCAGAGGGATACAATAAACCTGAAGTGGAGCATCGGAATCCATAAGTAGTGTCACAGCAATGGTTCAAAACATAGTCAGTAAGAAGAGTCAGTCTTCTTGTCCTTAAGTCGGCATTGTGCCTTTTGTATTTAATTCCGTTCCAATTTCTGTGTTTCATCGCCAATAAGGTCAAAGGGATACAGTAAACCTGAAGTGAATCATCGGAATCTATAACTAGTGTCACAGGAGTGGTTCAAAACATCGACAGTGAGAAGAATCAGTCTTCTTGTACTTAAGTCGGCATTGTGCCTTTTGTATTTATTTCTGATGCAATTTCTGTGTTTCATCGGCAATAAGAAGGCCCAAGGGATACAGTAAACTTGGAGTGAAGTATCGGAATCTATAAGTAGTGTCACAGGGACGATTCAAAACATAGACAGTAAGATGAGTCAGTATTCTTGTACTTAAGTCGGCATTGTGCTTTTTGTTTTTATTTCCAATGCAATTTCTGTGGTTCATCGTCAATAAGAAGGTCCAAGGGATTCAATAAACCTCAAGTGAAGCATCGGAATCTATAACTAGTGTCACAGGAATGGTTCAAATCATAGTCAGTAGGAATAGTCGAACTTCATATACTTAAGTCGGCATTGAGCCTTTTGTATGTAATTTCGATGCAATTTCTGTGTTTCATCGTCAATAAGAAGGTCCAAGGGATACAGTAAACCCGGAGTGATGCATCGGAATCTATAACTAGTGTCGCAGGAATGGTTCAAAACATAGACAGTGAGAAGAGTCATTCTTCTTGTACTTAAGTCGACATTGTGCATTTTCTATTTAATTCCGATGCAATTTCTGTGATTCATCGTCAATAAGAAGTCCCAAGGGTTACAGAAAACCTGAAGTGAAGCATCGGACTCTATAAGTAGTGTCACAGAAATGGTTCAAATCATAGACAGTAGAAGAGACGGTCTTCTTGTACTTAAGTCGGCATTGTGCCTTTTGTATTTAATTCCGATGCAATTTCTGTGTTTCATCGTCAAAAAGAAGGTCCAAGGGAAACAGTATACCTGAAGCGAAGCATCGGAATCTATAACTAGTGTCACAGGAATGGTTCAAAACGTAGTCAGTAAGATGAGTCAGTCTTCTTGTCCTTAAGTCGGCATTGTGCCTTTTGTATTTAATTCCGATCCAATTTCTGTGTTTCATCAGCAATAAGGTCAAAGGGATACAGTAAACCTGAAGTGAAGCATCAGAATCTATAACTAGTGTCACAGGAATGGTTAAAATTATAGTCAGTAGGAAGAGTCGGTCTTCATGTACTTAAGTCGGCATTGTGCCCATTGTATGTAATTCCGATGCAATTTCTGTGTTTCATCGTCAATAGGAAGGTCCAAGGGATACAGTACACCTGAAGTGAAGCATCGGAATCTATAACTAGTGTCACAGGAATGGTTCAGAACATAGACAGTAGGAAGAGTCAGTCTTCTTGTACTTAAGTCGGCATTGTGCCTTTTGTATTTAACTCCGATGCAATTTCTGTGTTTCATCGTCAATAAGAAGGTCCAAGGCATACAGTAAACCTGAAGTGAAGCATCGGAATCTATAACTAGTGTCACGGGAATGGTTCAAAACATAGTCAGTAAGAAGAGTCAGTCTTCTTGTCCTTAAGTCGGCATTGTGCCTTTTGTATTTAAGTCCGATGCAATTTCTGTGTTTCATCGTCAATAAGAAGGTCCAAGGGATACAGTAAACCTGTAGTGAAGCATCGGAATATATAATTAGTGTCACAGGAATGGTTCAAAACATAGACAGTAAGAAGAGTCAATCTTCTTGTACTTAATTCTGCATTGTGCCTTTTGTATTTAATTCCGATGCAATTTCTGTGTTTCATCGTCAATAAGAAGGTCAGAGGGATACAGTAAACTTGAAGTGAAGCATCGGAATCTATAGCTAGTGTCACAGGAATGTTTCAAAAGATAAACAGTATGAAGAGTCAGTCTTCTTGTACTTAAGTCGGCATTGTTCCCTTTCTATTTAATTCCGTTGCAATTCCTGTGTTTCATCGTCAATAAGAAGGTCAGAGGGATATAGTAATCCTAAAGTGAAGCATCGGAATCTATAACTAGTGTCACAGGAATGTTTCAAAACATAGTCAGTAAGAAGAGTCAGTCTTCTTGTTCTTAAGTCTGCATTGTGCCTTTTCTATTTAATTCCGATGCAATTTCTGTGTTTCATCGTCAATAAGAAGGTCCAAGGGATATAGTAAACCTGGAGTGAAGCATCGGAATCTATAACTAGTGTCACAGGAATGGTTCAAAACATAGTCAGTAAGTAGAGTGAGTCTTCTTGTACTTACGACCATATTGCGCCTTTTCTATTTAATTCCGATGCTATTTCAGTGTTTCATCGTCAATAAGAAGGTCAGAGGGATACAATAAACCTGAAGTGAAGCATCGGAATCTATAACCAGTGTCACAGGAATGGTTCAAAACAAAGTCAGTAAGATGAGTCAGTCTTCTTGCACTTAATTCTGCTTTGTGTCTTTTGTATTTAATTCCGATGCAATTTCTGTGTTTCATCGTCAACAAGAAGGACCAAGGGAAACAGTAAACCTGAAGTGAAGCATCGGAATCTATAACTAGTGTTACAGGAATGGTTCAAAACATAGTCAGTAAGAAGAGTCAGTCTTCTTGTACTTAAGTCGGCATTGTGCTTATTGTATTTAATTCCGATGCTATTTCTGTGTTTCATCGTGAATAAGAATGTCCAAGGGATACAGTAAATATGAAGTGAAGCCTCGGAATCTATAACTAGTGTCACAGGGATGGTTCAAAACATAGACAGTAAGAAGAGTCAGTCTTCTTGTACTTAAGTCGGCATTGTGACTTTTCAATTTAATTCCGATGCAATTTCTGTGTTTCATCGTCAATAAGAAGGTCCAAGGGATACAATAAACCTGAAGTGAAGCATCGGAATTTATAACTAGTGTGACAGGAATGGTTCAAACATAGTCAGTAAGGAGAGTCAGTCTTCTTGTACTTAAGTCGGCATTGTGCCTTTTGTATTTAATTCCGATGCAATTTCTGTGTTTCATCGTCAATAAGAAGGTCAGAGGGATACAGTAATCCTGAAGTGAAGCATCGGAATCTATAACTAGTGTCACAAAAATGGTTCAAATCATAGTGAGTAAGAAGAGTCAGTCTTCTTGTACTTAAGTCGGCATTGTGCCTTTTTTATTTAATTCCGATGCAATTCCTGTGTTTCATCGTCAATACGAAGGTCCATGGGATACAGTAAACCTGGAGTGAAGTATCACAATCTATAACTAGTGTCACAGGAATGGTTCAAAGCATAGACAGTAAGAAGCGTCAGTCTTCTTGTACTTACGTCGACATTGTGCCTTTTCTATTCAGTTCCGATGCAATATCTGTGTTTCATCGTCAATAAAAAGGTCAGAGGTATACAATAAACCTGAAGTGAAGCATCGGAATCGATAGCTAGTGTCACAGGAATGGTACAAATCATAGTCAGTAAGAAGAGTCAGTCTTCTTGTCCTTAAGTCGGCATTGTGCCTTTTGTATTTAAGTCCGATGCAATTTCTGTGTTTCATCGTCAGTAAGAAGGTCCAAGGGATACAGTAAACCTGTAGTGAAGCATCGGAATATATAATTAGTGTCACAGGAATGGTTCAAAACATAGACAGTAAGAAGAGTCAATCTTCTTGTACTTAATTCTGCATTGTGCCTTTTGAATTTAATTCCGATGCAATTTCTGTGTTTCATCGTCAATACGAAGGTCCAAGGGATACAGTAAACCTGAAGTGAAGCATCGGAATTCATAACTAGTGTCACAGGAATGGTTCAAAACATAGTCAGTAAGGAGAGTCGGTCTTCTTGTACTTAAGTCGGCATTGTGCCTTTTGAGTTTAATTCCGATGCAATTTTTGTGTTTCATCGTCAATAAGAAGGACCAAGGGATACAGTAAACCTGGAGTGAAGCATCGGAATCTATAACTAGTGTCACAGGGATAGTTCAAAACAAAGTCAGTAAGAAGAGCCAGTCCTCTTGTCCTTAAGTCGGCATTATGACTTTTGTATTTAATTCCGATGCAATTTCTGTGTTTCATCGTCAATAAGAAGGTCCAAGGGATACAGTAAACCTGGAGTGTAGCATCGGAATCTATAACTAGTTTTAGAGGAATGGTTCAAAGCATAGACAGTAAGAAGAGTCAGTCTTCGTGTACCTAAGTCGGCATTTTGCCTTTTGTGTTTAATTCCGATTTAATTTCTGTGTTTCATCGACCATAAGAAGGTCAGTGGGATACAATAAAAATGATGTGAAGCATCGGAATCCAAAACTAGTGTCACAGGAATGGTTCAAAACATAGACAGTAGGAAGAGTCAGTCTTCTTGTACTTAAGTCGGCATTGTGCCTTTTGTATTTAATTCCGATGCAATTTCTGTGTTTCATCGTCAATAAGAATGTCAGAGGGATACAGTAAACCAGAAGTGAAGCATCGAAATCCATAACTAGTGTCACTGGAATGGTTCGAAACATAGTCAGTAAAAAGATTCAGTCTTCTTGTACTTAAGTCGGCATTGTGCCTTTTGTATTTAATTCTGATGCAATTTCTGTGTTTCATCGTCAATAAGAAAGTCCAAGGTATACAGAAAACCTGGAGTGAAGCTTCGGAATCTATAAGTAGTGTCACAGGGACAGTTCAAAACATAGACAGTGAGATGATTTAGTATTCTTGTACTTAAGTCGGCATTGTGTTTTTGTATTTATTTCCGATGCAATTTCTGTGTTTCATCGTCAATAAGAAGGTCCAAGGCATACAGTAAACCTGAAGTGAGGCATTGGAATCTATAACTAGTGTCACGGGAATGGTTCAAAACATAGACAGTAAGAAGAGTCAGTCTTCTTGTACTTGAGTCGGCATTGTACCTTTTCTATTTAATTCCGATGCAATTTCTGTGTTTCATCATCAATAAGAAGGTCCAAGGGATACAGTAAACCTGGAGTGATGCATCGGAATCTATAACTAGTGTCACAGGAATGGTTCAAAACATAGTCAGTAAGAAGAGTCAGTCTTCTTGTCCTTAAGTCGGCATAGTGCCTTTGGTATTTAATTCCGATGCAATTTCTGTGTTTCATCGTCAATAAGAAGGTCCAAGGGATACAGTAAACCTGGAGTGAAGGATCGGAATCTATAACTAGGGTCACAGGAATGGTTCAAAACATAGACAGTAAGAAGAGTCAGTCTTCTTGTACTTAATTCTGCATTGTGCCTTTTGTATTTAATTCCGATGCAATTTCTATGTTTCTACGTCAATAAGAAGGTCCAAGGGATACAGTAAACCTGAAGTGAAGCATCGGAATTTATAACTAGTGTCACAGGAATGGTTCACAACAAAGTCAGCAAGAACAGTCAGTCTTCTTGTCCTTAAGTCGGCATTGAGCCTTTTGTATTTAATTCCGATGCAATTTCTGTGTTTAATCGCCAATACGAAGGTCCAAGGGATACAGTAAACCTGAAGTGAAGCATCGGAATCTATAACTACAGTCACAGTAGTGGTTCAAAACATAGACGGCAAGAAGAGTCAGTCTTCTTGTACTTAAGTCGGGATTGTGCCTTTTGTATTTAATTCCGATGCAATTTCTGTTTTTCATCGTCAATAAGAAGGTCCAAGGGATACAGTAAACCTGGAGTGAAGCATCGGGATCTATAACTAGTGTCACAGGAATGGTTCAAACATATACAGTAAGAAGAGTCAGACTTCTTGTACTTAAGTCGACTTTGTGCCTTTTCTATTTAATTCCGATGCAATTTCTGTTTTGCATCGTCAATAAGAAGGTCAGATGGATACAGTAAATCTGGAGTGAAGCATCGGAATCTATAACTAGTGTCACAGGAAGGGTTCAAACATAGACAGTAAGAAGAGTCAGTCTTCTTGTACTTAAGTCGGCATTGCGCCTTTTCTATTTAATTCCGATGCAATATCTGTGTTTCAACGTCAATAACAAGGTCAGAGGGATACAGTAAACCTGGTGTGTATCATCGGAATCTATAACTAGTGTCACAGGAATGCTTCAAACATAGACAGTAAGAAGAGTCAGTCTTCGTGTACATAAGTCGGCATTTAGACTTTTGTATTTAATTCCGATGCAATTTCTGTGTTTCATCATCTATAAGAAGGTACAAGGCTTACAGTAAACCTGAGGTGAAGCATCGGAATCTATATGTTTTGACCATTCCTGCGACACTAGTTAGTCAGTAAGTAGAGTCAGTCTTCTTGCACTTAAGTCGGCATTGTACCTCTTCTATTTAATTCTGATGCAATTTCTGTGTTTCATCGTCAATAACAAGGTCCAAGGGATACAGTAAACCTGGAGTCAAGCATCGGAATCTGTAACTAGTGTCAATGGAATGGTTGAAAACATAGACAGAAAGAAGAGTCAGTCTTCTTGTACTTAAGTCGGCATTGTGCCTTTTGTATTTAATTTCGATGCAATTTCTGTGTTTCATCGTCAAAAAGAAGGTCAGAGGGATACAGTAAACCTGAAGTGAAGCATCGGAATCCATAGCTAGTTTCACAGGAATGGTTCAAAACATAGACAGTAGGAAGAGTCAGTCTTCTTGTACTTAAGTCGGCATTGTGTCTTTTGTATTTAATTCCGATGCAATTTCTGTGTTTCATCATCAATGAGAAGGTCAGAGGGATACAGTATACCTGAAGTAAAGCATCGGAATCCAATACTAGTGTCACAGGAATGGTTCAAAACATAGACAGTAGGAAGAGTCAGTCTTCTAGTACGTATGTCGGCATTGTGCCTTTTCTATTTAATTCCGATGTAATTTCTGTGTTTTATCGTCAATACGAAAGTCCAAGGTATACAGTAAACCTGAAGTGAAGCATCGGAATCTATAACTAGTGTCACAGGAATGGTTCAAAGCAAAGTCAGTAAGAAGAGTCAGTCTTCTTGTCCTTAAGTCGGCATTGTGACATTTTCATTTACTTCCGATGCAATTTCTGTGTTTCATTGTCAATAAGAAGGTTCAAGGGATACAGTAAACCTGGAGTGAAGCATCGGAATCTAAAACTAGCGTCACAGGAATGGTTCAAAACATAGACAGTAAGAAGAGTCAGTCTTCGTGTACTTAAGTCAGCAATTTGCATTTGTATTTAATTCTGATGCAATTGATGCATTGTGCCATTTCTATTTAATTCCGATGCATTTTCTGTGTTTCATCGTCAATAAGAAGTTCAGAGGGATCCAATAAACCTGAAGTGAAGCATCGGAATCTATAACTAGTGTCACAGGAATGGTTCAAACAAAGTCAGTAAGAAGAGTCAGTCTTCTTGTCCTTAAGTCGGCATTGTGCGTTTTGTATTTACTTCCGATGCAATTTCTTTGTTTCATCGTCAATAAGAAGGTCCAAGGGATGCAGTAAACCTGGAGTGAAGCATCGGAATCTATAACTAGTGTCACAGGAATGGTTTAAAACATAGACAGTAAGAAGAGTCAGTCTTCGTGTACTTAAGTCGGCATTTTGCCTTTTGTATTTAATCCTGATGCAATTGCTGTGTTTCATCGTAAACAAGAAGGTCCATGGGATACAGAAAACCTGAAGTGAAGCATCGGACACTATAACTAGTGTCACAGAAATGGTTCAAAACATAGACAGTAGAAGAGTCAGTCTTCTTGTACTTAAGTCGGCATCGTGCCTTTTGTATTTAATTCCGATGCAATTTCTATGTTTCAACGTCAATAAGAAGGTCCAAGGGAAACAGTATACCTGAAGTGGAGCATCGGAATCCATAACTAGTGTCACAGCAATGGTTCAAAACATAGTAAGAGGAGTCAGTCTTCTTGTCCTTAAGTCGGCATTGTGCCTTTTGTATTTAATTCCGTTCCAATTTCTGTGTTTCATCGGCAAAAAGGTCAAAGGGATACAGTAAACCTGAAGTGAAGCATCGGAATCTATAACTAGTGTCACAGGAATGGTTCAAAACATAACAGCAGGATGAATCAGTCTTCTTGTACTTAATTCGGCATTGTGCCTTTTGTATTTATTTCCGATGCAATTTCTGTGTTTCATCGACAATAAGAAGGTCAGAGGGATACAATAAACCTGAAGTGGAGCATCGGAATCCATAAGTAGTGTCACAGCAATGGTTCAAAACATAGTCAGTAAGAAGAGTCAGTCTTCTTGTCCTTAAGTCGGCATTGTGCCTTTTGTATTTAATTCCGTTCCAATTTCTGTGTTTCATCGCCAATAAGGTCAAAGGGATACAGTAAACCTGAAGTGAAGCATCGGAATCTATAACTAGTGTCACAGGAGTGGTTCAAAACATCGACAGTGGGAAGAATCAGTCTTCTTGTACTTAAGTCGGCATTGTGCCTTTTGTATTTATTTCTGATGCAATTTCTGTGTTTCATCGGCAACAAGAAGGCCCAAGGGATACAGTAAACCTGGAGTGAAGTATCGGAATCTATAAGTAGTGTCACAGGGACGATTCAAAACATAGACAGTAAGATGAGTCAGTATTCTTGTACTTAAGTCGGCATTGTGCTTTTTGTATTTATTTCCAATGCAATTTCTGTGGTTCATCGTCAATAAGAAGGTCCAAGGGATTCAGTAAACCTCAAGTGAAGCATCGGAATCTATAACTAGTGTCACAGGAATGGTTCAAATCATAGTCAGTAGGAATAGTCGAACTTCATGTACTTAAGTCGGCATTGAGCCTTTTGTATGTAATTTCGATGCAATTTCTGTGTTTCATCGTCAATAAGAAGGTCCAAGGGATACAGTAAACCCGGAGTGATGCATCGGAATCTATAACTAGTGTCGCAGGAATGGTTCAAAACATAGACAGTGAGAAGAGTCATTCTTCTTGTACTTAAGTCGACATTTTGCCTTTTCTATTTAATTCCGATGCAATTTCTGTGTTTCATCGTCAATAAGAAGGTCAGAGGGATACAATAAACCTGAAGTGAAGCATCGGAATCTATAACTAGTGTCACAGGAATGGTTCAAAATATAGTCAGTAAGAAGAGTCAGTCTTCTTGTACTTAAGTCGGCATTTTGCCTTTTGTATTTAATTCTGATGCAATTGCTGTGTTTCATCGTAAACAAGAAGGTGCATGGGATACAGAAAACCTGAAGTGAAGCATCGGACACTATAACTAGTGTCACAGAAATGGTTCAAAACATAGGCAGTAGAAGAGTCAGTCTTCTTGTACTTAAGTCGGCATCGTGCCTTTTGTATTTAATTCCGATGCAATTTCTATGTTTCAACGTCAATAAGAAGGTCCAAGGGAAACAGTATACCTGAAGTGGAGCATCGGAATCCATAACTAGTGTCACAGCAATGGTTCAAAACATAGTAAGAGGAGTCAGTCTTCTTGTCCTTAAGTCGGCATTGTGCCTTTTGTATTTAATTCCGTTCCAATTTCTGTGTTTCATCGGCAAAAAGGTCAAAGGGATACAGTAAACCTGAAGTGAAGCATCGGAATCTATAACTAGTGTCACAGGAATGGTTCAAAACATAGACAGCAGGAAGAATCAGTCTTCTTGTACTTAATTCGGCATTGTGCCTTTTGTATTTATTTCCGATGCAATTTCTGTGTTTCATCGACAATAAGAAGGTCAGAGGGATACAATAAACCTGAAGTGGAGCATCGGAATCCATAAGTAGTGTCACAGCAATGGTTCAAAACATAGTCAGTAAGAAGAGTCAGTCTTCTTGTCCTTAAGTCGGCATTGTGCCTTTTGTATTTAATTCCGTTCCAATTTCTGTGTTTCATCGCCAATAAGGTCAAAGGGATACAGTAAACCTGAAGTGAATCATCGGAATCTATAACTAGTGTCACAGGAGTGGTTCAAAACATCGACAGTGGGAAGAATCAGTCTTCTTGTACTTAAGTCGGCATTGTGCCTTTTGTATTTATTTCTGATGCAATTTCTGTGTTTCATCGGCAATAAGAAGGCCCAAGGGATACAGTAAACTTGGAGTGAAGTATCGGAATCTATAAGTAGTGTCACAGGGACGATTCAAAACATAGACAGTAAGATGAGTCAGTATTCTTGTACTTAAGTCGGCATTGTGCTTTTTGTTTTTATTTCCAATGCAATTTCTGTGGTTCATCGTCAATAAGAAGGTCCAAGGGATTCAATAAACCTCAAGTGAAGCATCGGAATCTATAACTAGTGTCACAGGAATGGTTCAAATCATAGTCAGTAGGAATAGTCGAACTTCATATACTTAAGTCGGCATTGAGCCTTTTGTATGTAATTTCGATGCAATTTCTGTGTTTCATCGTCAATAAGAAGGTCCAAGGGATACAGTAAACCCGGAGTGATGCATCGGAATCTATAACTAGTGTCGCAGGAATGGTTCAAAACATAGACAGTGAGAAGAGTCATTCTTCTTGTACTTAAGTCGACATTGTGCATTTTCTATTTAATTCCGATGCAATTTCTGTGATTCATCGTCAATAAGAAGTCCCAAGGGTTACAGAAAACCTGAAGTGAAGCATCGGACTCTATAAGTAGTGTCACAGAAATGGTTCAAATCATAGACAGTAGAAGAGACGGTCTTCTTGTACTTAAGTCGGCATTGTGCCCTTTGTATTTAATTCCGATGCAATTTCTGTGTTTCATCGTCAAAAAGAAGGTCCAAGGGAAACAGTATACCTGAAGCGAAGCATCGGAATCTATAACTAGTGTCACAGGAATGGTTCAAAACGTAGTCAGTAAGATGAGTCAGTCTTCTTGTCCTTAAGTCGGCATTGTGCCTTTTGTATCTAATTCCGATCCAATTTCTGTGTTTCATCAGCAATAAGGTCAAAGGGATACAGTAAACCTGAAGTGAAGCATCAGAATCTATAACTAGTGTCACAGGAATGGTTAAAATTATAGTCAGTAGGAAGAGTCGGTCTTCATGTACTTAAGTCGGCATTGTGCCTATTGTATGTAATTCCGATGCAATTTCTGTGTTTCATCGTCAATAGGAAGGTCCAAGGGATACAGTACACCTGAAGTGAAGCATCGGAATCTATAACTAGTGTCACAGGAATGGTTCAGAACATAGACAGTAGGAAGAGTCAGTCTTCTTGTACTTAAGTCGGCATTGTGCCTTTTGTATTTAACTCCGATGCAATTTCTGTGTTTCATCGTCAATAAGAAGGTCCAAGGCATACAGTAAACCTGAAGTGAAGCATCGGAATCTGTAACTAGTGTCACGGGAATGGTTCAAAACATAGTCAGTAAGAAGAGTCAGTCTTCTTGTCCTTAAGTCGGCATTGTGCCTTTTGTATTTAAGTCCGATGCAATTTCTGTGTTTCATCGTCAATAAGAAGGTCCAAGGGATACAGTAAACCTGTAGTGAAGCATCGGAATATATAATTAGTGTCACAGGAATGGTTCAAAACATAGACAGTAAGAAGAGTCAATCTTCTTGTACTTAATTCTGCATTGTGCCTTTTGTATTTAATTCCGATGCAATTTCTGTGTTTCATCGTCAATAAGAAGGTCAGAGGGATACAGTAAACTTGAAGTGAAGCATCGGAATCTATAGCTAGTGTCACAGGAATGTTTCAAAAGATAGACAGTATGAAGAGTCAGTCTTCTTGTACTTAAGTCGGCATTGTTCCCTTTCTATTTAATTCCGTTGCAATTCCTGTGTTTCATCGTCAATAAGAAGGTCAGAGGGATATAGTAATCCTAAAGTGAAGCATCGGAATCTATAACTAGTGTCACAGGAATGTTTCAAAACATAGTCAGTAAGAAGAGTCAGCCTTCTTGTTCTTAAGTCTGCATTGTGCCTTTTCTATTTAATTCCGATGCAATTTCTGTGTTTCATCGTCAATAAGAAGGTCCAAGGGATATAGTAAACCTGGAGTGAAGCATCGGAATCTATAACTAGTGTCACAGGAATGGTTCAAAACATAGTCAGTAAGTAGAGTGAGTCTTCTTGTACTTACGACCATATTGCGCCTTTTCTATTTAATTCCGATGCTATTTCAGTGTTTCATCGTCAATAAGAAGGTCAGAGGGATACAATAAACCTGAAGTGAAGCATCGGAATCTATAACCAGTGTCACAGGAATGGTTCAAAACAAAGTCAGTAAGATGAGTCAGTCTTCTTGCACTTAATTCTGCTTTGTGTCTTCTGTATTTAATTCCGATGCAATTTCTGTGTTTCATCGTCAACAAGAAGGACCAAGGGAAACAGTAAACCTGAAGTGAAGCATCGGAATCTATAACTAGTGTTACAGGAATGGTTCAAAACATAGTCAGTAAGAAGAGTCAGTCTTCTTGTACTTAAGTCGGCATTGTGCTTATTGTATTTAATTCCGATGCTATTTCTGTGTTTCATCGTGAATAAGAATGTCCAAGGGATACAGTAAATATGAAGTGAAGCCTCGGAATCTATAACTAGTGTCACAGGGATGGTTCAAAACATAGACAGTAAGAAGAGTCAGTCTTCTTGTACTTAAGTCGGCATTGTGCCTTTTCAATTTAATTCCGATGCAATTTCTGTGTTTCATCGTCAATAAGAAGGTCCAGGGGATACAATAAACCTGAAGTGAAGCATCGGAATTTATAACTAGTGTGACAGGAATGGTTCAAACATAGTCAGTAAGGAGAGTCAGTCTTCTTGTACTTAAGTCGGCATTGTGCCTTTTGTATTTAATTCCGATGCAATTTCTGTGTTTCATCGTCAACAAGAAGGACCAAGGGATACAGTAAACCTGGAGTGAAGCATCGGAATCTATAACTAGTGTCGCAGGGATGGTTCAAAACATAGACAGTAAGAAGAGTCAGTCTTCTTGTACTTAAGTCGGCATTGTGCCTTTTCTATTTAATTCCGATGCAATTTCTGTGTTTCATCGTCAATAAGAAGGTCAGAGGGATACAGTAATCCTGAAGTGAAGCATCGGAATCTATAACTAGTGTCACAAAAATGGTTCAAATCATAGTGAGTAAGAAGAGTCAGTCTTCTTGTACTTAAGTCGGCATTGTGCCTTTTTTATTTAATTCCGATGCAATTCCTGTGTTTCATCGTCAATACGAAGGTCCATGGGATACAGTAAACCTGGAGTGAAGTATCACAATCTATAACTAGTGTCACAGGAATGGTTCAAAGCATAGACAGTAAGAAGCGTCAGTCTTCTTGTACTTACGTCGACATTGTGCCTTTTCTATTCAGTTTCGATGCAATAGCTGTGTTTCATCGTCAATAAAAAGGTCAGAGGTATACAATAAACCTGAAGTGAAGCATCGGAATCGATAGCTAGTGTCACAGGAATGGTACAAATCATAGTCAGTAAGAAGAGTCAGTCTTCTTGTCCTTAAGTCGGCATTGTGCCTTTTGTATTTAAGTCCGATGCAATTTCTGTGTTTCATCGTCAGTAAGAAGGTCCAAGGGATACAGTAAACCTGTAGTGAAGCATCGGAATATATAATTAGTGTCACAGGAATGGTTCAAAACATAGACAGTAAGAAGAGTCAATCTTCTTGTACTTAATTCTGCATTGTGCCTTTTGAATTTAATTCCGATGCTATTTCCGTGTTTCATCGTCAATACGAAGGTCCAAGGGATACAGTAAACCTGAAGTGAAGCATCGGAATTCATAACTAGTGTCACAGGAATGGTTCAAAACATAGTCAGTAAGGAGAGTCGGTCTTCTTGTACTTAAGTCGGCATTGTGCCTTTTGAGTTTAATTCCGATGCAATTTTTGTGTTTCATCGTCAATAAGAAGGACCAAGGGATACAGTAAACCTGGAGTGAAGCATCGGAATCTATAACTAGTGTCACAGGGATAGTTCAAAACAAAGTCAGTAAGAAGAGCCAGTCCTCTTGTCCTTAAGTCGGCATTGTGACTTTTGTATTTAATTCCGATGCAATTTCTGTGTTTCATCGTCAATAAGAAGGTCCAAGGGATACAGTAAACCTGGAGTGTAGCATCGGAATCTATAACTAGTTTTAGAGGAATGGTTCAAAGCATAGACAGTAAGAAGAGTCAGTCTTCGTGTACCTAAGTCGGCATTTTGCCTTTTGTGTTTAATTCCGATTTAATTTCTGTGTTTCATCGTCAATAAGAAGGTCCAAGGGATACAGTAAACCTGAGGTGAAGCATCGGAATTTATAACTAGTGTTACAGGAATGGTTCAAACATAGTCAGTAAAAAGAGTCAGTCTTCTTGTACTTAAGTCGGCATTGTACCTTTTCTATTTAATTTCGATGCAATTTCTGTGTTTCATCGTCAATGACAAGGTGCAAGGGATACAGTAAACCTGGAGTGAAGCATCGGAATCTATAACTAGTGTCAATGGAATGGTAAAATTCATAGACACTAATAAGAATTAGTCTTCTTGTACTTAAGTCGGCATTGTGCCTTTTGTATTTAATTCCGATGCAATATCTGTGTTTCATCGTCAATAAGAAGGCAGAGGGGTACAGTAAACCTGAAGTAAAGCATCGGAATCTATAGATAGTGTCAAAGGAATGGTTCAACACATAGTCAGTAAGAAGAGTCAGACTTCTTGTCCTTAAGTCGGCATTGTGCCTTTTGTATTTAATTCCGATGCAATTTCTGTGTTTCATCATCAGTAAGAAGGTCAGAGGGATACAGTAAACCTGAAGTGAAGCATCGGAATCCATAACTAGTGTCACAGGAATGGTTCAAAACATAGTCAGTAAGAAGAGTTAGTCTTCTTGTACTTATGTCGGCATTGTGCTTTTTGTATTTAATTCCGATGCAATTTCTGTGTTTCATCGTCACTATGAAGGTCCAAGGGATACAGTAAACCTGGACTGAAGCATCGGAATCTGTAGCTAGTGTCACAGGAATGGTTCAAATCATAGACAGTAAGAAGAGTCAGTCTTCGTGTACTTCAGTCGCCATTTTGCCTTTTGTATTTAATTCCGATGCAATTTTTGTGTTTCATCGTCAAGAAGAAGGTCCAAGGGATACAGTACACCTGAAGTGAAGCATCGGGATCTATAAGTGGTGTCACAGGAATCGTTCAAATCATAGTCAGTAAGAAGAGTCAGTCATATTGTACTTAAGTCGGCATAGTGCTTTTTCTATTTAATTCCGATGCAATTTGTGTGTTTCATCGTCAATAAGAAGGTCCAAGGGATACAGTAAACCTGGAATGAAGCATCGGAATCTATAACTAGTGTCAATGGTATGGTTCAAAACATAAACAGTAAGAAGAGTCAGTCTTCTTGTACTTAAGTCGGCATTGTGCCGTTTGTATTTAATTACGATGCAATTTCTGTGTTTCAACGTCATTAAGAAGGTCAGAGGGATACAGTAAACCTGAAGATAAGCATCGGAAGCTATAGCTAGTGTCACAGGAATGGTTCAAATCATAGTCAGTAAGAAGAGTCAGTCTTCTTGTACTTAAGTCGGCATTGTGCCTTTTCTATTTAATTCCGATGCAATTTCTGTGTTTCATCGTCAATAAGAAGGTCGGAGGGACACAGTAATCCTGAAGTGTAGCATCGGAATCTATAACTAGTGTCACAGGAATGGTTCAAAACAAAGTCAGTAAGAAGAGTCAGTCTTCTTGTACTTGAGTCGGCATTGTGCCTTTTCTATTTAATTCCGATGCAATTTCTGTGTTTCATCGTCAATAAGAAAGACCAAGGGATACAGTAAACCTGGAGTGAAGCATCGGAGTCTATAACTAGTGTCACAGGACTGGTTCAAAAATAGACAGTAATAAGAGTCAGTCTTCTTGAACTTAATTCGGCATTCTCCCTTTTGTATTTAATTCCGATGCCATTTCTGTGTTTCATCGTCAATACGAAGGTCAGAAGGATACAGTAAACCTGAAGTGAAGCATCGGAATCCATAACTAGCGTCACAGGAATGGTTGCAAACATAGTCAGTAAGAAGAGTTATTCTTCTTGTACTTAAGTCGGCATTGTGCCTTTTGTATTTAATTCCGATGTAATTTCTGTGTTTCATCGTCAATAAGAAAGTCCGAGGGATATAGTAAACCTGGAGTGAAGCATCGGAATCTGTAACTAGTGTCACAGGAATGGTTCAAATCATAGAGAGTAAAAAGAGTCAGTCTTCGTGTACTTAAGTCGGCATTTTGCCTTTTGTATTTAATTCCGATGCAATTTTTGTGTTTCATCGTCAATGAGAAGGTCCAAGGGATACAGTAAACCTGAAGTGAAGCATCGGAATCTATAACTGGTGTCACAGGAATCGTTCAAAACATAGTCAGTT
The DNA here is from genome assembly GCF_021461385.2 of Schistocerca piceifrons. Taxonomy (NCBI): domain Eukaryota; kingdom Metazoa; phylum Arthropoda; class Insecta; order Orthoptera; family Acrididae; genus Schistocerca; species Schistocerca piceifrons. The sequence goes on from NW_025727784.1 coordinate 469,746, forward strand.
AGAAGAGACAGTCTTCTTGTACTTAAGTCGGCATAGTGCCTTATCTATTTAATTCCGATGCAATTTGTGTGTTTCATCGTCAATAAGAAGGTCCAAGGGATACAGTAAACCTGGAGTGAAGCATCGGTATCTATAACTAGTGTCAATGGTATGGTTCAAAACATAGGCAGTAAGAAGAGTCAGTCTTCTTGTACTTAAGTCGGCATTGTGCATTTTGTATTTAATTCCGATGCAATTTCTGTGTTTCATCGTCAATAAGAAGGTCCAAGGGATACAGTAAACCTGAAGTGAAGCATCGGAATTCTTAACTAGTGTCACAGGAATGGTTCAAAGCATAGTCAGTAAGGAGGGTCAGTCTTCTTGTACTTAAGTCGGCATTGTGCATTTTGTATTTAATTCCGATGCAATTTTTGTGTTTCATCGTCAATAAGAAGGACCAAGGGATACAGTAAACCTGGAGGGAAGCATCGGAATCTATAACTAGTGTCACAGGGATAGTTCAAAACATAGACAGTAAGAAGAGTCAGTCTTCTTGTACTTAAGTCGGCATTGTGCCTTTTCTATTTAATTCCGATGCAATTTCTGTGTTTCATCGTCAATAAGAAGGTCAGAGGGATACAGTAAACTTGAAGTGAAGCATCGGATTCTATAGCTAGTGTCACAGGAATGTTTCAAAACATAGACAGTATGAAGAGTCAGACTTCTTGTACTTAAGTCGGCATTGTTCCCTTTCTATTTAATTCCGATGCAATTCCTGTGTTTCATCGTCAATAAGAAGGTCAGAGGGATATAGTAATCCTGAAGTGAAGCATCGGAAACTATAACTAGTGTCACAGGAATGTTTCAAAACATAGTCAGTAAGAAGAGTCAGTCTTCTTGTACTTAAGTCGGCATTGTGCCTTTTCTATTTAATTCCGATGCAATTTCTGTGTTTCATCGTCAATAAGAAGGTCAGAGAGATACAGTAATCCTGATGTGAAGCATCGGAATCTATAACTAGTGTCATAAAAATGGTTCAAAACATAGTCAGTAAGAAGAGTCAGTCTTCTTGTACTTACGTCGACATTGTGCCTTTTCTATTTAATTCCGATGCAATATCTGTGTTTCATCGTCAATAAAAAGGTCAGAGGTTTAGAATAAACCTGAAGTGAAGCATCGGAATCGATAGCTAGTGTCACAGGAATGGTACAAATCATAGTCAGTAAGAAGAGTCAGTCTTCTTGTCCTTAAGTCGGCATTGTGCCTTTTGTATTTACGTCCGATGCAATTTCTGTGTTTCATCGTCAATAAGAAGGTCCAAGGGATACAGTAAACCTGTAGTGAAGCATCGGAATATATAATTAGTGTCACAGGAATGGTTCAAAACATGGACAGTAAGAAGAGTCAATCTTCTTGTACTTAATTCTGCATTGTGCCTTTTGTATTTAATTCCGATGCAATTTCTGTGTTTCATCGTCAATAAGAAGGTCCAAGGGATACAGTAAACCTGAAGTGAAGCATCGGAATTCATAACTAGTGTCACAGGAATGGTTCAAAACATAGTCAGTAAGGAGAGTCAGTCTTCTTGTACTTAAGTCGGCATTGTGCCTTTTGAGTTTAATTCCGATGCAATTTTTGTGTTTCATCGTCAATAAGAAGGACCAAGGGATACAGTAAACCTGGAGTGAAGCATCGGAATCTATAACTAGTGTCACAGGGATAGTTCAAAGCATAGACAGTAAGAAGAGTCAGTCTTCTTGTACTTACGTCGACATTGTGCCTTTTCTATTTAATTCCGATGCAATATCTGTGTTTCATCGTCAATAAAAAGGTCAGAGGTTTAGAATAAACCTGAAGTGAAGCATCGGAATCGATAGCTAGTGTCACAGGAATGGTACAAATCATAGTCAGTAAGAAGAGTCAGTCTTCTTGTCCTTAAGTCGGCATTGTGCCTTTTGTATTTACGTCCGATGCAATTTCTGTGTTTCATCGTCAATAAGAAGGTCCAAGGGATACAGTAAACCTGTAGTGAAGCATCGGAATATATAATTAGTGTCACAGGAATGGTTCAAAACATGGACAGTAAGAAGAGTCAATCTTCTTGTACTTAATTCTGCATTGTGCCTTTTGTATTTAATTCCGATGCAATTTCTGTGTTTCATCGTCAATAAGAAGGTCCAAGGGATACAGTAAACCTGAAGTGAAGCATCGGAATTCATAACTAGTGTCACAGGAATGGTTCAAAACATAGTCAGTAAGGAGAGTCAGTCTTCTTGTACTTAAGTCGGCATTGTGCCTTTTGAGTTTAATTCCGATGCAATTTTTGTGTTTCATCGTCAATAAGAAGGACCAAGGGATACAGTAAACCTGGAGTGAAGCATCGGAATCTATAACTAGTGTCACAGGGATAGTTCAAAGCATAGACAGTAAGAAGAGTCAGTCTTCTTGTACTTAAGTCGGCATTGTGCCTTTTCTATTTAATTACGATGCAATTTCTGTGTTTCATCGTCAATAAGAAGGGCTGAGGGATACAGTAATCCTAAAGTGAAGCATCGGAATCTATAACTAGTGTCACAGGAATGGTTCAAATCAAAATCAGTAAGAAGAGCCAGTCCTCTTGTCCTTAAGTCGGCATTGTGACTTTTGTATTTAATTCCGATGCAATTTCTGTGTTTCATCGTCAATAAGAAGGTCCAAGGGATACGGTAAACCTGAGGTGAAGCATCGGAATTTTTAACTAGTGTCACAGGAATGGTTCAAACATAGTCAGTAAAAAGAGTCAGTCTTCTTGTACTTAAGTCGGCATTGTACCTTTTCTGTTTAATTTCGATGCAATTTCTGTGTTTCATCGTCAATGACAAGGTCCAAGGGATACAGTAAACCTGGAGTGAAGCATCGGAATCTATAACTAGTGTCAATGGAATGGTAAAATTCATAGACACTAATAAGAATTATTCTTCTTGTACTTAAGTCGGCATTGTGCCTTTTGTATTTAATTCCGGTGCAATATCTGTGTTTCATCGTCAATAAGATTTCAGAGGGGTACAGTAAACCTGAAGTAAAGCATCGGAATCTATAGATAGTGTCACAGGAATGGTTCAACACATTGTCAGTAAGAAGAGTCAGACTTCTTGTCCTTAAGTCGGCATTGTGCCTTTTGTATTTAATTCCGATGCAATTTCTGTATTTCATCATCAATAAGAAGGTCCAAGGGATACATTAAATCTGGAGTGGGGCATCGGAATCTATAACTAGTGTCACAGGAATGGTTCAAAACATAGACAGTAAGAAGAGTCAGTCTCCTTGTACTTAATTCTGCACTGTGCTTTTTGTATTTAATTCCGATGCAATTTCAGTGTTTCATCGTCATTAAGAAGGTCCAAGGGATATAGTAAACCTGAAGTGAAGCATCGGAATTTATAACTAGTGTCACAGGAATGGTTCAAAACATAGTCAGTAAGAAGAGTCAGTCTTCTTGTACATAAGTCCGCATTGTGCCTTTTCCATTTAATTCCGATGCAATTTCTGTGTTTCATCGTCAATAAGAAGGACCAAGGGATACAGTAAACCTGGAGTGAAGCATCGGAGCCTATAAGTAGTGTCACAAATCTGAATCAAAAATAGACAGTAATAAGAGTCAGTCTTTTTGAACTTAATTCGGCATTGTGCCGTTTGCATTTAATTCCGATGCAATTTCTGTGTTTCATCATCAGTAAGAAGGTCAGAGGGATACAGTAAACCAGAAGTGAAGCATCGGAATCCATAACTAGTGTCACAGGAATGGTTCAATACAAAGTCAGTAAGAAGAGTCAGTCTTCTTGTACTTGAGTCGGCATTGTGCCTTTTCTATTTAATTCCGATGCAATTTCTGTGTTTCATCGTCAATAAGAAGGACCAAGGGATACAGTAAACCTGGAGTGAAGCATCGGAGTCTATAACTAGTGTCACAGGACTGGTTCAAAAATAGACAGTAATAAGAGTCAGTCACTTTGAACTTAATTCGGCATTGTGCCTTTTGTATTTAATTCCGATGCCATTTCTGTGTTTCATCGTCAATACGAAGGCCAGAGGGATACAGTAAACCTGAAGTGAAGCATCGGAATCCGTAACTAGCGTCACAGGAATGGTTGCAACATAGTCAGTAAGAAGAGTTATTCTTCTTGTACCTAAGTCGGCATTGTGCCTTTTGTATTTAATTCCGATGCAATTTCTGTGTTTCATCGTCAATAAGAAAGTCTGAGGGATATAGTAAACCTGGAGTGAAGCATCGGAATCTGTAACTAGTGTCACAGGAATGGTTCAAATCATAGACAGTAAAAAGAGTCAGTCTTCGTGTACTTCAGTCGGCATTTTGCCTTTTGTATTTAATTCCGATGCAATTTTTGTGATTCATCGTCAATAAGAAGGTCCAAGGGATGCAGTAAACCTGAAGTGAAGCATCGGAATCTATAACTGGTGTCACAGGAATCGTTCAAAACATAGTCAGTTAGAAGAGACAGTCTTCTTGTACTTAAGTCGGCATAGTGCCTTATCTATTTAATTCCGATGCAATTTGTGTGTTTCATCGTCAATAAGAAGGTCCAAGGGATACAGTAAACCGGGAGTGAAGCATCGGAATCTATAACTAGTGTCAATGGAATGTTTCAAAACATAGACAGTAAGAAGAGTCAGTCTTCTTGTACTTAAGTCGGCATTGTGCCTTTTGTATTAAATTCCGATGCAATTTCTGTGTTTCATCGTCAATAAGAGGGTCAGAGGGGTACAGTAAACCTGAAGTGAAGCATCGGAAATTATAGCTACTGTCACAGGAATGGTTAAAAACATAGTCAGTAAGAAGAGTCAGACTTCTTGTCGTTAAGTCGGCATTGTGCCTTTTGTATTTAATTCCGATGCAATTTCTGTGTTTCATCAGCATTAAGAAGGTCCAAGGGATATAGTAAACCTGGAGTGAAGCATCGGAATCAATAACTAGTGTCACAGGAATGGTTCAAAACATAAACAGTAAGAAGAGTCAGTCTCCTTGTCCTTAATTCTGCACTGTGCCTTTTGTATTTAATTCCGATGCAATTTATGTGTTTCATCGTCAATAAGAAGGTCCAAGGGATATAGTAAACCTCAAGTGAAGCATCGGAATTCATAACTAGTGTCACAGGAATGGTTCAAAACAGAGTCAGTAAGGAGAGTCAGTCCTCTTGTGCTTAAGTCGGCATTGTGCCTTTTCTATTTAATTCCGATGCAATTTGTGTGTTTCATCGTCAATAAGAAGGTCCAAGGGACACAGTAAACCTGGAGTGAGGCATCGGAATCTATAACTAGTGTCACAGGGATGGTTCAAAACATAGACAGTAAGAAGAGTCAGTCTTCTTGTACTTAAGTCGGCATTGTGAATTTTCTATTTAATTCCGATGCAATTTCTGTGTTTCATCGTCAATAAGAAGGGCAGAAGGATACAGTAATCCTAAAGTGAAGCATCGGAACCTATAACTAGTGTCACAGGAATGGTTCAAAACAAAGTCAGTTAGAAGAGCCAGTCTTCTTGTCCTTAAGTCGGCATTGTGTCTTTTGTATTTAATTCCGATGCAGTTTCTGTGTTTCATCGTCAATAAGAAGGTCCAAGGGACACAGTAAACCTGGAGTGTAGCATCGGAATCTATAACTAGTTTTAGAGGAATGGTTCAAAACATAGACAGTAAGAAGAGTCAGTCTTCGTGTACTTAAGTCGGCATTTTGCCTTTTGTGTTTAATTCCGATTTAATTTCTGTGTTTCATCGTCAATAAGAAGGTCCAAGGGATACAGTAAACCTGAGGTAAAGCATCGGAATTTATAACTAGTGTCACAGGAATGGTTCAAACATAGTCAGTAAAAAGAGTCAGTCTTCTTGTACTTAAGTCGGCATTGTGCCTTTTCTATTTAATTCCGATGCAATTTCTGTGTTTCATCGTCAATAAGAAGGTCGGAGGGATACAGTAAACATGAAGTGAAGCATCGGAATCTATAGCTAGTGTCACAGGAATGGTTCAAATCATAGTCAGTAAGAAGAGTCAGTCTTCTTGTACTTAAGTCGGCATTGTGCCTTTTCTATTTAATTCCGATGCAATTTCTGTGTTTCATCGTCAATAAGAAGGTCGGAGGGATACAGTTATCCTGAAGTGTAGCATCGGAATCTATAACTAGTGTCACAGGAACGGTTCAAAACAAAGTCAGTAAGAAGAGTCAGTCTTCTTGTCCCTAAGTTGGCATTGTGCCTTTTGTATTTAATTCCGATGCAATTTCTGTGTTTCATCGCCAATAAGAAGGTCCAAGTGATACAGTAAACCTGAGGTGAAGCATCGGAATCAATAACTAGTGTCACAGGAATGGTTCAAACATAGTCAGTAAGAAGAGTCAGTCTTCTTGTACTTAAGTCGGCATTGTACCTTTTGTATTTAATTCCGATGCAATTTCTGTGTTTCATCGTCAATAAGAAGGGCAGAGGGATACAGTAATCCTAAAGTGAAGCATCGGAATCTATAACTAGTGTCAATGGAATGTTTCAAAACATAGACAGTAAGAAGAGTCAGTCTTCTTGTACCTAAGTCGGCAATGTGCCTTTTGTATTTAATTCCGATGCAATTTCTGTTTTTCATCGTCAATAAGAAGGTTAGAGGGGTACAGTAAACCTGAAGTGAAGCATCGGAATCTATAACTAGTGTTACAGGAATGGTTCAAAACATAGACAGTAAGAAGAGTCAGTCTTCTTGTACTTAAATTGGCATTGTGCCTTTTCTATTTAATTCCGATGCAATTTCTGTGTTTCATAGTCAATAACAAGGTCCAAGGGATACAGTAAACCTGAAGTGAAGCATCGGAATCCATAACTAGCGTCACAGGAATGGTTCAAAACATACTCAGTAAGAAGAGTTAGTCTTCTTGTACTTAAGTCGGCATTGTGCCTTTTGTATTTAATTCCGATGCAATTTCTGTGTTTCATCGTCAATAAGAAGGTCCAAGGGATACAGTAAACCTGGAGTGAAGCATCGGAATCTCTAACTAGTGTCAATGATATGGTTCAAAACATAGACATTAAGAAGAGTCAGTCTTCTTGTACTTAAGTCGGCATTGTGCCTATTGTATTTAATTACCATTCAATTTCTGTGTTTCATCGTCATTAAGAAGGTCAGAGGGGTACAGTAAACATGAAGTGAAGCATCGGAATCTGTAGCTAGTGTCACAGGAATGGTTCAAATCATAGTCAGTAAGAAGAGTCAGTCTTCTTGTACTTAAGTCGGCATTGTGCCTTTTCTATTTAATTCCGATGCAAATTCTGTGTTTCATCGTCGATAAGAAGGTCGGAGGGATACAGAAATCCTGAAGTGTAGCATCGGAATCTATAACTAGTGTCACAGGAATGGTTCAAAACAAAGTCAGTAAGAAGGGTCAGTCTTCTTGTCCTTAAGTCGGCATTGTGCCTTTTGAATTTAATTCCGATGCAATTTCTGTGTTTCATCGTCAATAAGAATGTCCAAGGGATACAGTAAATATGAAGTGAAGCCTCGGAATCTATAACTAGTGTCACAGGGATGGTTCAAAACATAGACAGTAAGAAGAGTCAGTCTTCTTGTACTTCAGTCGGCATTGTGCCTTTTCTATTTAATTCCGATGCAATTTCTGTGTTTCATCGTCAATAAGAAGGTCCAATTGATACAATAAACCTGAAGTGAAGCATCGGAATATATAATTAGTGTCACAGGAATGGTTCAAAACATAGACAGTAAGAAGAGTCAATCATCTTGTACTTAATTCTGCATTGTGCCTTTTGTATTTAATTCCGATGCAATTTCTGTGTTTCATCGTCAATAAGAAGGTCCAAGGGATCTAGTAAACCCGAAGTGAAGCATCGGAATTCATAACTAGTGTCACAGGAATGGTTCAAAACATAGTCAGTAAGGAGAGTCAGTCTTCTTGTACTTAAGTCGGCATTGTGCCTTTTGAATTTAATTCCGATGCAATTTTTGTGTTTCATCGTCAATAAGAAGGACCAAGGGATACAGTAAACCTGGAGTGAAGCATCGGAATCTATAACTAGTGTCACAGGGATAGTTCAAAGCATAGACAGTAAGAAGAGTCAGTCTTCTTGTACTTAAGTCGGCATTGTGCCTTTTCTATTTAATTACGATGCAATTTCTGTGTTTCATCGTCAATAAGAAGGGCTGAGGGATACAGTAATCCTAAAGTGAAGCATCGGAATCTATAACTAGTGTCACAGGAATGGTTCAAAACAAAGTCAGTAAGAAGAGCCAGTCCTCTTGTCCTTAAGTCGGCATTGTGACTTTTGTATTTAATTCCGATGCAATTTCTGTGTTTCATCGTCAATAAGAAGGTCCAAGGGATACAGTAAACATGGAGTGTAGCATCGGAATCTATAACTAGTTTTAGAGGAATGGTTCAAACATAGACAGTAAGAAGAGTCAGTCTTCGTGTACCTAAGTCGGCATTTTGCCTTTTGTGTTTAATTCCGATTTAATTTCTGTGTTTCATCGTCAATAAGAAGGTCCAAGGGATATAGTAAACCTGAAGTGAAGCATCGGAATTTATAACTAGTGTCACAGGAATGGTTCAAAGCATAGTCAGTAACAAGAGTCAGTCTTCTTGTACATAAGTCCGCATTGTGCCTTTTCTATTTAATTCCGATGCAATTTCTGTGTTTAATCGTCAATAAGAAGGACCAAGGGATACAGTAAACCTGGAGTGAAGCATCGGTGCCTATAAGTAGTGTCACAAATCTGGTTCAAAAATAGACTGTAATAAGAGTCAGTCTTTTTGAACTTAATTCGGCATTGTGCCGTTTGCATTTAATTCCGATTCAATTTCTGTGTTTCATCATAAGTAAGAAGGTCAGAGGGATACAGTAAACCTGAAGTGAAGCATCGGAATCCATAACTAGTGTCACAAAAATGGTTCAAAACATAGTCAGTAAGAAGAGTTAGTCCTCTTGTACTTATGTCGGCATTGTGCTTTTTGTATTTAATTCCGATGCAATTTGTGTGTTTCATCGTCAATAAGAAGGTCCAAGGGATACAGTAAACCTGGAATGAAGCATCGGAATCTATAACTAGTGTCAATGGTATGGTTCAAAACATAGACAGTAAGAAGAGTCAGTCTTCTTGTACTTAAGTCGGCATTGTGCCTTTTGTATTTAATTACGATGCAATTTATGTGTTTCAACGTCATTAAGAAGGTCAGAGGGATACAGTAAACCTGAAGATAAGCATCGGAATCTATAGCTAGTGTCACAGGAATGGTTCAAATCATAGTCAGTAAGAAGAGTCAGTCTTCTTGTACTTAAGTCGGCATTGTGCCTTTTCTATTTAATTCCGATGCAATTTCTGTGTTTCATCGTCAATAAGAAGGTCGGAGGGATACAGTAATCCTGAAGTGTAGCATCGGAATCTATAACTAGTGTCACAGGAATGGTTCAAAACAAATTCAGTATGAAGAGTCAGTCTTCTTGTACTTGAGTCGGCATTGTGCCTTTTCTATTTAATTCCGATGCAATTTCTGTGTTTCATCGTCAATAAGAAGGACCAAGGGATACAGTAAACCTGGAGTGAAGCATCGGAGTCTATAACTAGTGTCACAGGACTGGTTCAAAAATAGACAGTAATAAGAGTCAGTCATCTTGAACTTAATTCGGCATTGTGCCTTTTGTATTTAATTCCGATGCCATTTCTGTGTTTGATCGTCAATACGAAGGTCAGAGGGATACAGTAAACCTGAAGTGAAGCATCGGAATCCATAATTAGCGTCACAGGAATGGTTGCAAACATAGTCAGTAAGAAGAGTTATTCTTCTTGTACTTAAGTCGGCATTGTGCCTTTTGTATTTAATTCCGATGCAATTTCTGTGTTTCATCGTCAATAAGAAAGTCCGAGGGATATAGTAAGCCTGGAGTGAAGCATCGGAATCTGTAACTAGTGTCACAGGAATGTTTCAAATCATAGACAGTAAAAAGAGTCAGTCTTCGTGTACTTCAGTCGGCATTTTGCCTTTTGTATTTAATTCCGACGCAATTTTTGTGTCTCATCGTCAATAAGAAGGTCCAAGGGATACAGTAAACCTGGAGTGAAGCATCGGAACCTATAACTGGTGTCACAGGAATCGTTCAAAACATAGTCAGTTAGAAGAGACAGTATTCTTGTACTTAAGTCGGCATAGTGCCTTATCTATTTAATTCCGATGCAATTTGTGTGTTTCATCGTCAATAAGAAGGTCCAAGGGATACAGTAAACCTGGAGTGAAGCATCGGAATCTATAACTAGTGTCAATGGTATGATTCAAAACATAGGCAGTAAGAAGAGTCAGTCTTCTTGTACTTAAGTCGGCATTGTGCCTTCTGTATTTAATTACGATGCAATTTCTGTGTTTCGTCGTCATTAAGAAGGTCAGAGGGATACAGTAAACCTGAGGTGAAGCATCGGAATCTATAGCTAGTGTCACACGAATGGTTCAAAACATAGTCAGTAAGAAGAGTCAGTCTTTTTGTACTTAAGTCGGAATTGTGCCTTTCTATTTAATTCCGATGCAATTTCTGTGTTTCATCGTCAATAAGAAGGTCAGAGGGATACAGTAATCCTGAAGTGAAGCATCGGAATCTGTAACTAGTGTCACAGGAATGGTTCAAATCATAGACAGTAAAAAGAGTCAGTCTTCGTGTACTTCAGTCGGCATTTTGCCTTTTGTATTTTATTCCGATGCAATTTATGTGTTTCATCGTCAATAAGAAGGTCCAAGGGATACTGTAAACCTGAGGTGAAGCATCGGAATCTATAACTAGTGTCACAGGAATGGTTCAAACATAGTCAGTAAGAAGAGTCAGTCTTCTTGTACTTAAGTCGGCATTGTGACTTCTGTATTTAATTACGATGCAAATTCTGTGTTTCGTCGTCATTAAGAAGGTCAGAGGGATACAGTAAACCTGAGGTGAAGCATCGGAATCTATAGCTAGTGTCACACGAATGGTTCAAAACATAGTCAGTAAGAAGAGTCAGTCTTTTTGTACTTAAGTCGGCATTGTGCCTTTTGTATTTAATTCCGATGCAATTTCTGTGTTTCATCCTCAATAAGAGGGTCAGAGGGGTACAGTAAACCTGAAGTGAAGCATCGGAAATTATAGCTACTGTCACAGGAATGGTTAAAAACATAGTCAGTAAGAAGAGTCAGACTTCTTGTCGTTAAGTCGGCATTGTGCCTTTTGTATTTAATTCCGATGCAATTACTGTGTTTCATCAGCATTAAGAAGGTCCAAGGGATACAGTAAACCTGGAGTGAAGCATCGGAATCTATAACTAGTGTCACAGGAATGGTTCAAAACATAAACAGTAAGAAGAGTCAGTCTCCTTGTCCTTAATTCTGCACTGTGCCTTTTGTATTTAATTCCGATGCAATTTATGTGTTTCATCGTCAATAAGAAGGTCCAAGGGATATAGTAAACCTGAAGTGAAGCATCGGAATTCTTAACTAGTGTCACAGGAATGGTTCAAAGCAGAGTCAGTAAGGAGAGTCAGTCCTCTTGTACTTAATTCGGCATTGTGCCTTTTCTATTTAATTCCGATGCAATTTGTGTGTTTCATCGTCAATAAGAAGGTCCAAGGGACACAGAAAACCTGGAGTGAAGCATCGGAATCTATAACTAGTGTCACAGGGATGGTTCAAAACATAGACAGTAAGAAGAGTCAGTCTTCTTGTACTTAAGTTGGCATTGTGAATTTTCTATTTAATTCCAGTGCAATTTCTGTGTTTCATCGTCAATAAGAAGGGCAGAAGGATACAGTAATCCTAAAGTGAAGCATCGGAACCTATAACTAGTGTCACAGGAATGGTTCAAAACAAAGTCAGTAAGAAGAGCCAGTCTTCTTGTCCTTAAGTCGGCATTGTGTCTTTTGTATTTAATTCCGATGCAGTTTCTGTGTTTCATCGTCAATAAGAAGGTCCAAGGGACACAGTAAACCTGGAGTGTAGCATCGGAATCTATAACTAGTTTTAGAGGAATGGTTCAAAACATAGACAGTAAGAAGAGTCAGTCTTCGTGTACTTAAGTCGGCATTTTGCCTTTTGTGTTTAATTCCGATTTAATTTCTGTGTTTCATCGTCAATAAGAAGGTCCAAGGGATACAGTAAACCTGAGGTAAACCATCGGAATTTATAACTAGTGTCACAGGAATGGTTCAAACATAGTCAGTAAAAAGAGTCAGTCTTCTTGTACTTAAGTCGGCATTGTACTTTTTCTATTTATTTTCGATGCAATTTCTGTGTTTCATCGTCAGTGACAAGGTCCAAGGGATACAGAAAACCTGGAGGGATCATCGGAATCTATAACTAGTGTCAATGGTATGATTCGAAACATAGACATTAAGAAGAGTCAGTCTTCTTGTACTTAAGTCGGCATTGTGCCTTTTGTATTTAATTACCATGCAATTTCTGTGTTTCATCGTCATTAAGAAGGTCAGAGGGGTACAGTAAGCATGAAGTGAAGCATCGGAATCTATAGCTAGTGTCACAGGAATGGTTCAAATCATAGTCAGTAAGAAGAGTCAGTCTTCTTGTACTTAAGTCGGCATTGTGCCTTTTCTATTTAATTCCGATGCAATTTCTGTGTTTCATCGTCAATAAGAAGGTCGGAGGGATACAGTTATCCTGAAGTGTAGCATCGGAATCTATAACTAGTGTCACAGGAATGGTTCAAAACAAAGTCAGTAAGAAGAGTCAGTCTTCTTGTCCCTAAGTCGGCATTGTGCCTTTTGTATTTAATTCCGATGCAATTTCTGTGTTTCATCGCCAATAAGAAGGTCCAAGTGATACAGTAAACCTGAGGTGAAGCTTCGGAATCTGTAACTAGTGTCACAGGAATGGTTCAAACATAGTCAGTAAGAAGAGTCAGTCTTCTTGTACTTAAGTCGGCATTGTACCTTTTGTATTTAATTCCGATGCAATTTCTGTGTTTCATCGTCAATAAGAAGGGCAGAGGGATACAGTAATCCTAAGGTGAGGCATCGGAATCTATAACTAGTGTCAATGGAATGTTTCAAAACATAGACAGTAAGAAGAGTCAGTCTTCTTGTACCTAAGTCGGCAATGTGCCTTTTGTATTTAATTCCGATGCAATTTCTGTGTTTCATCGTCAATAAGAAGGTCAGAGGGGTACAGTAAACCTGAAGTGAAGCATCGGAATCTATAACTAGTGTCACAGGAATGGTTCAAAACATAGACAGTAAGAAGAGTCAGTCTCATTGTACTTAATTTTGCACTGTGCCTTTTGTATTTAATTCCTATGCAATTTCTGTGTTTCATCGTCAATAAGAAGGTCCAAGGGATACAGTAAACATGAAGTGAAGCATCGGAATTTATAACTAGTGTCACAGGAACGGTTCAAAACATAGTCAGTAAGAAGAGTCAGTCTTTTTGTACTTAAGTCGGCATTGTGCCTTTTCTATTTAATTCCGATGCAATTTCTGTGTTTCATCGTCAGTAACAAGGTCCAAGGGATACAGTAAACCTGAAGTGAAGCATCGGAATCCATAACTAGCGTCACAGGAATGGTTCAAAGCATAGTCAGTAAGAAGAGTTAGTCTTCTTGTACTTAAGTCGGCATTGTGCCTTTTGTATTTAATTCCGATGCAATTTCTGTGTTTCATCGTCAATAAGAAGGTCCAAGGGATACAGTAAACCAGGAGTGAAGCATCGGAATCTCTAACTAGTGTCAATGATATAGTTCAAAACATAGACATTAAGAAGAGTCAGTCTTCTTGTACTTAAGTCGGCATTGTGCCTTTTGTATTTAATTACCATTCCATTTCTGTGTTTCATCGTCATTAAGAAGGTCAGAGGGGTACAGTAAACATGAAGTGAAGCATCGGAATCTGTAGCTAGTGTCACAGGAATGGTTCAAATCATAGTCAGTAAGAAGAGTCAGTCTTCTTGTACTTAAGTCGGCATTGTGCCTTTTGTATTTAATTCCGATGCTAATTCTGTGTTTCATCGTCAATAAGAAGGTCGGAGGGATACAGTTATCCTGAAGTGTAGCATCGGAATCTATAACTAGTGTCACAGGAATGGTTCAAAACAAAGTCAGTAAGAAGGGTCAGTCTTCTTGTCCTTAAGTCGGCATTGTGCCTTTTGTATTTAATTCCGATGCAATTTCTGTGTTTCATCGTCAATAAGAAGGTCCAAGTGATACAGTAAACCTGAGGTGAAGCATCGGAATCTATAACTAGTGTCACAGGAATGGTTCAAACATAGTCAGTAAGAAGAGTCAGTCTTCTTGTACTTAAGTCGGCATTGTACCTTTTCTATTTAATTCCGATGCAATTCTTGTGTTTCATCATCAATAAGAAGGTCCAAAGGATACAGTAAACCTGGAGTGAAGCATCGAAATCTGTAACTAGTGTCACAGGAATGGTTCAAAGCATAGACAGTAAGAAGAGTCAGTCTCCTTGTACTTAATTTTGCACTGGGCCTTTTGTATTTAATTCCTATGCAATTTCTGTGTTTCATCGTCAATAAGAAGGTCCAAGGGATACAGTAAACATGAAGTGAAGCATCGGAATTTATAACTAGTGTCACAGGAACGGTTCAAAACATAGTCAGTAAGAAGAGTCAGTCTTCTTGTACTTAAGTCGGCATTGTGCCTTTTCTATTTAATTCGGATGCAATTTCTGTGTTTCATCGTCAATAACAAGGTCTAAGGGATACAGTAAACCTGAAGTGAAGCATCGGAATCCATAACTAGCGTCACAGGAATGGTTCAAATCATAGTCAGTAAGAAGAGTTAGTCTTCTTGTACTTAAGTCGGCATTGTGCCTTTTGTATTTAATTCCGATGCAATTTCTGTGTTTCATCGTCAATAAGAAGGTCCAAGGGATACAGTAAACCTGGAGTGAAGCATCGGAATCTATAACTAGTATCAATGTTATGGTTCAAAACATAGACATTAAGAAGAGTCAGTCTTCTTGTACTTATGTCGGCATTGTACCTTTTCTATTTAATTCCGATGCATTTTCTGTGTTTCATCGTCAATAACAAGGTCCAAGGGATACAGTAAACCTGGAGTGAAGCATCGGAATCTATAACTTGTGTCAATGGAATGGTTCAAAACATAGACAGTAAGAAGAGTCAGTCTTCTTGTACTTATGTCGGCAATGTGCATTTTGTATTTAATTCCGATGCAATTTCTGTGTTTCATCGTCAATAAGAAGGTCAGAGGGGTACAGTAAACCTAAAGTGAAGCATCGGAATCTATAGCTAGTGTCACAGGAATGGTTCAAAAGATAGTCAGTAAGAAGAGTCAGACTTCTTGTCCTTCAGTCGGCATTGTGCCTTTTGTTTTTAATTCCGATGCAATTCTTGTGTTTCATCATCAATAAGAAGGTCCAAAGGATACAGTAAACCTGGAGTGAAGCATCGGAATCTATAACTAGTGTCACAGGAATGGTTCAAAACATAGACAGTAAGAAGGGTCAGTCTCCGTGTACTTAATTTTGCACTGTGCCTTTTGTATTTAATTCCTATGCAATTTCTGTGTTTCATCGTCAATAAGAAGGTCCAAGGGATACAGTAATCATGAAGTGAAGCATCGGAATTTATAACTAGTGTCACAGGAACGGTTCAAAACATAGTCAGTAAGAAGAGTCAGTCTTCTTGTACTTAAGTCGGCATTGTGCCTTTTCTATTTAATTCCGATGCAATTTCTGTGTTTCATCGTCAATAAGAAGGACCAAGGGATACAGTAAACCTGAAGTGAAGTATCGGAATCCATAACTAGCGTCACTGGAATGGTTGCAAACATAGTCAGTAAGAAGAGTTAGTCTTCTTGTACTTAAGTCGGCATTGTGCCTTTTGTATTTAATTCCGATGCAATTTCTGTGTTTCATCGCCAATAAGAAGGTCCAAGGGATATAGTTAACCTGGAGTGAAGCTTCGGAATCTGTAACTAGTGTCACAGGAATGGTTCAAATCATGGACAGTAAAAAGAGTCAGTCTTCGTGTACTTCAGTCGGCATTTTGCCATTTGTAATTAATTCCGATTCAATTTTTGTGTTTCATCGTCAATAAGAAGGTCCAAGGGATACAGTAAACCTGAAGTGAAGCATCGGGATCTATAACTGGTGTCACAGGAATCGTTCAAAACATAGTCAGTTAGAAGAGACAGTCTTCTTGTACTTAGGTCGGCATAGTGCCTTATCTATTTAATTCCGATGCAATTTGTGTGTTTCATCGTCAATAAGAAGGTCCAAGGGATACATTAAATCTGGAGTGAAGCTTCGGAATTTATAACTAGTGTCAATGGTATGGTTCAAAACATAGACAGTAAGAAGATCAAGTCTTCTTGTACTTAAGTCGGCATTGTGCCTTTTGTATTTAATTACGATGCAATTTCTGTGTTTCATCGTCATTAAGAAGGTCAGAGGGATACAGTAAACCTGAAGTGAAACATCGGAATCTATAGCTAGTGTCACACGAATGGTTCAAAACATAGTCAGTAAGAAGAGTCAGTCTTTTTGTACTTAAGTCGGAATTGTGCCTTTCTATTTAATTCCGATGCAGTTTCTGTGTTTCATCGTCAATAAGAAGGTCAGAGGGATACAGTAATCCTGAAGTGAAGTATAGGAATCTGTAACTAGTGTCACAGGAATGGTTCAAATCATTGACAGTAAGAAGAGTCAGTCTTCGTGTACCTCAGTCGGCATTTGGCCTTTTGTATTTAATTCCGATGCAATTTATGTGTTTCATCGTCAATAAGAAGGTCCAAGGGATACAGTAAACCTGAGGTGAAGCATCGGAATCTATAATTAGTGTCACAGGAATGGTTCAAACATAGTCAGTAAGAAGAGTCAGTCTTCTTGTACTTAAGTCGGCATTGTACCTTTTCTATTTAATTCCGATGCAATTTCTCTTTTTCATCGTCAATAACAACGTCCAAGGGATACAGTAAACCTGGAGTGAAGCATCGGAATCTATAACTAGGGCCAATGGAATGGTTCAAAACATAGACAGTAAGAAGAGTCAGTCTTCTTGTACTTAAGTCGGCATTGTGCCTTTTGTATTTATTTCCGATGCAATTTCTGTGTTTCATCGTCAATAAGAGGGTCAGAGGAGTACAGTAAACCTGAAATGAAGCATCGGAAATTATGGCTACTGTCACAGGAATGGTTAAAAACATAGTCAGTAAGAAGAGTCAGACTTCTTGTCGTTAAGTCGGCATTGTGCCTTTTGTATTTAATTCCGATGCAATTTCTGTGTTTCATCAGCATTAAGAAGGTCCAAAGGATACAGTAAACCTGGAGTGAAGCATCGGAATCTATAACTAGTGTCACAGGAATGGTTCAAAACATAAACAGTAAGAAGAGTCAGTCTCCTTGTCCTTAATTCTGCACTGTGCCTTTTGTATATAATTCCGATGCAATTTCTGTGTTTCATCGTCAATCAGAAGGTCCAAGGGGTATAGTAAACCTGAAGTGAAGCATCGGAATTCATAACTAGTGTCACAGGAATGGTTCAAAACAGAGTCAGTAAGGAGAGTCAGTCCTCTTGTACTTAAGTCGGCATTGAGCCTTTTCTATTTAATTCCGATGCAATTTGTGTGTTTCATCGTCAATAAGAAGGTCCAAGGGATACAGTAAACCTGGAGTGAAGCATCGGAATCTATAACTAGTGTCAATGTTATGGTTCAAAACATAGACATTAAGAAGAGTCAGTCTTCTTGTACTTATGTCGGCATTGTACCTTTTCTATTTAATTCCGATGCATTTTCTGTGTTTCATCGTCAATAACAAGGTCCAAGGGATACAGTAAACCTGGAGTGAAGCATCGGAATCTATAACTTGTGTCAATGGAATGGTTCAAAACATAGACAGTAAGAAGAGTCAGTCTTCTTGTACTTATGTCGGCAATGTGCCTTTTGTATTTAATTCCGATGCAATTTCTGTGTTTCATCGTCAATAAGAAGGTCAGAGGGGTACAGTAAACCTAAAGTGAAGCATCGGAATCTATAGCTAGTGTCACAGGAATGGTTCAAAAGATAGTCAGTAAGAAGAGTCAGACTTCTTGTCCTTCAGTCGGCATTGTGCCTTTTGTTTTTAATTCCGATGCAATTCTTGTGTTTCATCATCAATAAGAAGGTCCAAAGGATACAGTAAACCTGGAGTGAAGCATCGGAATCTATAACTAGTGTCACAGGATTGGTTCAAAACATAGACAGTAAGAAGGGTCAGTCTCCGTGTACTTAATTTTGCACTGTGCCTTTTGTATTTAATTCCTATGCAATTTCTGTGTTTCATCGTCAATAAGAAGGTCCAAGGGATACAGTAAACATGAAGTGAAGCATCGGAATTTATAACTAGTGTCACAGGAACGGTTCAAAACATAGTCAGTAAGAAGAGTCAGTCTTCTTGTGCTTAAGTCGGCATTGTGCCTTTTCTATTTAATTCCGATGCAATTTCTGTGTTTCATCGTCAATAAGAAGGACCAAGGGATACAGTAAACCTGAAGTGAAGTATCGGAATCCATAACTAGCGTCACTGGAATGGTTGCAAACATAGTCAGTAAGAAGAGTTAGTCTTCTTGTACTTAAGTCGGCATTGTGCCTTTTGTATTTAATTCCGATGCAATTTCTGTGTTTCATCGCCAATAAGAAGGTCCAAGGGATATAGTTAACCTGGAGTGAAGCTTCGGAATCTGTAACTAGTGTCACAGGAATGGTTCAAATCATGGACAGTAAAAAGAGTCAGTCTTCGTGTACTTCAGTCGGCATTTAACCTTTTGTAATTAATTCCGATGCAATTTTTGTGTTTCATCGTCAATAAGAAGGTCCAAGGGATACAGTAAACCTGAAGTGAAGCATCGGGATCTATAACTGGTGTCACAGGAATCGTTCAAAACATAGTCAGTTAGAAGAGACAGTCTTCTTGTACTTAGGTCGGCATAGTGCCTTATCTATTTAATTCCGATGCAATTTGTGTGTTTCATCGTCAATAAGAAGGTCCAAGGGATACATTAAATCTGGAGTGAAGCTTCGGAATTTATAACTAGTGTCAATGGTATGGTTCAAAACATAGACAGTAAGAAGATCAAGTCTTCTTGTACTTAAGTCGGCATTGTGCCTTTTGTATTTAATTACGATGCAATTTCTGTGTTTCATCGTCATTAAGAAGGTCAGAGGGATACAGTAAACCTGAAGTGAAACATCGGAATCTATAGCTAGTGTCACACGAATGGTTCAAAACATAGTCAGTAAGAAGAGTCAGTCTTTTTGTACTTAAGTCGGAATTGTGCCTTTCTATTTAATTCCGATGCAGTTTCTGTGTTTCATCGTCAATAAGAAGGTCAGAGGGATACAGTAATCCTGAAGTGAAGTATAGGAATCTGTAACTAGTGTCACAGGAATGGTTCAAATCATTGACAGTAAGAAGAGTCAGTCTTCGTGTACCTCAGTCGGCATTTGGCCTTTTGTATTTAATTCCGATGCAATTTATGTGTTTCATCGTCAATAAGAAGGTCCAAGGGATACAGTAAACCTGAGGTGAAGCATCGGAATCTATAATTAGTGTCACAGGAATGGTTCAAACATAGTCAGTAAGAAGAGTCAGTCTTCTTGTACTTAAGTCGGCATTGTACCTTTTCTATTTAATTCCGATGCAATTTCTCTTTTTCATCGTCAATAACAACGTCCAAGGGATACAGTAAACCTGGAGTGAAGCATCGGAATCTATAACTAGGGCCAATGGAATGGTTCAAAACATAGACAGTAAGAAGAGTCAGTCTTCTTGTACTTAAGTCGGCATTGTGCCTTTTGTATTTAATTCCGATGCAATTTCTGTGTTTCATCGTCAATAAGAGGGTCAGAGGAGTACAGTAAACCCGAAATGAAGCATCGGAAATTATGGCTACTGTCACAGGAATGGTTAAAAACATAGTCAGTAAGAAGAGTCAGACTTCTTGTCGTTAAGTCGGCATTGTGCCTTTTGTATTTAATTCCGATGCAATTTCTGTGTTTCATCAGCATTAAGAAGGTCCAAAGGATACAGTAAACCTGGAGTGAAGCATCGGAATCTATAACTAGTGTCACAGGAATGGTTCAAAACATAAACAGTAAGAAGAGTCAGTCTCCTTGTCCTTAATTCTGCACTGTGCCTTTTGTATATAATTCCGATGCAATTTCTGTGTTTCATCGTCAATCAGAAGGTCCAAGGGGTATAGTAAACCTGAAGTGAAGCATCGGAATTCATAACTAGTGTCACAGGAATGGTTCAAAACAGAGTCAGTAAGGAGAGTCAGTCCTCTTGTACTTAAGTCGGGATTGAGCCTTTTCTATTTAATTCCGATGCAATTTGTGTGTTTCATCGTCAATAAGAAGGTCCAAGGGATACAGTAACCCTGGAGTGAAGCATCGGAATCTATAACTACTGTCACAGGGATGGTTCAAAACATAGACAGCAAGAAGAGTCAGTCTTCTTGTACTTAAGTCGGCATTGTGCCTTTTCTATTTAATTCCGATGCAATTTCTGTGTTTCATCGTCAATAAGAAGGGCAGAGGGATACAGTAATCCTAAAGTGAAGCATCTGAACCTGTAACTAGTGTCACAGGAATGGTTCAAAACAAAGTCAGTAAGAAGAGCCAGTCTTCTTGTCTTTAAGTCGGCATTGTGCCTTTTGTATTTAATTCCGATGCAGTTTCTGTGTTTCATCGTCAATAAGAAAGTCCAAGGGACACAGTAAACCTGGAGTGTAGCTTCGGAATCTATAACTAGTTTTAGAGGAATGGTTCAAAACATAGACAGTAAGAAGAGTCAGTCTTCGTGTACTTAAGTCGGCATTTTGCCTTTTGTGTTTAATTCCGATTTAATTTCTGTGTTTCATCGTCAATAAGAAGGTCCAAGGGATACAGTAAACCTGAGGTGAAGCATCGGAATTTATAACTAGTGTCACAGGAAAGGTTCAAACTTAGTCAGTAAAAAGAGTCAGTCTTCATGTACTTAAGTCGGCATTGTACCTTTTCTATTTAATTTCGATGCAATTTCTGTGTTTCATCGTCAATGACAAGGTCCAAGGGATACATAAACCTGGACTGAAGCATCGGAATCTATAACTAGTGTCAATGGAATGGTTAAAAACATAGACAGTTATAAGAATTAGTCTTCTTGTACTTAAGTCGGCATTGTGCCTTTTGTATTTAATTCCGATGCAATTTCTGTGTTTCGTCGTCAATAAGAAGGTCAGAGGGGTACAGTAAACCTGAAGTGAAGCATCGGAAGCTATAGATAGTGTCACAGGAATGGTTCAAAGCATAGTCAGTAAGAAGAGTCAGACTTCTTGTCCTTAAGTCGGCATTGTGCCCTTTCTATTTAATTCCGATGCAATTTCTGTGTTTCATCGTCCATAACAAGGTCCAAGGGATACAGTAAACCTGAAGTGAAGCATCGGAATCCATAACTAGCGTCACAGGAATGGTTCAAAGCATAGTCAGTAAGAAGAGTTAGTCTTCTTGTACTTAAGTCGGCATTGTGCCTTTTGTATTTAATTCCGATGCAATTTCTGTGTTTCATCGTCAATAAGAAGGTCCAAGGGATACAGTAAACCTGAAGTGAAGCATCGGAATCTATAACTAGAGTCACAGGGATGGTTCAAAACATAGACAGCAAGAAGAGTCAGTCTTCTTGTACTTAAGTCGGCATTGTGCCTTTTGTATTTAATTACCATTCAATTTCTGTGTTTCATCGTCATTAAGAAGGTCAGAGGGGTTCAGTAAACATGAAGTAAAGCATCGGAATCTATAGCTAGTGTCACAGGAATGGTTCAAATCATAGTCAGTAAGAAGAGTCAGTCTTCTTGTACTTAAGTCGGCATTGTGCCTTTTCTATTTAATTCCGACGCAAATTCTGTGTTTAATCGTCAATAAGAAGGTCGGAGGGATACAGTTATCCTGAAGTGTAGCATCGGAATCTATAACAAGTGTCACAGGAATGGTTCAAAACAAAGTCAGTAAGAAGGGTCAGTCTTCTTGTACTTAAATCGGCATTGTGCCTTTTGTATTTAATTCCGATGCAATTTCTGTGTTTCATCGTCAATAAGAAGGTCCAAGTGATACAGTAAACCTGAGGTGAAGCATCGGAGTCTATAACTAGTGTCACAGGAATGGTTCAAACATAGTCAGTAAGAAGAGTCAGTCTTCTTGAACTTAAGTCGGCATTGTACCTTTTCTATTTAATTCCGATGCAATTTCTGTGTTTCATCGTCAATAAGAAGGACCAAGGGATACAGTAAACCTGGAGTGAAGCATCGGGGTCTATAACTAGTGTCACAGGACTGGTTCAAAATAGACAGTAATAAGAGTCAGTCTTCTTGAACTTAATTCGGCATTGTGCCTTTTGTATTTAATTCCGATGCCATTTCTGTGTTTCATCGTCAATACGAAGGTCAGAGGGATACAGTAAACCTGAAGTGAAGCATCGGAATCCATAACTAGCGTCACAGGAATGGTTCAAAACAGAGTCAGTAAGGAGAGTCAGTCCTCTTGTACTTAAGTCGGCATTGTGCCTTTTCTATTTAATTCCGATGCAATTTGTGTGTTTCATCGTCAATAAGAAGGTCCAAGGGATACAGTAACCCTGGAGTGAAGCATCGGAATCTATAACTAGTGTCACAGGGATGGTTCAAAAGATAGACAGCAAGAAGAGTCAGTCTTCTTGTACTTAAGTCGGCATTGTGCCTTTTCTATTTAATTCCGATGCAATTTCTGTGTTTCATCGTCAATAAGAAGGGCAGAGGGATACAGTAATCCTAAAGTGAAGCATCTGAACCTGTAACTAGTGTCACAGGAATGGTTCAAAACAAAGTCAGTAAGAAGAGCCAGTCTTCTTGTCCTTAAGTCTGCATTGTGCCTTTTGTATTTAATTCCGATGCAATTTCTGTGTTTCATCGTCAATAAGAAAGTCCAAGGGATACAGTAAACCTGGAGTGAAGCATCGGAATCTCTAACTAGTGTCAATGTTATGGTTCAAAACATAGACATTAAGAAGAGTCAGTCTTCTTGTACTTAACTCGGCATTGTGCCTTTTGTATTTAATTACCATTCAATTTCTGTGTTTCATCGTCATTAAGAAGGTCAGAGGGGTACAGTAAACATGAAGTGAAGCATCGGAATCTATAGCTAGTGTCACAGGAATGGTTCAAATCATAGTCAGTAAGAAGAGTCAGTCTTCTTGTACTTAAGTCGGCATTGTGCCTTTTCTATTTAATTCCGATGCAAATTCTGTGTTTCATCGTCAATAATAAAGTCGGAGGGATACAGTAATCCTGAAGTGTAGCATCGGAATCTATAACTAGTGTCACAGGAATGGTTCAAAACAAAGTCAGTAAGAAGGGTCAGTCTTCTTGTCCTTAAGTCGGCATTGTGCCTTTTGTATTTAATTCCGATGCAATTTCTGTGTTTCATCGTCAATAAGAAGGTCCAAGTGATACAGTAAACCTGAGGTGAAGCATCGGAATCTATAACTAGTGTCACAGGAATGGTTCAAAAATAGTCAGTAAGAAGAGTGAGTCTTCTTGTACTTTAGTCGGCATTGTACCTTTTCTATTTAATTCCGATGCAATTCTTGTGTTTCATCATCAATAAGAAGGTCCAAAGGATACAGTAAAACTGGAGTGAAGCATCGGAATCTATAACTAGTGTCATAGGAATGGTTCAAAGCATAGACAGTAAGAAGAGTCAGTCTCCTTGTACTTAATTTTGCACTGTGCCTTTTGTATTTAATTCCTATGCAATTTCTGTGTTTCATCGTCAATAAGAAGGTCCAAGGGATACAGTAAACATGAAGTGAAGCATCGGAATTTATAACTAGTGTCACAGGAACGGTTCAAAACATAGTCAGTAAGAGGAGTCAGTCTTCTTGTACTTAAGTCGGCATTGTGCCTTTTCTATTTAATTCCGATGCAATTTCTGTGTTTCATCGTCAATAACAAGGTCCAAGGGATACAGTAAACCTGAAGTGAAGCATCGGAATCCATAACTAGCGTCACAGGAATGGTTCAAATCATAGTCAGTAAGAAGAGTTAGTCTTCTTGTACTAAGTCGGCATTGTGCCTTTTGTATTTTATTCCGATGCAATTTCTGTGTTTCATCGTCATTAAGAAGGTCCAAGGGATACAGTAAACCTGGAGTGAAGCATCGGAATCTTTAACTAGTGTCAATGTTATGGTTCAAAACATAGACATTAAGAAGAGTCAGTCTTCTTGTACTTAAGTCGGCATTGTACCTTTTCTATTTAATTCCGATGCATTTTCTGTGTTTCATCGTCAATAACAAGGTCCAAGGGATACAGTAAACCTGGAGTGAAGCATCGGAATCTATAACTAGTGTCAATGGAATGGTTCAAAACATAGACAGTAAGAAGAGCCAGTCTTCTTGTACTTATGTCGGCAATGTGCCTTTTGTATTTAATTCCGATGCAATTTCTGTGTTTCATCGTCAATAAGAAGGTCAGAGGGGTACAGTAAACCTGGAGTGAAGCATCGGAATCTATAACTAGTGTCACAGGAATGGTTCAAACCATAGACAGTTATAAGGGTCAGTCTCCGTGTACTTCATTTTGCACTGTGCCTTTTGTATTTAATTCCTATGCAATTTCTGTGTTTCATCGTCAATAAGAAGGTCCAAGGGATACAGTAAACATGAAGTGAAGAATCGGAATTTATAACTAGTGTCACAGGAACGGTTCAAAACATAGTCAGTAAGAAGAGTCAGTCTTCTTGTACTTAAGTCGGCATTGTGCCTTTTCTATTTAATTCCGATGCAATTTCTGTGTTTCATCGTCAATAAGAAGGTCCAAGGGATACAGTTAACCTGAAGTGAAGCATCGGGATCTATAACTGGTGTCACAGGAATCGTTCAAAACATAGTCAGTTAGAAGAGACAGTCTTCTTGTACTTAAGTCGGCATAGTGCCTTATCTATTGAATTCCGATGCAATTTGTGTGTTTCATCGTCAATTAGAAGGTCCAAGGGATACAGTAAATCTAGAGTGAAGCATCGGAATTTATAACTAGTGTCAATGGTATGGTTCAAAACATAGACAGTAAGAAGAGTCAGTCTTCTTGTACTTAAGTCGGCATTGTGCCTTTTGTATTTAATTACGATGCAATTTCTGTGTTTCATCGTCATTAAGAAGGTCAGAGGGATACAGTAAACCTGAAGTGAAGCATCGGAATCTATAGCTAGTGTCACACGAATGGTTCAAAACATAGTCAGTAAGAAGAGTCAGTCTTTTTGTACTTAAGTCGGAATTGTGCCTTTCTATTTAATTCCGATGCAGTTTCTGTGTTTCATCGTCAATAAGAAGGTCAGAGGGATACAGTAATCCTGAAGTGAAGCATCGGAATCTGTAACTAGTGTCACAGGAATGGTTCAAATAATAGACAGTAAGAAGAGTCAGTCTTCGTGTACCTCAGTCGGCATTTTGCCTTTTGTATTTAATTCCGATGCAATTTAAGTGTTTCATCGTCAATAAGAAGGTCCAAGGGATACAGTGAACCTGAGGTGAAGCATCGGAATCTATAACTAGTGTCACAGGAATGGTTCAAACATAGTCAGTAAGAAGAGTCAGTCTTCTTGTACTTAAGTCGGCATTGTACATTTTCTATTTAATTCCGATGCAATTTCTGTTTTTCATCGTCAATAACAAGGTCCAAGGGATACAGTAAACCTGGAGTGAAGCATCGGAATCTATAACTAGTGTCAATGGAATGGTTCAAAACATACACAGTAAGAAGAGTCAGTCTTCTTGTACTTAAGTCGGCATTGTGCCTTTTGTATTTAATTCCGATGCAATTTCTGTGTTTCATCGTCAATAAGAGGGTCAGAGGGGTACAGTAAACCTGAAGTGAAGCATCGGAAATTATGGCTACTGTCACAGGAATGGTTAAAAACATAGTCAGTAAGAAGAGTCAGACTTCTTGTCGTTAAGTCGGCATTGTGCCTTTTGTATTTAATTCCGATGCAATTTCTGTGTTTCATCAGCATTAAGAAGGTCCAAAGGATACAGTAAACCTGGAGTGAAGCATCGGAATCTATAACTAGTGTCACAGGAGTGGTTCAAATCATAAACAGTAAGAAGAGTCAGTCTCCTTGTCCTTAATTCTGCACTGTGCCTTTTGTATTTAATTCCGATGCAATTTCTGTGTTTCATCGTCAATAAGAAGGTCCAAGGGATATAGTAAACCTGAAGTGAAGCATCGGAATTCATAACTAGTGTCACAGGAATGGTTCAAAACAGAGTCCTCTTGTACTTAAGTCGGCAATGTGCCTTTTCTATTTAATTCCGATGCAATTTGTATGTTTCATCGTTAATAAGAAGGTCCAAGGGATACAGTAACCCTGGAGTGAAGCATCGGAATCTATAACTAGCGTCACAGGAATGGTTCAAAACATAGTCAGTAAGAAGAGTTAGTCTTCTTGTACTTAAGTCGGCCTTGTGCCTTTTGTATTTAATTCCGATGCAATTTCTGTGTTTCATCGTCAATAAGAAGGTCCAAGGGATACAGTAAACCTGGAGTGAAGCATCGGAATCTCTAAATAGTGTCATTGTTGTGGTTCAAAACATAGACATTAAGAAGAGTCAGTCTTCTTGTACTTATGTCGGCATTGTGGCTTTTATATTTAATTACCATTCAATTTCTGTGTTTCATCGTCATTAAGAAGGTCAGAGGGGTACAGTAAACATGAAGTGAAGCATCGGAATCTATAGCTAGTGTCACAGGAATGGTTCAAACATAGTCAGTAAGAAGAGTCAGTCTTCTTGTACTTAAGTCGGCATTGTGCCTTTTCTATTTAATTCCGATGCAATTTCTGTGTTTCATCGTCAATAAGAAGGGCAGAGGGATACAGTAATCCTAAAGTGAAGCATCTGAACCTGTAACTAGTGTCACAGGAATGGTTCAAAACAAAGTCAGTAAGAAGAGCCAGTCTTCTTGTCCTTAAGTCGGCATTGTGCCTTTTGTATTTAATTCCGATGCAGTTTCTGTGTTTCATCGTCAATAAGAAGGTCCAAGGGACACAGTAAACCTGGAGTGTAGCATCGGAATCTATAACTAGTTTTAGAGGAATGGTTCAAAACATAGACAGTAAGAAGAGTCAGTCTTCGTGTACTTAAGTCGGCATTTTGCCTTTTGTGTGTAATTCCGATTTAATTTCTGTGTTTCATCGTCAATAAGAAGGTCCAAGGGATACAGTAAACCTGAGGTGAAGCATCGGAATTTATAACTAGTGTCACAGGAAAGGTTCAAACTTCGTCAGTAAAAAGAGTCAGTCTTCTTGTACTTAAGTCGGCATTGTAACTTTTCTATTTAATTTCGATGCAATTTCTGTGTTTCATCGTCAATGACAAGGTCCAAGGGATACAGTAAACCTGGACTGAAGCATCGGAATCTATAACTAGTGTAAATGGAATGGTTAAAAACATAGACAGTAATAAGAATTGGTCTTCTTGTACTTAAGTCGGCATTGTGCCTTTTGTATTTATTTCCGATGCAATTTCTGTGTTTCATCGTCAATAAGAAGGTCAGAGGGGTACAGTAATCCTGAAGTGAAGCATCGGAATCTATAGATAGTGTCACAGGAATGGTTCAAAACATAGTCAGTAAGAAGAGTCAGACTTCTTGTCCTTAAGTCGGCATTGTGCCTTTTCCATTTAATTCCGATGCAATTTCTGTGTTTCATCGTCAATAACAAGGTCCAAGGGATACTGTAAACCTGAAGTGAAGCATCGGAATCCATAACTAGCGTCACAGGAATGGTTCAAAACATAGTCAGTAAGAAGAGTTAGTCTTCTTGTACTTAAGTCGGCCTTGTGCCTTTTGTATTTAATTCCGATGCAATTTCTGTGTTTCATCGTCAATAAGAAGGACCAAGGGATACAGTAAACCTGGAGTGAAGCATCGGAATCTCTAAATAGTGTCATTGTTATGGTTCAAAACATAGACATTAAGAAGAGTCAGTCTTCTTGTACTTATGTCGGCATTGTGGCTTTTGTATTTAATTACCATTCAATTTCTGTGTTTCATCGTCATTAAGAAGGTCAGAGGGGTACAGTAAACATGAAGTGAAGCATCGGAATCTATAGCTAGTGTCACAGGAATGGTTCAAACATAGTCAGTAAGAAGAGTCAGTCTTCTTGTACTTAAGTCGGCATTGTGCCTTTTCTATTTAATTCCGATGCAAATTCTGTGTTTCATCGTCAATAAGAAGGTCGGAGGGATACAGTTATGCTGAAGTGTAGCATCGGAATCTATAACTAGTGTCACAGGAATGGTTCAAAACAAAGTCAGTAAGAAGGGTCAGTCTTCTTGTCCTTAAGTCGGCATTGTGCCTTTTGTATTTAATTCCGATGCAATTTCTGTGTTTCATCGTCAATACGAAGGTCCAAGTGATACAGAAAACCTGAGGTGAAGCATCGGAATCTATAACTAGTGTCACAGGAATGGTTCAAACATAGTCAGTAAGAAGAGTCTGTCTTCTTGTACTTAAGTCGGCATTGTACCTTTTCTATTTAATTCCGATGCAATTCTTGTGTTTCATCATCAATAAGAAGGTCCAAAGGATACAGTAAACCTGGAGTGAAGCATCGGAATCTATAACTAGTGTCACAGGAATGGTTCAAAGCATAGACAGTAAGAAGAGTGAGTCTCCTTGTACTTAATTTTGCACTGTGCCTTTTGTATTTAATTCCTATGCAATTTCTGTGTTTCATCGTCAATAAGAAGGTCCAAGGGATACAGTAAACATGAAGTGAAGCATCGGAATTTATAACTAGTGTCACAGGAACGGTTCAAAACATAGTCAGTAAGAGGAGTCAGTCTTCTTGTACTTAAGTCGGCATTGTGCCTTTTCTATTTAATTCCGATGCAATTTCTGTGTTTCATCGTCAATAACAAGGTCCAAGGGATACAGTAAACCTGAAGTGAAGCATCGGAATCCATAACTAGCGTCACAGGAATGGTTCAAATCATAGTCAGTAAGAAGAGTTAGTCTTCTTGTACTAAGTCGGCATTGTGCCTTTTGTAATTTATTCCGATGCAATTTCTGTGTTTCATCGTCAATAAGAAGGTCCAAGGGATACAGTAAACCTGGAGTGAAGCAACGGAATCTATAACTAGTGTCAATGTTATGGTTCAAAACATAGACATTAAGAAGAGTCAGTCTTCTTGTACTTAAGTCGGCATTGTACCTTTTCTATTTAATTCCGATGCATTTTCTGTGTTTCATCGTCAATAACAAGGTCCAAGGGATACAGTAAACCTGGAGTGAAGCATCGGAATCTATAGCTAGTGTCACAGGAATGGTTCAAAAGGTAGTCAGTAAGAAGAGTCAGACTTCTTGTCCTTCAGTTGGCATTGTGCCTTTTGTTTTTAATTCCGATGCAATTCTTGTGTTTCATCATCAATAAGAAGGTCCAAAGGATACAGTAAACCTGAAGTGAAGCATCGGAATCCATAACTAGCGTCACAGGAATGGTTCAAATCATAGTCAGTAAGAAGAGTTAGTCTTCTTGTACTAAGTCGGCATTGTGCCTTTTGTAATTTATTCCGATGCAATTTCTGTGTTTCATCGTCAATAAGAAGGTCCAAGGGATACAGTAAACATGAAGTGAAGCATCGGAATTTATAACTAGTGTCACAGGAACGGTTCAAAACATAGTCAGTAAGAAGAGTCAGTCTTCTTGTACTTAAGTCGGCATTGTGCCTTTTCTATTTAATTCCGATGCAATTTCTGTGTTTCATCGTCAATAAGAAGGTCCAAGGGATACAGTTAACCTGAAGTGAAGCATCGGGATCTATAACTGGTGTCACAGGAATCGTTCAAAACATAGTCAGTTAGAAGAGACAGTCTTCTTGTACTTAAGTCGGCATAGTGCCTTATCTATTGAATTCCGATGCAATTTGTGTGTTTCATCGTCAATTAGAAGGTCCAAGGGATACAGTAAATCTAGAGTGAAGCATCGGAATTTATAACTAGTGTCAATGGTATGGTTCAAAACATAGACAGTAAGAAGAGTCAGTCTTCTTGTACTTAAGTCGGCATTGTGCCTTTTGTATTTAATTACGATGCAATTTCTGTGTTTCATCGTCATTAAGAAGGTCAGAGGGATACAGTAAACCTGAAGTGAAGCATCGGAATCTATAGCTAGTGTCACACGAATGGTTCAAAACATTGTCAGTAAGAAGAGTCAGTCTTTTTGTACTTAAGTCGGAATTGTGCCTTTCTATTTAATTCCGATGCAGTTTCTGTGTTTCATCGTCAATAAGAAGGTCAGAGGGATACAGTAATCCTGAAGTGAAGCATCGGAATCTGTAACTAGTGTCACAGGAATGGTTCAAATCATAAACAGTAAGAAGAGTCAGTCTCCTTGTCCTTCATTCTGCACTGTGCCTTTTGTATTTAATTCCGATGCAATTTCTGTGTTTCATCGTCAATAAGAAGGTCCAAGGGATATAGTAAACCTGAAGTGAAGCATCGGAATTCATAACTAGTGTCACAGGAATGGTTCAAAACAGAGTCCTCTTGTACTTAAGTCGGCAATGTGCCTTTTCTATTTAATTCCGATGCAATTTGTATGTTTCATCGTTAATAAGAAGGTCCAAGGGATACAGTAACCCTGGAGTGAAGCATCGGAATCTATAACTAGTGTCACAGGGATGGTTCAAAACATAGACACTAAGAAGAGTCAGTCTTCTTGTACTTAAGTCGGCATTGTGCCTTTTCTATTTAATTCCGACGCAATTTCTGTGTTTCATCGTCAATAAGAAGGGCAGAGGGATACAGTAATCCTAAAGTGAAGCATCTGAACCTGTAACTAGTGTCACAGGAATGGTTCAAAACAAAGTCAGTAAGAAGAGCCAGTCTTCTTGTCCTTAAGTCGGCATTGTGCCTTTTGTATTTAATTCCGATGCAGTTTCTGTGTTTCATCGTCAATAAGAAGGTCCAAGGGACACAGTAAACCTGGAGTGTAGCATCGGAATCTATAACTAGTTTTAGAGGAATGGTTCAAAACATAGACAGTAAGAAGAGTCAGTCTTCGTGTACTTAAGTCGGCATTTTGCCTTTTGTGTGTAATTCCGATGCAATTTCTGTGTTTCATCGTCAATAAGAGGGTCAGAGGGGTACAGTATTCCTGAAGTGAAGCATCGGAAATTATGGCTACTGTCACAGGAATGGTTAAAAACATAATAAGTAAGAAGAGTCAGACTTCTTGTCGTTAAGTCGGCATTGTGCCTTTTGTATTTAATTCCGATGCAATTACTGTGTTTCATCAGCATTAAGAAGGTCCAAGGGATACAGTAAACCTGAGGTGAAGCATCGGAATTTATAACTAGTGTCACAGGAAAGGTTCAAACTTCGTCAGTAAAAAGAGTCAGTCTTCTTGTACTTAAGTCGGCATTGTAACTTTTCTATTTAATTTCGATGCAATTTCTGTGTTTCATCGTCAATGACAAGGTCCAAGGGATACAGTAAACCTGGACTGAAGCATCGGAATCTATAACTAGTGTCAATGGAATGGTTAAAAACATAGACAGTAATAAGAATTGGTCTTCTTGTACTTAAGTCGGCATTGTGCCTTTTGTATTTATTTCCGATGCAATTTCTGTGTTTCATCGTCAATAAGAAGGTCAGAGGGGTACAGTAATCCTGAAGTGAAGCATCGGAATCTATAGATAGTGTCACAGGAATGGTTCAAAACATAGTCAGTAAGAAGAGTCAGACTTCTTGTCCTTAAGTCGGCATTGTGCCTTTTCTATTTAATTCCGATGCAATTTCTGTGTTTCATCGTCAATAACAAGGTCCAAGGGATACAGTAAACCTGAAGTGAAGCATCGGAATCCATAACTAGCGTCACAGGATTGGTTCAAAACATAGTCAGTAAGAAGAGTTAGTCTTCTTGTACTTAAGTCGGCCTTGTGCCTTTTGTATTTAATTCCGATGCAATTTCTGTGTTTCATCGTCAATAAGAAGGTCCAAGGGATACAGTAAACCTGGAGTGAAGCATCGGAATCTCTAAATAGTGTCATTGTTATGGTTCAAAACATAGACATTAAGAAGAGTCAGTCTTCTTGTACTTATGTCGGCATTGTGGCTTTTATATTTAATTACCATTCAATTTCTGTGTTTCATCGTCATTAAGAAGGTCAGAGGGGTACAGTAAACATGAAGTGAAGCATCGGAATCTATAGCTAGTGTCACAGGAATGGTTCAAACATAGTCAGTAAGAAGAGTCAGTCTTCTTGTACTTAAGTCGGCATTGTGCCTTTTCTATTTAATTCCGATGCAAATTCTGTGTTTCATCGTCAATAAGAAGGTCGGAGGGATACAGTTATGCTGAAGTGTAGCATCGGAATCTATAACTAGTGTCACAGGAATGGTTCAAAACAAAGTCAGTAAGAAGGGTCAGTCTTCTTGTCCTTAAGTCGGCATTGTGCCTTTTGTATTTAATTCCGATGCAATTTCTGTGTTTCATCGTCAATACGAAGGTCCAAGTGATACAGTAAACCTGAAGTGAAGCATCGGAATCTATAACTAGTGTCACAGGAATGGTTCAAACATAGTCAGTAAGAAGAGTCAGTCTTCTTGTACTTAAGTCGGCATTGTACCTTTTCTATTTAATTCCGATGCAATTCTTGTGTTTCATCATCAATAAGAAGGTCCAAAGGATACAGTAAACCTGGAGTGAAGCATCGGAATCTATAACTAGTGTCACAGGAATGGTTCAAAGCATAGACAGTAAGAAGAGTCAGTCTCCTTGTACTTAATTTTGCACTGTGCCTTTTGTATTTAATTCCTATGCAATTTCTGTGTTTCATCGTCAATAAGAAGGTCCAAGGGATACAGTAAACATGAAGTGAAGCATCGGAATTTATAACTAGTGTCACAGGAACGGTTCAAAACATAGTAAGAAGAGTCAGTTTTCTTGTACTTAAGTCGGCATTGTGCCTTTTCTATTTAATTCCGATGCAATTTCTGTGTTTCATCGTCAATAACAAGGTCTAAGGGATACAGTAAACCTGAAGTGAAGCATCGGAATCCATAACTAGCGTCACAGGAATGGTTCAAATCATAGTCAGTAAGAAGAGTTAGTCTTCTTGTACTTAAGTCGGCATTGTGCCTTTTGTATTTAATTCCGATGCAATTTCTGTGTTTCATCGTCAATAAGAAGGTCCAATGGATACAGTAAACCTGGAGTGAAGCATCGGAATCTTTAACTAGTGTCAATGTTATGGTTCAAAACATAGACATTAAGAAGAGTCAGTCTTCTTGTACTTAAGTCGGCATTGTACCTTTTCTATTTAATTCCGATGCATTTTCTGTGTTTCATCGTCAATAACAAGGTCCAAGGGATACAGTAAACCTGGAGTGAAGCATCGGAATCTATAACTAGTGTCAATGGAATGGTTCAAAACATAGACAGTAAGAAGAGTCAGTCTTCTTGTACTTATGTCGGCAATGTGCCTTTTGTATTTAATTCCGATGCAATTTCTGTGTTTCATCGTCAATAAGAAGGTCAGAGGGGTACAGTAAACCTAAAGTGAAGCATCGGAATCTATAGCTAGTGTCACAGGAATGGTTCAAAGATAGTCAGTAAGAAGAGTCAGACTTCTTGTTCTTCAGTCGGCATTGTGCCTTTTGTTTTTAATTCCGATGCAATTCTTGTGTTTCATCATCAATAAGAAGGTCCAAAGGATACAGTAATCCTGAAGTAAAGCATCGGAATCTATAACTAGTGTCACAGGAATGGTTCAAAACATAGACAGTAAGAAGGGTCAGTCTCCGTGTACTTAATTTTGCACTGTGCCTTTTGTATTTAATTCCTATGCAATTTCTGTGTTTCATCGTCAATAAGAAGGTCCAAGGGATACAGTAAACATGAAGTGAAGCATCGGAATTTATAACTAGTGTCACAAGAACGGTTCAAACATAGTCAGTAAGAAGAGTCAGTCTTCTTGTACTTAAGTCGGCATTGTGCGTTTTCTATTTAATTCCGATGCAATTTCTGTGTTTCATCGTCAATAAGAAGGACCAAGGGATACAGTAAACCTGAAGTGAAGCATCGGAATCCATAACTAGCGTCACAGGAATGGTTGCAAACATAGTCAGTAAGAAGAGTTAGTCTTCTTGTACTTAAGTCGGCATTGTGCCTTTTGTATTTAATTCCGATGCAATTTCTGTGTTTCATCGTCAATAAGAAGGGCCAAGGGACATAGTAAACCTGGAGTGAAGCATCGGAATCTGTAACTAGTGTCACAGGAATGGTTCAAATCATAGACAGTAAAAAGAGTCAGTCTTCGTGTACTTCAGTCGGCATTTTGCCTTTTGTATTTAATTCCGATGTAATTTTTGTGTTTCATCGTCAATAAGAAGGTCCAAGGGATACAGTAAACCTGAAGTGAAGCATCGGGATCTATAACTGGTGTCACAGGAATCGTTCAAAACATAGTCAGTTAGAAGAGACAGTATTCTTGTACTTAAGTCGGCATAGTGCCTTATCTATATAATTCCGATGCAATTTGTGTGTTTCATCGTCAATAAGAAGGTCCAAGGGATACAGTAAATCTGGAGTGAAGCATCGGAATTTATAACTAGTGTCAATGGTATGGTTCAAAACATAGACAGTAAGAAGAGTCAGTCTTCTTGTACTTAAGTCGGCATTGTGCCTTTAGTATTTAATTACGATGCAATTTCTGTGTTTCATCGTCATTAAGGAGGTCAGAGGGATACAGTAAACCTGAAGTGAAGCATCGGAATCTATAGCTAGTGTCACACGAATGGTTCAAAACATAGTCAGTAAGAAGAGTCAGTCTTTTTGTACTTAAGTCGGAATTGTGCCTTTCTATTTAATTCCGATGCAGTTTCTGTGTTTCATCGTCAATAAGAAGGTCCAAGGGATACAGTAAACCTGAGGTGAAGCATCGGAATCTATAACTAGTGTCACAGGAATGGTTCAAACATAGTCAGTAAGAAGAGTCAGTCTTCTTGTACTTAAGTCGGCATTGTACCTTTTCTATTTAATTCCGATGCAATTTCTGTTTTTCATCGTCAATAACAAGGTCCAAGGGATACAGTAAACCTGGAGTGAAGCATCGGAATCTATAACTAGTGTCAATGGAATGGTTCAAAACATAGACATTAAGAAGAGTCAGTCTTCTTGTACTTAAGTCGGCATTGTACCTTTTCTATTTAATTCCGATGCATTTTCTGTGTTTCATCGTCAATAACAAGGTCCAAGGGATACAGTAAACCTGGAGTGAAGCATCGGAATCTATAACTAGTGTCAATGGAATGGTTCAAAACATAGACAGTAAGAAGAGCCAGTCTTCTTGTACTTATGTCGGCAATGTGCCTTTTGTATTTAATTCCGATGCAATTTCTGTGTTTCATCGTCAATAAGATGGTCAGAGGGGTACAGTAAACCTAAAGTGAAGCATCGGAATCTATAGCTAGTGTCACAGGAATGGTTCAAAAGATAGTCAGTAAGAAGAGTCAGTCTTCTTGTACTTAAGTCGGCATTGTGCCTTTTGTATTTAATTCCGATGCAATTTCTGTGTTTCATCGTCAATAAGAGGGTCACAGGGGTACAGTAAACCGGAAGTGAAGCATCGGAAATTATGGCTACTGTCACAGGAATGGTTAAAGCATAGTCAGTAAGAAGAGTCAGACTTCTTGTCGTTAAGTCGGCATTGTGAATTATGTATTTAATTCCGATGCAATTTCTGTGTTTCATCAGCATTAAGAAGGTCCAAAGGATACAGTAAACCTGGAGTGAAACATCGGAATCTATAACTAGTGTCACAGGAATGGTTCAAAACATAAACAGTAAGAAGAGTCTGTCTCCTTGTCCTTAATTCTGCACTGTGCCTTTTGTATTTAATTCCGATGCAATTTCTGTGTTTCATCGTCAATAAGAATGTCCAAGGGATATAGTAAACCTGAAGTGAAGCATCGGAATTCATAACTAGTGTCACAGGAATGGTTCAAAACATAGACAGTAAGAAGAGTCAGTCTTCTTGTACTTAAGTCGGCATTGTGCCTTTTCTATTTAATTCCGATGCAATTTCTGTGTTTCATCGTCAATAAGAAGTGCAGAGGGATACAGTAATCCTAAAGTGAAGCATCTGAACCTGTAACTAGTGTCACAGGAATGGTTCAAACATAGTCAGTAAGAAGAGTCAGACTTCTTGTCCTTAAGTGGCATTGTGCCTTTTGTATTTAATTCCGATGCAATATCTGTGTTTCATCGTCAATAAGAAGGTCCAAGGGATATAGTAAACCTGGAGTGTAGCATCGAAATCTATAACTAGTGACACAGGAATGGTTCAAATCATAGACAGTAAGAAGAGTCAGTCTTCTTGTACTTAAGTCGGCATTTTGCCTTTTGTATTTAATTCCGATGGAATTTCTGTGTTTCGTCGTCAATAAGACGGTCCAAGTGATACAGTAAACCTGAGGTGAAGCATCGGAATCTATAACTAGTGTCACAGGAATGGTTCAAACATAGACAGTTAGAAGAGTCAGTCTTCTTGTACTTAAGTCGGCATTGTGCCTTTTGTAATTAATTCCGATGCAATTTCTGTGTTTCATCGTCAATAAGAAGGTCAGAGGGATACAGTAAACCTGAACTGAAGCATCGGAATCCATAAGTAGTGTCACAGGAATGGTTCAAAGCATAGTCAGTAAGAAGAGTTAGTCTTCTTGTACTTAAGTCGGCATTCTGCCTTTTGTATTTAATTCCGATGCAATTTCTGTGTTTCATCGTCAATAAGAAGGTCCAAGGGATACAGTAAACCTGAAGTGAAGCATCGGGATCTATAACTGGTGTCACAGGAATCGTTCAAGTCATAGTCAGTAAGAAGAGTCAGTCATCTTGTACTTAAGTCGGCATAGTGCCTTTTCTATTTAATTCCGATGCAATTTGTGTGTTTCATCGTCAAGAAGAAGGTAAAAGGGATACAGTAAACATGGAATGAAGCATCGGAATCTATAACTAGTGTCAATGGTATGGTTCAAAACATAGACAGTAAGAAGAGTCAGTCTTCTTGTACTTAAGTCGGCATTTTGCCTTTTGTATTTAATTCCGATGGAATTTCTGTGTTTCATCGTCAATAAGACGGTCCAAGTGATACTGTAAACCTGAGGTGAAGCATCGGAATCTATAACTAGTGTCACAGGAATGGTTCAAACATAGACAGTAAGAAGAGTCAGTCTTCTTGTACTTAAGTCGGCATTGTGAGTTTTGTATTTAATTCCGATGCAATTTCTGTGTTTCATCGTCAATAAGAAGGTCAGAGGGGTACAGTAATCCTTAATTGAAGCATCGGATTCTGTAGCTAGTGTCACAGGAATGGTTCAAAACATAGTCAGTAAGAAGAGTCGGACTTCTTGTCCTTAAGTCGGCATTGTGCCTTTTGTATTTAATTCCGATGCAATTCTTGTGTTTCATCATCAATACGAAGGTCCAAGGGATACAGTAAACCTGGAGTGAAGCATCGGAATCTATAACTAGTGTCACAGGAATGGTTCAAACATAGACAGTAAGAGGAGTCAGTCTCCTTGTACTTAATTTTGCACTGTGCCTTTTGTATTTAATTCCGATGCAATTTCTGTGTTTCATCGTCAATAAGAAGGTCAGAGGGATACAGTAATCCTAAAGTGAAGCATCGGAATCTGTAACTAGTGTCACAGGAATGGTTCAAATCATAGACAGTAAGAAGATTCAGTCTTCGTGTACTTCAGTCGGCATTTTGCCTTTTGTATTTAATTCCGATGCAATTTCTGTGTTTCATCGTAAATAAGAAGGTCCAAGTGATACAGTAAATCTGAGATGTAGCATCGGAATCAATAACTAGTGTCACAGGAATGGTTCAAACATAGTCAGTAAGAAGAGTCAGTCTTCTTGTACATAAGTCGGCATTGTACCTTTTCTATTTAATTCCGATGCAATTTCTGTGTTTCATCAGCAATAAGAAGGTCCAAGGGATACAGTAAACCTGGATTGAAGAACCGGAATCTATAACTAGTGTCAATGGAATGGTTCAAAAACATAGACAGAAACAAGAGTCAGTCTTCTTGTACTTAAGTCGGCATTTTGCCTTTTGTATTTAATTCCGATGCAATTTCTGTGTTTCATCGTCAATAAGAGGGTCAGAGGGATACAGTAAACCTGAAGTGAAGCATCGGAATCTATAGCTAGTTTCACAGGAATGGTTAAAACATAGTCAGTAAGAAGAGTCAGACTTCTTGTCCTTAAGTTGGCATTGTGCCTTTCCTATTTAATTCCGATGCAATTTCTGTGTTTCGTCGTCAATAAGAAGGATCAAGGGATACAGTAAACCTGGAGGGAGGCATCGGAGTCTATAATTAGTGTCACAGGACTGGTTCAAAAATTGACAGCAATATGAGTTAGTCTTCTTGTACTTAATTCGGCATTGTGCCTTTTGTATTTAATTCCGATGCAATTTCTGTGTTTCATAGTCAATAAGAAGGTCATAGGGATACAGTAAACCTGAAGTGAGGCATCGGAATCCATAACTAGTGTCACAGGAATGGTTCAAAACAAAGTCAGTAAGAAGAGTCAGTCTTCTTGTCCTTAAGTCGGCATTGTGCCTTTTGTATTTAATTCCGAAGCAATTTCTGTGTTTCATCGTCAATAAGAAGGTCCAAGGGATACAGTAAACCTGGAGTATAGCATCGGAATCTATAACTAGTGTCACAGGAATGGTTCAAAACGTAGACAGTAAGAAGAGTCAGTCTTCGTGTACTTAAGTCGGCATTTTGCCTTTTGTATTTAATTCCGATGCAATTTCTGTGTTTCATCGTCAATAACAGGGTATAAGGGATACAGTAAACCTGAGGTGAAGCATCGGAATCTATAACTAGTGTCACAGGAATGGTTCAAACATAGTCAGTAAGAAGAGTCAGCCTTCTTGTACTTAAGTCGGCATTGTACCTTTCCTATTTAATTCCGATGCAATTTCTGTGTTTCATCGTCAATAACAAGGTCCAAGGGATACAGTAAACCTGGAGTAAAGCATCGGAACCAATAACTAGTGTCAATGGAATGGTTCAAAACATAGACAGTAAGAAGAGTCAGTCTTCTTGTACTTAAGTCGGCATTGTGCCTTTTGTATTTAATTCCGATGCAATTTCTGTGTTTCATCGTCAATAAGAGGGTCAGAGGGGTACAGTAAACCTGAAGTGAAGCATCGGAATCTATAGCTAGTGTCACAGGAATGGTTCAAAACATAGTCAGTAAGAAGAGTCAGACTTCTTGTCCTTAAGTCGGCATTGTGCCTTTTGTATTTAATTCCGATGCAATTTCTGTGTTTCATCGTCAATAAGTAGGTCAGAGGGATACAGTAATCCTAAAGTGAAGCATCGGAATCTGTAACTAGTGTCACAGGAATGGTTCAAATCATAGACAGTAAGAAGAGTCAGTCTTCGTGTACTTCAGTCGGCATTTTGCCTTTTGCATTTAATTCCGATGCAATTTCTGTGTTTCATCGTAAATAAGAAGGTCCATGGATACAGTAAACCTGGGGTGAAGCATCGGAATCAACAACTAGTGTCACAGGAATGGTTCAAACATAGTCAGTAAGAAGAGTCAGTCTTCTTGTACATAAGTCGGCATTGTACTTTTTCTATTTAATTCCGATGCAATTTCTGTGTTTCATCGTCAATAACAAGGTCCAAGGGATACAGTAAACCTGGAGTGAAGAATCGGAATCTATAACTAGTGTCAATGGAATGGAACAAAACATAGACAGAAAGAAGAGTCAGTCTTCTTGTACTTAAGTCGGCATTTTGCCTTTTGTATTTAATTCCGATGCAATTTCTGTGTTTCATCGTCAAGAAGAGGGTCAGAGGGGTACAGAAAACCTGAAGTGAAGCATCGGAATCTATAGCTAGTGTCACAGGAATGGTTAAAAACATAGTCAGTAAGAAGAGTCAGACTTCTTGTCCTTAAGTCGGCCTTGTGCCTTTTCAATTTAATTCCGATGCAATTTCTGTGTTTCATCGTTAATAAGAAGGATCAAGGGATACAGTAAACCTGGAGTGAAGCATCGGAGTCTATAAGTAGTGTCACAGGACTGGTTCAAAAATTGACAGTAATAAGAGTCAGTCTTCTTGTACTTAATTCGGCATTGTGCCTTTTGTATTTAATTCCGATGCAATTTCTGTGTTTCATAGTCAATAAGAAGGTCAGAGGGATACAGTAAACCTGAAGTGAGGCATCGGAATACATAACTAGTGTCACAGGAATGGTTCAAAGCAAAGTCAGTAAGAAGAGTCAGTCTTCTTGTCCTTAAGTCGGCATTGTGCCTTTTGTATTTAATTCCGAAGCAATTACTGTGTATCATCGTCAATAAGAAGGTCCAAGGGATACAGTAAACCTGGAGTATAGCATCGGAATCTATAACTAGTGTCATAGGAATGGTTCAAAACGTAGACAGTAAGAAGAGTCAGTCTTCGTGTACTTAAGTCAACATTTTGCCTTTTGTATTTAATTCCGATGCAATTTCTGTGTTTCATCGTCAATAAACAGGTCCAAGGGATACAGTAAACCTGAGGTGAAGGATCGGAATCTATAACTAGTGTCACAGGAATGGTTCAAACATAGTCAGTAAGAAGAGTCAGTTTTCTTGTACTTAAGTCGGCATTGTACCTTTCCTATTTAATTCCGATGCAATTTCTGTGTTTCATCGTCAATAACAAGGTCCAAGGGATACAATAAACCTGGAGTGAAGCATCGGAATCTATAACTAGTGTCAATGGAATGGTTCAAAACATAGACAGTAAGAAGTGTCAGTCTTCTTGTACTTAAGTCGGCATTGTGCCTATTGTATTTAATTCCGATGCAATTTCTGTGTTTCATCGTCAATAAGAGGGTCAGAGGGGTACAGTAAACCTGAAGTGAAGCATCGGAATCTATATCTACTGTCACAGGAATGGTTCAAAACATAGTCAGTAAGAAGAGTCAGACTTCTTGTCCTTAAGTCGGCATTGTGCAATTTGTATTTAATTCTGATGCAATTTCTGTGTTTCATCAGCAATAAGAAGGTCCAAGGGATACAGTAAACCTGGAGTAAAGCATCGGAATCTATAACTAGCGTCACAGGAATGGTTCAAAACATAGACAGTAAGAAGAGTCAGTCTCCTTGTACTTAATTCTGCACTGTGCCTTTTGTATTTAATTCCGATGCAATTTCTGTGTTTCATCGTCAATAAGAAGGTCCAAGGGATACAGTAAACCTGGAGTGAAGCATCGGGATATATAACTAGTGTCACAGGACTGGTTCAAAAATAGACAATAATAAGAGTCAGTCTTCTTGTACTTAATTCGGCATTGTGCCTTTTGTATTTAATTCCGATGCAATTTCTGTGTTTCATCGTCAATAAGAAGGTCGGAGGGATACAGTAAACCTGAAGTGAGGCATCGGAATCCATAACTAGTGTCACAGGAATGGTTCAAAACATAGTCAGTAAGAAGAGTTAGTTTTCTTGTACTTAAGTCGGCATTGTGCCTTCTGTATTTAATTCCGATGCAATTTCTGTGTTTCATCGTCAATAAGAAGGTCCAAGGGATACAGTAAACCCGGAGTGAAGCATCGGAATCTGTAACTAGTGTCACAGGAATGGTTCAAAACATAGTCAGTAAGGAGGGGCAGTCTTCTTGTACTTAAGTCGGCATTGTGCCTTTTGTATTTAATTCCGATTCAATTTCTGTGTTTCATCGTCAATAAGAAGGTCGGAGGGGTACAGTAAACCTGAAACCTGAAGTGAAGCATCGGAATCTATAGCTAGTGTCACAGGAATGGTTCAAAACATAGACAGTAAGAAGAGTCAGTCTTCTTGTACTTAATTCTGCTTTGTGCCTTTTGTATTTAATTCCTATGCAGTGTCTGTGTATCATCGTCAATAAGAAGGTCCAAGGGAAACAGTAAACCTAAAGTGAAGCATCGGAATTTATAACTAGTGTCACAGGAATGGTTCAAAACATAGACAGTAAGAAGAGTCAGTCCCCTTGAACTTAATTCGGCATTGTGCCTTTTGTATTTAATTCCGATGCTATTTCTGTGTTTCATCGTCAATACGAAGGTCAGAGGGATACAGTAAACCTGAAGTGAGGCATCGGAATCCATAACTAGTGTCACAGGAATGGTTCAAAACATAGTCAGTAAAAAGAGTTAGTCTTCTTGTACTTAAGTCGGCATTGTGCCTTTTGTATTTAATTCCGATGCAATTTCTGTGTTTCATCGTCAATAAGAAGGTCCAAGGGATACAGTAAACCCGGAGTGAAGCATCGGAATCTGTAACTAGTGTCACAGGAATGGTTCAAATCATAGACAGTAAGAAGAGTCAGTCTTCCTGTACTTCAGTCGGCATTTTGCCTTTTGTATTTAATTCCGATGCAGTTTTTGTGTTTCATCGTCAATAAGAAGGTCCAAGGGATACAGTAAACCTCAAGTGAAGCATCGGAATCTATAACAGGTGTCACAGGAATGGTTCAAAACATAGTCAGTAGGAAGAGTCGGTCTTTATGTACTTAAGTCGGCATTGTGCCTTTTGTATTTAATTCCGATGTATTTTCTGTGTTTCATCGTCAATAAGAAGGTCCAAGGGATACAGTAAACCTGAAGTGAAGCATCGGAATCTATAACTAGTGTCACAGGAATGGTTCAAAACATAGACAGTAAGAAGAGTCTGTCTTCTTGTCCTTAAGTC
Organism: Schistocerca piceifrons; assembly: GCF_021461385.2. NCBI lineage: Eukaryota > Metazoa > Arthropoda > Insecta > Orthoptera > Acrididae > Schistocerca > Schistocerca piceifrons. The sequence goes on from NW_025727784.1 coordinate 512,515, forward strand.
GGCATTGTGAATTTTGTAATTAATTCCGATGCTATTTCTGTGTTTCATCGTCAATAAGAAGCTCCAAGGGATACAGTAAACCTGGAGTGAAGCATCGGAATCTATAACTAGTGTCACAGAAGTGGTTCAAAACATAGACAGTAATAAGTGTCAGTCTTCTTGTACTTAATTCTGCTTTGTGCCATTTGTATTTAATTCCGATGCAATTTCTGTGTTTCATCGTCGATAAGAAGGTCGGAGGGGTACAGTAAACCTGAAACCTGAAGTTAAGCATCGGAATCTATAGCTAGTGTCACAGGAATGGTTCAAAACATAGACAGTAAGAAGAGTCAGTCTTCTTGTACTTAATTCTGCTTTGTGCCTTTTGTATTTAATTCCGATGCAGTTTCTGTGTATCATCGTCAATAAGAAGGTCCAAGGGATACATTAAACCTGAAGTGAAGCATCGGAATTTATAACTAGTGTCACAGGAATAGTTCAAAACATAGACAGTAAGAAGAGTCAGTCTCGTTGAACTTAATTCGGCATTGTGCCTTTTGTATTTAATTCCGATGCAATTTCTGTGTTTCATCGTCAATACGAAGGTCAGAGGGATACAGTAAACGTGAAGTGAAGCATCGGAATCCATAACTAGTGTCACAGGAATGGATCAAATGATAGTCAGTAGGATGAGTTAGTCTTCTTGTACTTAAGTCGGCGTTGTGCCTTTAGTATTTAATTCAGCTGCAATTTCTGTGTTTCATCGTCAATAAGAAGGTCCAAGGGATACAGTAAACCTGGAGTGAAGCTTCGTAATCTGTAACTAGTGTCACAGGAATGGTTCAAATCATAGACAGTAAAAAGAGTCAGTCTTTGTGTACTTCAGTGGGCATTTTGCCTTTTGTATTGAATTCTGATGCAATTTCTGTGTTTTATCGTCAATGAGAAGGTCCAAGGGATACAGTAAACCTGAAGTGCAGCATCGGTATCTATAACTAGTGTCACAGGAATCGTTCAAAACATAGTCAGTAAGATTAGTCAGTTTTCTTGTACTTAAGTCGGCATAGTGCCTTTTCTATTTAATTCCGATGAAATTTCTGTGTTTCATCGTCAATTAGACGGTCCAAGGGATACAGTAAACCTGGAGTGAAGCATCGGAATCTATAACTAGTGTCTATGGTATGGTTCAAATATAGACAGTAAGAAGAGTCAGTCTTCTTGTACTTACGTCGGTATTGTGCCCTTTGTATTTAATTCCGATGCAATTTCTGTGTTTCATCGTCAATAAGAAGGTCAGAGGGATACAGTAAACCTGAAGTCAAGCTTCGGAATCTATAGCTAGTGACACAGGAATGGTTCAAAACATAGTCAGTAAGAAGAGTCAGCCTTCTTGTCCTTAAGTCGGCATTGTGCCATTTCTATTTAATTCCGATGCTATTTCTGTGTTTCATCGTCAATAAGAAGGTCCAAGGGATACAGTAAACCTGGAGTGAAGAATCGGAATCTATAACTAGTGTCAATGGAATGGTACAAACATAGACAGAAAGAAGAGTCAGTCTTCTTGTACTTAAGTCGGCATTTTGCCTTTTGTATTTAATTCCGATGCAATTTCTGTGTTTCATCGTCAATAAGAGGGTCAGAGGGGTACAGTAAACCTGAAGTGAAGCATCGGAATCTATAGCTAGTGTCACAGGAATGGTTAAAATCATAGTCAGTAAGAAGAGTCAGACTTCTTGTCCTTAAGTCGGCATTGTGCCTTTTCTATTTAATTCCGATGCAATTTCTGTGTTTCATCGTCAATAAGAAGGATCAAGGGATACAGTAAACCTGGAGTGAAGCATCGGAGTCTATAACTAGTGTCACAGGACTGGTTCAAAAATTGACAGTAATAAGAGTCAGTCTTCTTGTACTTAATTCGGCATTGTGCCTTTTGTATTTAATTCCGATGCAATTTCTGTGTTTCATAGTCAATAAGAAGATCAGAGGGATACAGTAAACCTGAAGTGAGGCATCGGAATCCATAACTAGTGTCACAGGAATGGTTCAAAGCAAAGTCAGTAAGAAGAGTCAGTCTTCTTGTCCTTAAGTCGGCATTCTGCCTTTTGTATTTAATTACGAAGCAATTTCTGTGTTTCATCGTCAATAAGAAGGTCCAAGGGATACAGTAAACCTGGAGTATAGCATCGGAATCTATAACTAGTGTCATAGGAATGGTTCAAAACGTAGATTGTAAGAAGAGTCAGTCTTCGTATACTTAAGTCGGCATTTTGCTATTTGTATTTAATTCCGATGCAATTTCTGTGTTTCATCGTCAATAAACAGGTCCAAGGGATACAGTAAACCTGAGGTGAAGCATCGGAATCTATAACTAGTGTCACAGGAATGGTTCAAACATAGTCAGTAAGAAGAGTCAGCCTTCCTGTACTTAAGTCGGCATTGTACCTTTCCTATTTAATTCCGATGCAATTTCTGTGTTTCATCGTCAATAACAAGGTCCAAGGGATACAGTAAACCTGGAGTGAAGCATCGGAATCTATAACTAGTGTCAATGGAATGGTTCAAAACATAGACAGTAAGAAGAGTCAGACTTCTTGTACTTAAGTCGGCATTGTGCCTTTTGTATTTAATTCCGATGCAATTTCTGTGTTTCATCAGCAATAAGAAGGTCCAAGGGATACAGTAAACCTGGAGTAAAGCATCGGAATCTATAACTAGCGTCACAGGAATGGTTCAAAACATAGACAGTAAGAAGAGTCAGTCTCCTTGTACTTAATTCTGCACTGTGCCTTTTGTATTTAATTCCGATGCAATTTCTGTGTTTCATCGTCAATAAGAAGGTCCAAGGGATACAGTAAACCTCAAGTGAAGCATCGGAATCTATAACAGGTGTCACAGGAATGATTCAAAACATAGTCAGTAGGAAGAGTCGGTCTTTATGTACTTATGTCGGCATTGTGCCTTTTGTATTTAATTCCGATGTATTTTCTGTGTTTCATCGTCAATAAGAAGGTCCAAGGGATACAGTAAACCTGAAGTGAAGCATCGGAATCTATAACTAGTGTCACAGGAATGGTTCAAACATAGACAGTAAGAAGAGTCTGTCTTCTTGTCCTTAAGTCGGCATTGTGAATTTTGTAATTAATTCCGATGCTATTTCTGTGTTTCATCGTCAATAAGAAGCTCCAAGGGATACCGTAAACCTGGAGTGAAGCATCGGAATCTATAACTAGTGTCACAGGAATGGATCAAAACATAGTCAGTAGGAAGAGTTAGTCTTCTTGTACTTAAGTCGGCGTTGTGCCTTTTGTATTTAATTCAGATGCAATTTCTGTGTTTCATCGTCAATAAGAAGGTCCAAGGGATACAGTAAACCTGGAGTGAAGCTTCGTAATCTGTAACTAGTGTCACAGGAATGGTTCAAATCATAGACAGTAAGAAGAGTCAGTCTTCGTGTACTTCAGTCGGCATTTTGCCTTTGGTATTTAATTCCGATGCAATTTCTGTGTTTTATCGTCAATGAGAAGGTCCAAGGGATACAGTAAACCTGAAGTGCAGCATCGGTATCTATAACTAGTGTCACAGGAACCGTTCAAAACATAGTCAGTAAGAATAGTCAGTTTTCTTGTACTTAAGTCGGCATAGTGCCTTTTCTATTTAATTCCGATGCAATTTCTGTGTTTCATCGTCAATAAGACGGTCCAAGGGATACAGTAAACCTGGAGTGAAGCATCGGAATCTATAACTAGTGTCAATGGTATCGTTCAAATATAGACAGTAAAAAGAGTCAGTCTTCTTATACTTACGTCGGTATTGTGCCCTTTGTATTTAATTCCGATGCAATTTTTGTGTTTCATCGTCAATAAGAAGGTCAGAGGGATAAAGTAAACCTGAAGTCAAGCATCGGAATCTATAGCTAGTGTCACAGGAATGGTTCAAAACATAGTCAGTAAGAAGAGTCAGTCTTCTTGTCCTTAAGTCGGCATTCTGCCTTTTCTATTTAATTCCGATGCAATTTCTGTGTTTCATCGTCAATAAGAAGGTCCAAGCGATACAGTAAACCTGGAGTGAAGCATCGGAATCTATAACTAGTGTCAATGGTATCGTTCAAATATAGACAGTAAGAAGAGTCAGTCTTCTTGTACTTACGTCGGTATTGTGCCCTTTGTATTTAATTCCGATGCAATTTCTGTGTTTCATCGTCAATAAGAAGATCAGAGGGATACAGTAAACCTGAAGTCAAGCATCTGAATCTATAGCTAGTGTCACAGGAATGGTTCAAAACATAGGCAGTAAGAAGAGTCAGTCTTCTTGTCCTTAAGTCGGCATTCTGCCTTTTCTATTTAATTCCGATGCAATTTCTGTGTTTCATCGTCAATTAGAAGGTCCAAGCGATACAGTAAACCTGGAGTGAAGCATCGGAATCTATAACTAGTGTCACAGGAATGGTTCAAAACATAGACAGTAAGAAGAGTCAGTCTTTATGTACTTACGTCGACATCGTGCCTTTTCTATTTAATTCCGATGCAATTTCTGTGTTTCATCGTCAATGAGAATGTCAGAGGGATACAATAAACCTGAAGTGAAGCATCGGAATCTATAACTAGTGTCACAGGAATGGTTCAAAACAAAGTAAGTTAGAAGAGTCAGTCTTCTTGTCCTTAAGTCGGCATTGTGCCTTTTGTATTTAATTCCGATGCAATTTCTGTGTTTCATCGTCAATAAGAAGGTCCAAGGGATACAGTAAACCTGAGGTGAAGCACCGGAATCTATAACTAGTGTCACACGAATGGTTCAAAGCATAGTCAGTTAGAAGAGGCAGACTTCTTGTACTTAAGTCGGCTGTGTACCTTTTCTATTTAATTCCGATGCAGTTTCTGTGTTTCATCGTCAATATCAAGGTCCAAGGGATACAGTAAACCTGGAGTGAAGCATCGGAATCTATAACTAGTGTCACGGGAATGGTTCAAAACATAAACAGTAAGAAGAGTCAGCCTCCTTGTACTTAATTCTGCATTGTGCCATTTGTATTTAATTCCGATGCATTTTCTGTGTTTCATCGTCAATACGAAGGTAGAAGGGATACAGTAAACCTGAAGTGAAGCATCGGAATTTATAACTAGTGTCACAGGAATGGTTCAAAACATAGTCAGTAAGAAGAGTCAGTCTTCTTGTACTTAAGTCGGCATTGTGCCTTTTCTATTTAATTCCGATGCAATTTCTGTGTTTCATCGTCAATAAGAAGGACCGAGGGAACAGTAAACCTGGAGTGAAGCATCGGAGTCTATAACTAGTGTCACAGGACTGGTTCAAAAATAGACAGTAAGAAGAGTCAGTCTTCTTGAACTTAATTCGGCATTGTGCCTTTTGTATTTAATTCCGATGCAATTTCTGTGTTTCATCGTCAATAAAAAGGTCAGAGGGATACAGTAAACCTGAAGTGAAGCATCGGAATCCATAACTAGTGTCACAGGAATGGTTCAAAGCATAGTCAGTAAGAGGAGTTAGTCTTCTTGTACTTAAGTCGGCATTGTGCCTTTTGTATTTAATTCCGATGCAATTTCTGTGGTTCATCGTCAACAAGAAGGTCCAAGCGATACAGTAAACCTGGAGTGAAGCATCGGGGTCTGTAACTAGTGTCACAGGAATGGTTCAAATCATAGACAGTAAGCAGAGTCAGTCTTCGTGTACATCAGTCGGCATTTTGCCTTTTGTACTTAATTTCGATGCAATTTTTGTGATTCATTGTCAATAAGAAGGTCCAAGGAATACAGTAAACCTGAAGTGAAGCATCGGGATCTATAACTAGTGCCACAGGAATCGTTCAAAACATAGTCAATTAGAAAAGTCAGTCTTCTTGTACTTAAGTCGGCATAGTGCCGTTTCTATTTAATTCCGATGCAATTTGTGTGTTTCATCGTCAATAAGAAGGTCCAAGGGATACAGTAAACCTGAAGTGAAGCATCGGAATCTATACCTAGTGTCAATGGTATGGTTCAAAACATAGACAGTAAGAAGAGTCAGTCTTCTTCTACTTAAGTCGGCATTGTGCCTTTTGAATTTAATTCCGATGCAATTTCTGTGTTTCATCGTCAATAAGAAGGTCCAAGGTATACAGTAAACCTGGAGTGAAGCATCGGAGCCTATAACTAGTGTCACAGGACTGGTTCAAAAGTGGACAGTAATAAGAGTCAGTCTTCTTGAACTTAATTCGGCATTGTGATTTTTGTATTTAATTCCGATGCAATTTCTGTGTTTCATCGTCAATAAGAAGGTCCGAGGGATACAGTAAGCCTGAAGTGAAGCATCGGAATCCATAACTAGCGTCACAGGAATGGTTCAAATCATAGTCAGTATGATGAGATAGTCTTCTTGTACTTAAGTCGGCATTGGGCCTTTTGTATTTAATTCCGATGCAATTTCTGTGTTTCATCGTCAATAAGAAGGTCCAAGGGATACAGTAAACCTGGAGTGAAGCATCGGAATCTGTAACTAGTGTCACAGGAATGGTTCAAATCAAAGACAGTAAGAGGAGTCAGTCTTCGTGTACTTAAGCCGGCATTTTGCCTTTTGTGTTTAATTCCGATTTAATTTCTGTGTTTCATCGTCAATAAGAAGGTCCAAGGGATACAGTAAACCTGAGGTGAAGCATCGGAATTTATAACTAGTGTCACAGGAATAGTTCAAACATAGTCAGTAAAAAGAGTCAGTCTCCTTGTACTTAAGTCGGCATTGTACATTTTCTATTTAATTTCGATGCAATTTCTGTGTTTCATCGTTAATGACAAGGTCCAAGGGATACAGTAAACCTGGAGTGAAGCATCGGAATCTATAACTAGTGTCAATGGAATGGTTAAAAACATAGACAGTAATAAGAATTAGACTTCTTGTACTTAAATCGGCATTGTGCCTTTTGTATTTAATTCAGATGCAATTTCTGTGTTTCATCGTCAATAAGAAGGTCGGAGGGGTACAGCAAACCTGAAGTGAAGCATCGGAATCTATAGATAGTGTCACAGGAATGGTTCAAAACATAGTCTGTAAGAAGAGTCAGACTTCTTGTCCTTAAGTCAGCATTGTGCCTTTTGTATTTAATTCCGATGCAATTTCTGTGTTTCATCATCAATAAGAAGGTCCAAGGGATACAGTAAACCTGGAGAGAAGCATCGGAATCTATAACTAGTGTCGCAGGAATGGTTCAAAGCATAGACAGTAAGAAGAGTCAGTCTCCTTGTACTTAATTCTGCACTGTGCCTTTTGTATTTAATTCCGATGCAATTTCTGTGTTTCATCGTCAATAAGAAGGTCCAAGGGATACAGTGAACCTGAAGTGAAGCATCGGAATTTATAACTAGTGTCACAGGAATGGTTCAAAACATAGTCAGTAAGAAGAGCAGCTTTCTTGTACATAAGTCAGCGTTGTGCCTATTCTATTTAATTCCGATGCAATTTCTGCGTCTCATCGTCAATAAGAAGGTCAGAGGGATACAGTAAACCTGAAGTGAACCATCGGAATCCATAACTAGTGTCACAGGAATGGTTCAAAGCATATTCAGTATGAAGAGTTAGTCTTCTTGTACTTAAGTCGGTATTGTGCCCTTTGTATTTAATTCCGATGCAATTTCTGTGTTTCATCGTCTATAAGAAGATCAGAGGGATACAGTAAACCTGAAGTCAAGCATCTGAATCTATAGCTAGTGTCACAGGAATGGTTCAAAACATAGTCAGTAAGAAGAGTCAGTCTTCTTGTCCTTAAGTCGGCATTCTGCCTTTTCTATTTAATTCCGATGCAATTTCTGTGTTTCATCGTCAATTAGAAGGTCCAAGCGATACAGTAAACCTGGAGTGAAGCATCGGAATCTATAACTAGTGTCACAGGAATTGTTCAAAACATAGACAGTAAGAAGAGTCAGTCTTTATGTACTTACGTCGACATCGTGCCTTTTCTATTTAATTCCGATGCAATTTCTGTGTTTCATCGTCAATGAGAATGTCAGAGGGATACAATAAACCTGAAGTGAAGCATCGGAATCTATAACTAGTGTCACAGGAATGGTTCAAAACAAAGTCAGTTAGAAGAGTCAGTCTTCTTGTCCTTAAGTCGGCATTGTGCCCTTTGTATTTAATTCCGATGCAATTTCTGTGTTTCATCGTCAATAAGAAGGTCCAAGGGATACAGTAAACCTGAGGTGAAGCACCGGAATCTATAAGTAGTGTCACACGAATGGTTCAAAGCATAGTCAGTAAGAAGAGGCAGACTTCTTGTACTTAAGTCGGCTGTGTACCTTTTCTATTTAATTCCGATGCAGTTTCTGTGTTTCATCGTCAATAACAAGGTCCAAGGGATACAGTAAACCTGGAGTGAAGCATCGGAATCTATAACTAGTGTCACGGGAATGGTTCAAAGCATAAACAGTAAGAAGAGTCAGCCTCCTTGTACTTAATTCTGCATTGTGCCATTTGTATTTAATTCCGATGCATTTTCTGTGTTTCATCGTCAATAAGAAGGTAGAAGGGATACAGTAAACCTGAAGTGAAGCATCGGAATTTATAACTAGTGTCACAGGAATGGTTCAAAACATAGTTAGTAAGAAGAGTCAGTCTTCTTGTACTTAAGTCGGCATTGTGCCTTTTCTATTTAATTCCGATGCAATTTCTGTGTTTCATCGTCAATAAGAAGGACCGAGGGAACAGTAAACCTGGAGTGAAGCATCGGAGTCTATAACTAGAGTCACAGGACTGGTTCAAAAATAGACAGTAAGAAGAGTCAGTCTTCTTGAACTTAATTCGGCATTGTGCCTTTTGTATTTAATTCCGATGCAATTTCTGTGTTTCATCGTCAATAAGAAGGTCAGAGGGATACAGTAAACCTGAAGTGAAGCATCGGAATCCATAACTAGTGTCACAGGAATGGTTCAAAGCATAGTCAGTAAGAGGAGTTAGTCTTCTTGTACTTAAGTCGGCATTGTGCCTTTTGTATTTAATTCCGATGCAATTTCTGTGGTTCATCGTCAACAAGAAGGTCCAAGCGATACAGTAAACCTGGAGTGAAGCATCGGGGTCTGTAACTAGTGTCACAGGAATGGTTCAAATCATAGACAGTAAGCAGAGTCAGTCTTCGTGTACATCAGTCGGCATTTTGCCTTTTGTACTTAATTTCGATGCAATTTTTGTGATTCATTGTCAATAAGAAGGTCCAAGGAATACAGTAAACCTGAAGTGAAGCATCGGGATCTATAACTAGTGCCACAGGAATCGTTCAAAACATAGTCAATTAGAAAAGTCAGTCTTCTTGTACTTAAGTCGGCATAGTGCCGTTTCTATTTAATTCCGATGCAATTTGTGTGTTTCATCGTCAATAAGAAGGTCCAAGGGATACAGTAAACCTGAAGTGAAGCATCGGAATCTATACCTAGTGTCAATGGTATGGTTCAAAACATAGACAGTAAGAACAGTCAGTCTTCTTCTACTTAAGTCGGCATTGTGCCTTTTGAATTTAATTACGATGCAATTTCTGTGTTTCATCGTCATTAAGAACGTCAGAGGGATACAGTAAAACTGAAGTGAAGCAACGGAATCTATAGCTAGTGTCACAGGAATAGTTCAAAACATAGTCTGTAAGAAGAGTCGGTCTTCTTGTCCCTATGTCGGCATTGTGCCTTTTCTATTTAATTCCGATGCAATTTCTGTGTTTCATCGTCAATAAGAAGGTCCAAGGTATACAGTAAACCTGAAGTGAAGCATCGGATCTATTACTAGTGGCACAGGAATGGTTCAAAACATGGTCAGTATGAAGAGTCAGTCTTCTTGTACTTAAGTCGGCATTGTGCCTTTTCTATTTAATTCCGATGCAATTTCTGTGTTTCATCGTCAATAAGAAGGACGAAGGGATACAGTAAACCTGGAGTGAAGCATCGGAGCCTATAACTAGTGTCACAGGACTGGTTCAAAAGTGGACAGTAATAAGAGTCAGTCTTCTTGAACTTAATTCGGCATTGTGATATTTGTATTTAATTCCGATGCAATTTCTGTGTTTCATCGTCAATAAGAAGGTCAGAGGGATACAGTAAGCCTGAAGTGAAGCATCGGAATCCATAACTAGCGTCACAGGAATGGTTCAAATCATAGTCAGTATGATGAGTTAGTCTTCTTGTACTTAAGTCGGCATTGGGCCTTTTGTATTTAATTCCGATGCAATTTCTGTGTTTCATCGTCAATAAGAAGGTCCAAGGGATACAGTAAACCTGGAGTGAAGCATCGGAATCTGTAACTAGTGTCACAGGAATGGTTCAAATCATAGACAGTAAGAGGAGTCAGTCTTCGTGTACTTAAGCCGGCATTTTGCCTTTTGTGTTTAATTCCGATTTAATTTCTGTGTTTCATCGTCAATAAGAAGGTCCAAGGGATACAGTAAACCTGAGGTGAAGCATCGGAATTTATAACTAGTGTCACAGGAATAGTTCAAACATAGTCAGTAAAAAGAGTCAGTCTCCTTGTACTTAAGTCGGCATTGTACATTTTCTATTTAATTTCGATGCAATTTCTGTGTTTCATCGTTAATGACAAGGTCCAAGGGATACAGTAAACCTGGAGTGAAGCATCGGAATCTATAACTAGTGTCAATGGAATGGTTAAAAACATAGACAGTAATAAGAATTAGACTTCTTGTACTTAAATCGGCATTGTGCCTTTTGTATTTAATTCAGATGCAACTTCTGTGTTTCATCGTCAATAAGAAGGTCAGAATGGTACAGCAAACCTGAAGTGAAGCATCGGAATGTATAGATAGTGTCACAGGAATGGTTCAAAACATAGTCTGTAAGAAGAGTCAGACTTCTTGTCCTTAAGTCAGCATTGTGCCTTTTGTATTTAATTCCGATGCAATTTCTGTGTTTCATCATCAATAAGAAGGTCCAAGGGATACAGTAAACCTGGAGAGAAGCATCGGAATCTATAACTAGTGTCGCAGGAATGGTTCAAAGCATAGACAGTAAGAAGAGTCAGTCTCCTTGTACTTAATTCTGCACTGTGCCTTTTGTATTTAATTCCGATGCAATTTCTGTGTTTCATCGTCAATAAGAAGGTCCAAGGGATACAGTTAACCTGAAGTGAAGCATCGGAATTTATAACTAGTGTCACAGGAATGGTTCAAAACATAGTCAGTAAGAAGAGTCAGCTTTCTTGTACATAAGTCAGCGTTGTGCCTATTCTATTTAATTCCGATGCAATTTCTGCGTCTCATCGTCAATAAGAAGGTCAGAGGGATACAGTAAACCTGAAGTGAACCATCGGAATCCATAACTAGTGTCACAGGAATGGTTCGAAGCATATTCAGTATGAAGAGTTAGTCTTCTTGTACTTAAGTCGGCATTGTGCCTTTTGTATTTAATTCCGATGTAATTTCTGTGGTTCATCGTCAATAAGAAGGTCCAAGCGATACAGTAAACCTGGATTGAAGCATCGGAATTTGTAGCTAGTGTCACAGGAATGGTTCAAATAATAGACAGTAAGAAGAGTCAGTCTTCGTGTACTTCAGTCGGCATTTTGCCTTTTGTATTTAATTCCGAAGCAATTTTTGTGTTTCATCGTCAAGAAGAAGGTCCAAGGGATACAGTAAACCTTAAGTAAAGCATCGGGATCTATAACTGGTGTCACAGGAATCGTTCAAAACATAGTCAGTAAGAAGAGTCAGTCATCTTGTACTTAAGTCGGCATTGTGCCATTTCTATTTAATTCCGATGCAATTTCTGTGTTTCATCGTCAATAAGAAGGACGGAGGGATACAGTAATCCTGAAGTGTAGCACCGGAATCTATAACTAGTGTCACAGGAATGGTTCAAAACAAAGTCAGTAAGAAGAGTCAGTCTTCTAGTCCTTAAGTCGGAATTGTGCCTTTTGTATTTAATTCCGATGCAATTTCTGTGTTTCATCGTCAATAAGAAGGTCCAAGGGATACAGTAAACCTGGAGTGTAGCATCGGAATCTATAACTAGTGGCACAGGAATGGTTCAAATCATAGACAGCAAGAAGAGTCAGTCTTCGTGTACTTAAGTCGGCATTTTGCCTTTTGTATTTAATTCCGATGCAATTTCTGTGTTTCATCGTCAATAAGAAGGTCCAAGTGATACAGTAAACCTGAGGTGAAGCATCGGAATCTATAACTAGTGTCACAGGAATGGTTCAAACATAGTCAGTAAGAAGAGTCAGTCTTCTTGTACTTAGGTCGGCATTGTATCTTTTCTATTTAATTACGATGCAATTTCTGTGTTTCATCGTCAATAACAAGGTCCAATGGATACAATAAACCTGGAGTGAAGGATCGGAATCTATAACTAGTGTCAATGGAATGGTTCAAATCATAGACAGTAAGAAGAGTCAGTCGTCTTGTACCTAAGTCGGCATTGTGCCTTTTGTATTTAATTCCGATGCAATTTCTGTGTTTCATCGTCAATAAGAAGGTCCAAGGGATACAGTAAGCATGAAGTGAAGCACCGGAATATATAACTAGTGTCACAGGAATGGTTCAAAACATAGTCAGTAAGAAGAGTCAGTCTTCTTGTACTTAAGTCGGCATTGTGCCTTTTCTATTTAATTCCGATGCTATTTCTGTGTTTCATCGTCAATAAGAAGGACCAAGGGATACAGTAAAACTGGAGTGAAGCATCGGTGTCTATAATTAGTGTCACAGGACTGGTTCAAAGATAGACAGTAATAAGAGTCAGTCTTCTTGAACTTAATTTGGCATTGTGCCTTTTGTATTTAATTCCGATGCAATTTCTGTGTTTCATCGTCAATAAGAAGGTCAGAGGGATACAGTAAACCTGAAGAGAAGCATCGGAATCCATAACTAGCGTCACAGGAATGGTTCAAAACACAGTCAGTAAGAAGAGTTAGTCTTCTTGTACTTAAGTCGGCATTGTGCCGTTTGTATTTAATTCCGATGCAATTTCTGTGTTTCATCGTCAATAAGAAGGTCCAAGGGATACAGTAAACCTGGAGTGAAGCATCGGAATCTGTAACTAGTGTCACAGGAATGGTTCAAATCATAGACAGTAAGATGAGTCAGTCTTCGTGTACTTCAGTCGGCATTTTGCATTTTGTATTTAATTCCGATGCAATTTTTGTGTTTCATCGCAAATAAGAAGGTCCAAGGGATACAGTAAACCTGAGGTGAAGCATCGGAATCTATAACTAGTGTCACGGGAATGGTTCAAAACATAAACAGTAAGAAGAGTCAGTCTCCTTGTACTTAATTCTGCTTTGTGCCATTTGTATTTAATTCCGATGCGATTTCTGTGTTTCATCGTCAATAAGAAGGTCAGAGGGATACAGTAAACCTGAAGTGAAGCATCGGAATCCATAACTAGTGTCACAGGAATGGTTCAAAACACAGTCAGTAAGAGGAATTAGTCTTCTTGTACTTAAGTCGGCATTGTGCCTTTTGTATTTAATTCCGATGCAATTTCTGTGGTTCATCGTCAATAAGAAGGTCCAAGCGATAGAGTAAACCTGCAGTGAAGCATCGGCGTCTGTAACTAGTGTCACAGGAATGGTTCAAATCATAGACAGTAAGAGGAGTCAGTCTTCGTGTACATCAGTCGGCATTTTGCCTTTTGTACTTAATTTCGATGTAATTTTTGTGATTCATCGTCAATAAGAAGGTCCAAGGAATACAGTAAACCTGAAGTGAAGCATCGGGATCTATAACTAGTGTCACAGGAATCGTTCTAAACATAGTCAGTTAGAAGAGTCAGTCTTCTTGTACTTAAGTCGGCATAGTGCCATTTCTATTTAATTCCGATGCAATTTGTGTGTTTCATCGTCAATAAGAAGGTCCAAGGGATACAGTAAACCTGGAGTGAAGCATCGGAATCGATACCTAGTGTCAATGGTATGGTTCAAAACATAGACAGTAAGAAGAGTCAGTCTCATTCTACTTAAGTCGGCATTGTGCCTTTTGAATTTAATTACGATGCAATTTCTGTGTTTCATCGTCATTAAGAAGGTCAGAGGGATACAGTAAAACTGAAGTGAAGCAACGGAATCAATAGCTAGTGTCACAGGAATAGTTCAAAACATAGTCTGCAAGAAGAGTCAGTCTTCTTGTCCCTATGTCGGCATTGTGCCTTTTCTATTTAATTCCGATGCTATTTCTGTGTTTCATCGTCAATAACAAGGACCAAGGGATACAGTAAACCTGGAGTGAAGCATCGGAGTCTATAACTAGTGTCACAGGACTGGTTCACAAATGGACAGTAATAAGAGTCAGTCTTCTTGAACTTAATTCGGCATTGTGATTTTTGTATTTAATTCCGATGCAATTTCTGTGTTTCATCGTCAATAAGAAGGTCAGAGGGATACAGTAAGCCTGAAGTGAAGCATCGGAATCCATAACTAGCGTCACAGGAATGGTTCAAAACATAGTCAGTAAGATGAGTTAGTCTTCTTGTACTTAAGTCGCCATTGTGCCTTTTGTATTTAATTCCGATGCAATTTCTGTGTTTCATCGTCATTAAGAAGGTCCAAGGGATACAGTAAACCTTGAGTGAAGCATCGGAATCTGTAACTAGTGTCACAGGAATGGTTCAAATCATGGACAGTAAGAAGAGTCAGTCTTCGTGTACTTCGGTCGGCTTTTTGCATTTTGTATTTAATTCCGATGCAATTTTTGTGTTTCATCGTTAATAAGAATGTCCAAGGGATACAGTAAACCTGAGGTGAAGCATCGGAATCTATAACTAGTGTCACGGGAATGGTTCAAATCATAAGCAGTAAGAAGAGTCAGTCTCCTTGTACTTAATTCTGCATTGTGCCATTTGTATTTAATTCCGATGCATTTTCTGTGTTTCATCGACAATAAGAAGGTAGAAGGGATACAGTAAACCTGAAGTGAAGCATCGGAATTTATAACTAGTGTCACAGGAATGGTTCAAAACATAGTCAGTAAGAAGAGTCAGTCTTCTTGTACTTAAGTCGGCATTGTGCCTTTTCTATTTAATTCCGATGCAATTTCTGTGTTTCATCGTCAATAAGAAGGACCGAGGGAACAGTAAACCTGGAGTGAAGCATCGGAGTCTATAACTAGTGTCATAGGACTGGTTCAAAAATAGACAGTAAGAAGAGTCAGTCTTCTTGAACTTAATTCGGCATTGTGCCTTTTGTATTTAATTCCGATGCAATTTCTGTGTTTCATCGTCAATAAGAAGGTCAGAGGGATACAGTAAACCTGAAGTGAAGCATCGGAATCCATAACTAGTGTCACAGGAATGGTTCAAAGCATAGTCGGTAAGAGGAGTTAGTCTTCTTGTACTTAAGTCGGCATTGTGCCTTTTGTATTTAATTCCGATACAATTTCTGTGGTTCATCGTCAATAAGAAGGTCCAAGCTATACAGTAAACCTGGAGTGAAGCATCGGCGTCTGTAACTAGTGTCACAGGAATGGTTCAAATCATAGACAGTAAGAAGAGTCAGTCTTCGTGTACATCAGACGGCATTTTGCCTTTTGTACTTAATTTCGATGCAATTTTTGTGATTCATCGTCAATAAGAAGGTCCAAGGAATGCAGTAAACCTGAAGTGAAGCATCGGGATCTATAACTAGTTTCACAGGAATCGTTCAAAACATAGTCAGTTAGAAGAGTCAGTCTTCTTGTACTTAAGTCGGCATAGTGCCATTTCTATTTAATTCCGATGCAATGTGTGTGTTTCATCGTCAATAAGAAGGTCCAAGGGATACAGTAAACCTGGAGTGAAGCATCGGAATCTATACCTAGTGTCAATGGTATGGTTCAAAACATAGACAGTAAGAAGAGTCGGTCTTCTTCTACTTAAGTCGGCATTGTGCCTTTTGAATTTAATTACGATGCAATTTCTGTGTTTCATCGTCATTTTAGAAGGTCAGAGGGATACAGTAAAACTGAAGTGAAGCAACGGAATCTATAGCTAAGGTCACAGGAATAGTTCAAAACATAGTCTGTAAGAAGAGTCAGTCTTCTTGTCCCTATGTCGGCATTGTGCCTTTTCTATTTAATTCCGGTGCAATTTCTGTGTTTCATCGTCAATAAGAAGGTCCAAGGTATACAGTAAACCTGAAGTGAAGCATCGGATCTATTACTAGTGGCACAGGAATGGTTCAAAACATAGTCAGTAAGAAGAGTCAGTCCTCTTGTACTTAAGTCGGCATTGTGCCTTTTCTATTTAATTCCGATGCAATTTCTGTGTTTCATCGTCAATAAGAAGGACCAAGGGATACAGTAAACCTGGAGTGAAGCATCGGAGTCTATAACTAGTGTCACATGACTGGTTCAAAAATGGACAGTAATAAGAGTCAGTCTTCTTGAACTTAGTTCGGCATTGTGATTTTTGTATTTAATTCCGATGCAATTTCTGTGTTTCATCGTCAATAAGAAGGTCAGAGGGATACAGTAAGCCTGAAGTGAACCATCGAAATGCATAACTAGCGTCACAGGAATGGTTCAAAACATAGTCAGTAAGATGAGTTAGTCTTCTTGTACTTGAGTCGGCATTGTGCCTTTTGTATTTAATTCCGATGCAATTTCTGTGTTTCATCGTCAATAAGAAGGTCCAAGGGATACAGTAAACCTGGAGTGAAGCATCGGAATCTGTAACTAGTGTCACAGGAATGGTTCAAATCATAGACAGTAAGAAGAGTCAGTCTTCGTGTACTTAAGCCGGCATTTTGCCTTTTGTGTTTAATTCCGATTTAATTTCTGTGTTTCATCGTCAATAAGAAGGTCCAAGGGATACAGTAAACCTGAGGTGAAGCATCGGAATTTATAACTAGTGTCACAGGAATGGTTCAAACATAGTCAGTAAAAAGAGTCAGTCTCCTTGTACTTAAGTCGGCATTGTACATTTTCTATTTAATTTCGATGCAATTTCTGTGTTTCATCGTTAATGACAAGGTCCAAGGGATACAGTAAACCTGGAGTGAAGCATCGGAATCTATAACTAGTGTCAATGGAATGGTTAAAAACATAGACAGTAATAAGAATTAGACTTCTTGTACTTAAGTCGGCATTGTGCCTTTTGTATCTAATTCAGATGCAATTTCTGTGTTTCATCGTCAATAAGAAGGTCAGAGGGGTACAGTAAACCTGAAGTGAAGCATCGGAATCTATAGATAGTGTCACAGGAATGGTTCAAAGCATAGTCTGTAAGAAGAGTCAGACTTCTTGTCCTTAAGTTGGCATTGTGCCTTTTGTATTTAATTCCAATGCAATTTCTGTGTTTCATCATCAATAAGAAGGTCCAAGGGATACAGTAAACCTGGAGAGAAGCATCGGAATCTATAACTAGTGTCGCAGGAATGGTTCAAAACATAGACAGTAAGAAGAGTCAGTCTCCTTGTACTTAATGATGCACTGTGCCTTTTGTATTTATTTCCGATGCAATTTCTGTGTTTCATCGTCAATAAGAAGGTCCAAGGGATACAGTAAACCTGAAGTGAAGCATCGGAATTTATAACTAGTGTCACAGGAATGGTTCAAAGCATAGTCAGTAAGAAGAGTCAGCTTTCTTGTACATAAGTCGGCATTGTGCCTATTCTATTTAATTCCGATGCAATTTCTGTGTTTCATCGTCAATAAGAAGGTCAGAGGGAGACAGTAAACCTGAAGTGAACTATCGGAATCCATAACTAGTGTCACAGGAATGGTTCAAAGCATATTCAGTAAGAAGAGTTAGTCTTCTTGTACTTAAGTCGGCATTGTGCCTTTTGTATTTAATACCGATGCAATTTCTGTGTTTCATCGTCAATAAGAAGGACCAAGGGATACAGTAAACCTGGATTGAAGCATCGGAATTTGTAGCTAGTGTCACTGGAATGGTTCAAATAATAGACAGTAAGAAGAGTCAGTCTTCGTCTACTTCAGTCGGCATTTTCCCTTTTGTATTTAATTCCGATGCAATTTTTGCGTTTCATCGTCAAGAAGAAGGTCCAAGGGATGCAGTAAACCTGAAGTGAAGCATCGGCATCTATAACTGGTGTCACAGGAATCGTTCAAAACATAGTCAGTAAGAAGAATCAGCCATCTTGTACTTAAGTCGGCATTGTGCCTTTTCTATTTATTTCCGATGCAATTTCTGTGTTTCATCGTCAATAAGAAGGACGGAGGGATACAGTAATCCTGAAGTGTAGCATCGGAATCTATAACTAGTGTCACAGGAATGGTTCAAAACAAAGTCAGTAAGAAGAGTCAGTCTTCTTGTCCTTAAGTCGGAATTGTGCCTTTTGTATTTAATTCCGATGCAATTTCTGTGTTTCATGGTCAATAAGAAGGTCCAAGGGATACAGTAAACCTGGAGTGTAGCATCGGAATCTATAACTAGTGTCACAGGAATGGTTCAAACATAGTCAGTAAGAAGAGTCAGTCTTCTTGTACTTAGGTCGGCATTGTAACTTTTCTATTTAATTCCGATGCAATTTCCGGGATTCATCGTCAATAACAAGGTCCAAGGGATACAATAAACCTGGAGTGAAGGATCGGAATCTATAACTAGTGTCTATGGAATGGTTCAAAACATAGACAGTAAGAAGAGTCAGTCTTCTTGTACCTAAGTCGGCATTGTGCCTTTTGTATTTAATTCCGATGCAATTTCTGTGTTTCATCGTCAATAAGAAGGACCAAGGGAGACAGTAAACTGGAGTGAAGCATCGGTGTCTATAACTAGTGTCACAGGACTGGTTCAAAACATAGACAGTAATAAGAGTCAGTCTTCTTGAACCTAATTTGGCATTGTGCCTTTTGTATTTAATTGCGATGCAATTTGTGTGTTTCATCGTCAGTAAGAAGGTCAGAGGGATACAGTAAACCTGAAGAGAAGCATCGGAATCCATAACTAGCGTCACAGGAATGTTTCAAAACATAGACAGTAGGAAGAGTCAGTCTTCTAGTACTTAAGTCGGCATTGTGCCGTTAGTATTTAATTCCGATGCAATTTCTGTGTTTCATCGTCAATAAGAAGGTCCAAGGGATACAGTAAACGTGAAGTGAAGCATTGGATCTATAACTGGTGTCACAGGAATGGTTCAATACATAGTCAGTAAGAAGAGTCAGTCTTCTTGTACTTAAGTCGGCATTGTGCCTTTTCTATTTAATTCCGATGCAATATCTGTGTTTCATCGTCAATAAGAAGGTCCAAGGGATAAAGTAATTATGAAGTGAAGCATCGGAATCTATAACAAGTGTCAATGGAATGGTTCAAAACATAGTCAGTTAGAAGAGTCAGTCTTCTTCTACTTAAGTCGGCATTGTGCCTTTTCATTTAATTCCGATGCAATTTCTGTGTTTCATCGTCAATAAGAAGGTCCAAGGGATAAAGTTAACCTGGAGTGAAGCATCGGAATCTATAACTAGTGTCACAGGAATGGTTTAAAACATAGACAGTAAGAAGAGTCAGTCTTCTTGTCCTTAAGTCGGCATATTGACTTTTGTAATTAATTCCGATGCAATTTCTGTGTTCCATCGTCAATACGAAACTCCAAGGGATACAGTAAACCTGGAGTGAAGCATCGGAATCTATAACTAGTGTCACAGAAGTGGTTCAAAACATAGACAGTAATAAGAGTCAGTCTTCTTGTACTTAATTCTGCTTTGTGCCCATTGTATTTAATTCCGATGCAATTTCTGTGTTTCATCGTCAATTAGAAGGTCCAAGGGATACAGTAAACCTGAAGTGAAGCATCGGTATTTATAACTAGTGTCACAGGAATGGTTCAAAACATAGTCAGTAAGGAGAGGCAGCCTTCTTGTACTTAAGTCGGCATTGTGCCTTTTGTATTTAATTCCGATGCAATTTCTGTGTTTCATCGTCAATAAGAAGGTCAGAGGGGTACAGTAAACCTGAAACCTGAAGTGAAGCATCGGAATCTATAGCTAGTGTCAGAGGAATGGTTCAAAACATAGACAGTAAGAAGAGTCAGTCTTCATATACTTAATTCTGCTTTGTGCCTTTTGTATTTAATTCCGATGCAATTTCTGTGTTTCATCGTCAATAAGAAGGTCCAAGGGATACAGTAAACCTGAAGTGAAGCCTCGGAATTTATAACTAGTGTCACAGGAATGGTTCAGAACATAGACAGTAAGAAGAGTCAGTCTTCTTGTACCTAAGTCGACATTGTGCTTTTTGTATTTAACTCCGATGGAATTTCTCTGTTTCATCGTCAATAAGAAGGTCAGAGGGATACAGTAAACCTGGAGAGAAGCATCGGAATCTATAACTAGTGTCACAGGAATGGTTCAAATCATAGACAGTAAGAAGAGTCAGACTTCTTTTACTTAAGTCGGCATTGTGCCTTTTGTATTTAATTCCGATGCAATTTCTGTGTTTCATCGTCAATAAGAGTGTCAGAGGGGTACAGTAAACCTGAAGTGAAGCATCGGAATCTATAGCTAGTGTCACAGGAATGGTTAAAAACATAGTCAGTAAGAAGAGTCAAACTTCTTGTCCTTAAGTCGGCATTGTGCCTTTTGTATTTAATTCCGATGCAATTTCTGTGTTTCATCATCAATAAGAAGGTCCAATGGATACAGTAAACCTGGAGTGAAGCATCGGAATCTATAACTAGTGTCACAGGAATGGTTCAAGATAAAGTCAGTAAGAAGAGTCAGTCTTCTTGTACTTAAGTCGGCATTGTGCCTTTTGTATTTAATTCCGATGCAATTTCTGCGTTTCATCGTCAATAACAAGGTCCAAGGGATACAGTAAACCTGGAGTGAAGAATCGGAATCTATAACTAGTGCCAATGGAATGGTTCAAAACATAGACAGAAAGAAGAGTCAGCCTTCTTGTACTTATGTCGGCATTTGCCTTTTGTATTTAATTCCGATGCAATTTCTGTGTTTCATCGTCAACAAGAGTGTCAGAGGGGTACAGCAAACCTGAAGTGAAGCATCGGAATCTATAGCTAGTGTCACAGGAATGGTTAAAAACATATTCAGTAAGAAGAGTCAAACTTCTTGTCCTTAAGTCGGCATTGTGCCTTTTGTATTTAATTCCGATGCAATTTCTGTGTTTCATCATCAATAAGAAGGTCCAATGGATACAGTAAACCTGGAGTGAAGCATCGGAGCCTATAACTAGTGTCACAGGACTGGTTCAAACATAGACAGTAATAAGAGTCAGTCCTCTTGTCCTTAATTCGGCATTGTGCCTTTTGTATTTAATTCCGATGCAATTTCTGTGTTTCATCGTCAATAAGAAGGTCACAGGGATACAGTAAACCTGAAGTGAGGCATTGGAATCCATAACTAGTGTCACAGGAATGGTTCAAAACATAGTCAGTAAGAAGAGTTAGTCTTCTTGTACTTAAGTCGGCATTGTGCCCTTTGTATTTAATTCCGATGGAAGTTCTGTGTTTCATCGTCAATGAGAAGGTCCAAGGGATACAGTAAACCTGGAGTGAAGCATCGGAATCTGTAACTAGTGTCACAGGAATGGTTCAAATCATAGACAGTAAGAAGAGTCAGTCTTCGTGTACTTCAGTTGGAATTTTGCCTTTTGTTTTTAATTCCGATGCAATTTTTGTGTTTCATCGTCAATAAGAAAGTCCAAGGAATACAGAAAAACCTGGAGTGAAGCATCGGAATCTATAACTAGTGTCACAGGAATGGTTCAAAACAAAGTCAGTAAGAAGAGTCAGTCTTCTTGTACTTAAGTCGGCATTGTGCCTTTTGTATTTAATTCCGATGCAATTTCTGCGTTTCATCGTCAATAACAAGGTCCAAGGGATACAGTAAACCTGAGGTGAAGCATCGGAATCTATAACTAGTGTCACAGGAATGGTTCAAACATAGTCAGTAAGAAGAGTCAGTGTTCTTGTACATAAGTCGGCATTGTACCTTTTCTATTTAATTCCGATGCAATTTCTGTGTTTCATCGTCAATAACAAGGTCCTAGGGATACAGTAAACCTGGAGTGAAGAATCGGAATCTATAACTAGTGTCAATGGAATGGTTCAAAACATAGACAGAAAGAAGAGTCAGTCTTCTTGTACTAATGTCGGCATTTTGCCTTTTGTATTTAATTGCGATGCAATTTCTGTGTTTCATCGTCAATAAGAGTGTCAGAGGGGTACAGTAAACCTGAAGTGAAGCATCGGAATCTATAGCTAGTGTCACAGGAATGGTTAAAAACATAGTCAGTAAGAAGAGTCAAACTTCTTGTCCTTAAGTCGGCATTGTGCCTTTTGTATTTAATTCCGATGCAATTTCTGTCTTTCATCATCAATAAGAAGGTCCAAGGGATACAGTAAACCTGGAGTGAAGCATCGGAATCTATAACTAGTGTCACAGGAATAGTTCATATCATAAACAGTAAGAAGAGTCAGTTTCCTTGTACTTAGTTCTGCACTGTGCCTTTTGTATTTAATTCCGATGCAATTTCTGCGTTTCATCGTCAATAAGAAGGTCCAAGGGATACAGTAAACATGAAGTGAAGCATCGGAATTTATAACTAGTGTCACAGGAATGGTTCAAAAAAAAGTCAGTAAGAAGAGTCAGTCTTCTTGTACTTAAGTCGGCATTGTGCCTTTTCAATTTAATTCCGTTGCAATTTCTGTGTTTCATAGTCAATAAGAAGGACCAAGAGATACAGTAAACCTGGAGTGAAGCATCGGAGTCTATAACTAGTCTCACAGGACTGGTTCAAATATAGGCAGTAATAAGAGTCAGTCCTCTTGTACTTAATTCGGCATTGTGCCTTTTGTATTGAATTCCGATGCAATTTCTGTGTTTCATCGTCAATAAGAAGGTCAGAGGGATACAGTAAACCTGAAGTGAGGCATTGGAATCCGTAACTAGTGTCACAGGAATGCTTCAAAACATAGTCAGTAAGAAGAGTTGGTCTTCTTGTACTTAAGTCGGCATTGTGCCTTTTGTATTTAATTCCGATGGAATTTCTGTGTTTCATCGTCAATAAGAAGGTGCAAGGAATACAGTAAACCTGGAGTGAAGCATCGGAATCTGTAACTAGTGTCACAGGAATGGTTCAAATCATAGACAGTAAGAAGAGTCAGTCTTCGTGTACTTCAGTTGGCATTTTGCCTTTTGTATTTAATTCCGATGCAATTTTTGTGTTTCATCGTCAATAACAAGGTCCAAGGGATACAGTAAACCTGAGGTGAAGCATCGGAATCTATAACTAGTGTCACAGGAATGGTTCAAACATAGTCAGTAAGAAGAGTCAGTGTTCTTGTACATAAGTCGGCATTGTACCTTTTCTATTTAATTCCGATGCAATTTCTGTGTTTCATCGTCAATAACAAGGTCCTAGGGATACAGTAAACCTGGAGTGAAGAATCGGAATCTATAACTAGTGTCAATGGAATGGTTCAAAACATAGACAGAAAGAAGAGTCAGTCTTCTTGTACTAATGTCGGCATTTTGCCTTTTGTATTTAATTGCGATGCAATTTCTGTGTTTCATCGTCAATAAGAGTGTCAGAGGGGTACAGTAAACCTGAAGTGAAGCATCGGAATCTATAGCTAGTGTCACAGGAATGGTTAAAAACATAGTCAGTAAGAAGAGTCAAACTTCTTGTCCTTAAGTCGGCATTGTGCCTTTTGTATTTAATTCCGATGCAATTTCTGTCTTTCATCATCAATAAGAAGGTCCAAGGGATACAGTAAACCTGGAGTGAAGCATCGGAATCTATAACTAGTGTCACAGGAATAGTTCATATCATAAACAGTAAGAAGAGTCAGTTTCCTTGTACTTAATTCTGCACTGTGCCTTTTGTATTTAATTCCGATGCAATTTCTGCGTTTCATCGTCAATAAGAAGGTCCAAGGGATACAGTAAACATGAAGTGAAGCATCGGAATTTATAACTAGTGTCACAGGAATGGTTCAAAAAAAAGTCAGTAAGAAGAGTCAGTCTTCTTGTACTTAAGTCGGCATTGTGCCTTTTCAATTTAATTCCGTTGCAATTTCTGTGTTTCATAGTCAATAAGAAGGACCAAGAGATACAGTAAACCTGGAGTGAAGCATCGGAGTCTATAACTAGTCTCACAGGACTGGTTCAAATATAGGCAGTAATAAGAGTCAGTCCTCTTGTACTTAATTCGGCATTGTGCCTTTTGTATTGAATTCCGATGCAATTTCTGTGTTTCATCGTCAATAAGAAGGTCAGAGGGATACAGTAAACCTGAAGTGAGGCATTGGAATCCGTAACTAGTGTCACAGGAATGGTTCAAAACATAGTCAGTAAGAAGAGTTGGTCTTCTTGTACTTAAGTCGGCATTGTGCCTTTTGTATTTAATTCCGATGGAATTTCTGTGTTTCATCGTCAATAAGAAGGTGCAAGGAATACAGTAAACCTGGAGTGAAGCATCGGAATCTGTAACTAGTGTCACAGGAATGGTTCAAATCATAGACAGTAAGAAGAGTCAGTCTTCGTGTACTTCAGTTGGCATTTTGCCTTTTGTATTTAATTCCGATGCAATTTTTGTGTTTCATCGTCAATAAGAAGGTCCAAGGAATACAGTAAACCTGAAGTGAAGCATCGGGATTTATAACTGGTGTCACAGGAATCGTTCAAACATTGTCAGTAAGAGGAGTCAGTCTTCTTGTACTTAAGTCGGCATAGTGCCTTTTCTATTTAATTCCGATGCTATTTGTGTGTTTCATCGTCAATAAGAAGGTCCAAGGGATACAGTAAACCTGGAGTGAAGCATCGGAATCTATAACTAGTGTCAATGGTATGGTTCAAAACATAGACAGTAAGAAGAGTCAGTCTTCTTGTACTTAAGTCGGCATTGTGCCTTTTGTATTTAATTACGATGCAATTTCTGAGTTTCATTGTCATTAAGAAGGTCAGAGGGATACAATAACCCGAAGTGAACCATCGGAATCTATAGCTAGTGTCACAGGAATGGTTCAAAACATAGTCAGTAAGAAGAGTCAGTCTTTTTGTCCTTATGTCGGCATTGTGCCTTTTGTATTTCATTCCGATGCAATTTCTGTGTTTCATCGTCAATACGAAGGTCCAAGGGATACAGTAAACCAGGAGTGAAGCATCGGAATCTAAAACTAGTGTGACAGGAATGGTTCAAAACATAGACAGTAAGAAGTGTAAGTCTTCTTGTACTTAATTCGGCATTGTGCCTTTTGTATTTAATTCCGATGCAATTTCTGTGTTTCATCGTCAATAAGAAGGTCCAAGGGATACAATAAACCTCAAGTGAAGCATCGGAATGTATAACGGGTGTCACAGGAATGGTTCAAACATAGTCAGTAGGAAGAGTCGGTCTTCATGTACTTAAGTCGGCATTGTGCCTTTTGTATTTAATTCCGATGTATTTTCTGTGTTTCATCGTCAATAAGAATGTCCAAGGGATACAGTAATCCTGAAGTGAAGCATCGGAATCTATAACTAGTGTCACAGGAATGGTTCAAAACATAGACAGTAGGAAGAGTCAGTCTTCTTGTACTTAAGTCGGCATTGTGATGTTAGTATTTAATTCCGATGCAATTTCTGTGTTTCATCGTCAATAAGAAGGTCCAAGGGATACAGTAAACGTGAAGTGAAGCATTGGATCTATAACTGGTGTCACAGGAATGGTTCAATACATAGTCAGTAAGAAGAGTCAGTCTTCTTGTACTTAAGTCGGCATTGTGCCTTTTCTATTTAATTCCGATGCAATATCTGTGTTTCATCGTCAATAAGAAGGTCCAAGGGATAAAGTAATTATGAAGTGAAGCATCGGAATCTATAACAAGTGTCAATGGAATGGTTCAAAACATAGTCAGTAAGAAGAGTCAGTCTTCTTGTACTTAAATCGGCATTGTGCCTTTTCCATTTAATTCCGATGCAATTTCTGTGTTTCATCGTCAATAAGAAGGTCCAAGGGATAAAGTTAACCTGGAGTGAAGCATCGGAATCTATAACTAGTGTCACAGGAATGGTTTAAAACATAGACAGTAAGAAGAGTCAGTCTTCTTGTCCTTAAGTCGGCATTGTGACTTTTGTAATTAATTCCGATGCAATTTCTGTGTTCCATCGTCAATAAGAAGCTCCAAGGGATACAGTAAACCTGGAGTGAAGCATCGGAATCTATAACTAGTGTCACAGAAGTGGTTCAAAACATAGACAGTAATAAGAGTCAGTCTTCTTGTACTTAATTCTGCTTTGTGCCTATTGTATTTAATTCCGATGCAATTTCTGTGTTTCATCGTCAATAAGAAGGTCCAAGGGATACAGTAAACCTGAAGTGAAGCATCGGTATTTATAACTAGTGTCACAGGAATGGTTCAAAACATAGTCAGTAAGGAGAGGCAGCCTTCTTGTACTTAAGTCGGCATTGTGCCTTTTGTATTTAATTCCGATGCAATTTCTGTGTTTCATCGTCAATAAGAAGGTCAGAGGGGTACAGTAAACCTGAAACCTGAAGTGAAGCATCGGAATCTATAGCTAGTGTCACAGGAATGGTTCAAAACATAGACAGTAAGAAGAGTCAGTCTTCATATACTTAATTCTGCTTTGTGCCTTTTGTATTTAATTCCGATGCAATTTCTGTGTTTCATCGTCAATAAGAAGGTCCAAGGGATACAGTAAACCTGAAGTGAAGCCTCGGAATTTATAACTAGTGTCACAGGAATGGTTCAGAACATAGACAGTAAGAAGAGTCAGTCTTCTTGTACCTAAGTCGACATTGTGCTTTTTGTATTTAACTCCGATGGAATTTCTCTGTTTCATCGTCAATAAGAAGGTCAGAGGGATACAGTAAACCTGGAGTGAAGCATATGAATCTATAACTAGTGTCACAGGAATGGTTCAAATCATAGACAGTAAGAAGAGTGAGACTTGTTTTACTTAAGTCGGCATTGTGCCTTTTGTATTTAATTCCGATGCAATTTCTGTGTTTCATCGTCAATAAGAGTGTCAGAGGGGTACAGTAAACCTGAAGTGAAGCATCGGAATCTATAGCTAGTGTCACAGGAATGGTTAAAAACATAGTCAGTAAGAAGAGTCAAACTTCTTGTCCTTAAGTCGGCATTGTGCCTTTTGTATTTAATTCCGATGCAATTTCTGTGTTTCATCATCAATAAGAAGGTCCAATGGATACAGTAAACCTGGAGTGAAGCATCGGAATCTATAACTAGTGTCACAGGAATGGTTCAAAATAAAGTCAGTAAGAAGAGTCAGTCTTCTTGTACTTAAGTCGGCATTGTGCATTTTGTATTTAATTCCGATGCAATTTCTGCGTTTCATCGTCAATAACAAGGTCCAAGGGATACAGTAAACCTGGAGTGAAGAATCGGAATCTATAACTAGTGCCAATGGAATGGTTCAAACATAGACAGAAAGAAGAGTCAGTCTTCTTGTACTTATGTCGGCATTTGCCTTTTGTATTTAATTCCGATGCAATTTCTGTGTTTCATCGTCAACAAGAGTGTCAGAGGGGTACAGTAAACCTGAAGTGAAGCATCGGAATCTATAGCTAGTGTCACAGGAATGGTTAAAAACATATTCAGTAAGAAGAGTCAAACTTCTTGTCCTTAAGTCGGCATTGTGCCTTTTGTATTTAATACCGATGCATTTTCTGTGTTTCATCATCAATAAGAAGGTCCAATGGATACAGTAAACCTGGAGTGAAGCATCGGAGCCTATAACTAGTGTCACAGGACTGGTTCAAAAATAGACAGTAATAAGAGTCAGTCCTCTTGTCCTTAATTCGGCATTGTGCCTTTTGTATTTAATTCCGATGCAATTTCTGTGTTTCATCGTCAATAAGAAGGTCAGAGAGATACAGTAAACCTGAAGTGAGGCATTGGAATCCATAACTAGTGTCACAGGAATGGTTCAAAACATAGTCAGTAAGTAGAGTTAGTCTTCTTGTACTTAAGTCGGCATTGTGCCCTTTGTATTTAATTCCGATGGAATTTCTGTGTTTCATCGTCAATGAGAAGGTCCAAGGGATACAGTAAACCTGGAGTGAAGCATCGGAATCTGTAACTAGTGTCACAGGAATGGTTCAAATCATAGACAGTAAGAAGAGTCAGTCTTCGTGTACTTCAGTTGGCATTTTGCCTTTTGTTTTTAATTCCGATGCAATTTTTGTGTTTCATCGTCAATAAGAAAGTCCAAGGAATACAGAAAAACCTGGAGTGAAGCATCGGAATCTATAACTAGTGTCACAGGAATGGTTCAAAACAAAGTCAGTAAGAAGAGTCAGTCTTCTTGTACTTAAGTCGGCATTGTGCCTTTTGTATTTAATTCCGATGCAATTTCTGCATTTCATCGTCAATAACAAGGTCCAAGGGATACAGTAAACCTGGAGTGAAGAATCGGAATCTATAACTAGTGTCAATGGAATGGTTCAAAACATAGACAGAAAGAAGAGTCAGTCTTCTTGTACCTATGTCGGCATTTTGCCTTTTGTATTTAATTCCGATGCAATTTCTGTGTTTCATCGTCAATAAGAGTGTCAGAGGGGTACAGTAAACCTGAAGTGAAGCATCGGAATCTATAGCTAGTGTCACAGGAATGGTTAAAAACATACTCAGTAAGAACAGTCAAACTTCATGTCCTTAAGTCGGCATTGTGCCTTTTGTATTTAATTCCGATGCAATTTCTGTGTTTCATCATCAATAAGAAGGTCCAAGGGATACAGTAAACCTGGAGTGAAGCATCGGAGTCTATAACTAGTGTCACAGGACTGGTTCAAAAATAGACAGTAATAAGAGTCAGTCCTCTTGTCCTTAATTCGGCATTGTGCCTTTTGTATCTAATTCCGATGCAATTTCCGTGTTTCATCGTCAATAAGAAGGTCAGAGGGATACAGTAAACCTGAAGTGAGGCATTGGAAACCATAACTAGTGTCACAGGAATGGTTCAAAACATAGTCAGTAAGAAGAGTTAGTCTTCTTGTACTTAAGTCGGCATTGTGCCTTTTGTGTTTAATTCCGATGCAATTTCTGTGTTTCATCGTCAATAAGAAGGTCAGAGGGATACAGTAAACCTGAAGTGAAGCATCGGAATCCATAGCTAGTGTCACAGGAATGGATCAAAACATAGTCAGTAGGAAGACTTAGTCTTCTTGTACTTAAGTCGGCGTTGTGCTTTTTGTATTTAATTCTGATGCAATTTCTGTGTTTCATCGTCAATAAGAAGGTCCAAGGGATACAGTAAACCTGAAGTGAAGCATCGTAATTTATAACTAGTGTCACAGGAATGGTTCAAAACATAGTCAGTAAGGAGATGCAGTCCTCTTGTACTTAAGTCGGCATTGTGCCTTTTGTATTTAATTCCGATGCAATTTCTGTGTTTCATCGTCAATAAGAAGGTCAGAGGGGTACAGTAAACCTGAAACCTGAAGTGAAGCATCGCAATCTATAGCTAGTGTCACAGGAATGGTTCAAAACATAGACAGTAGGAAGAGTCGGTCTTCATGTACTTAAGTCGGCATTGTGCCTTTTGTATTTAATTCCGATGTATTTTCTGTGTTTCATCGTCAATAAGAAGGTCCAAGGTATACAGTAAACCTGAAGTGAAGCATCGGAATCTATAACTAGTGACACAGGAATGGTTCAAAACATAGACAGTAGGAAGAGTCAGTCTTCTTGTACTTAAGTCGGCATTGTGTCGTTAGTATTTAATTCCGAAGCAATTTCTGTGCTTCATCGTCAATAAGAAGGTCCAAGGGATACAGTAAACCTGAAGTGAAGCATTGGATCTATAACTGGTGTCTCAGGAATGGTTCAAAACATAGTCAGTAAAAAGAGTCAGTCTTCTTGCACTTAAGTGGGCATTGTGCCTTTTATATTTAATTCCGATGCAATATCTGTGTTTCATCGTCAATAAGAAGGTCCAAGGGATACAGTAAACATGAAGTGAAGCATCGGAATCTATAACAAGTGTCAATGGAATGGTTCAAAACATAGTCAGTAAGAAGAGTCAGTCTTCTTGTACTTAAGTCGGCATTGTGCCTTTTTTATTTAATTCCGATGCCATTTCTGTGTTTCATCGTCAATAAGAAGGTCCAAGGGATAAAGTAAACCTGGAGTGAAGCATCGGAATCTATAACTAGTGTCACAGGAATGGTTCAAAACATAGACAGTAAGAAGAGTCAGTCTTCTTGTCCTTAAGTCGGCATTGTGACTTTTGTAATTAATTCCGATGCAATTTCTGTGTTTCATCGTCAATAAGCCGGTCCAAGGGATACAGTAAACCTGGAGTGAAGCATCGGAATCTATAACTAGTGTCACAGAAGTGGTTCAAAACATAGACAGTACTTAATTCTGCTTTGTGCCTTTTGTATTTAATTCCGATGCAATTTCTGTGTTTCATCGTCAATAAGAAGGTCCAAGGGATACAGTAAACCTGAAATGAAGCATCGGAATTTATAACTAGTGTCACAGGAATGGTTCAAAACATAGTCAGTAAGGAGAGGCAGTCTTCTTGTACTTAATTCTGCTTTGTGCCTTTTGTATTTAATGCCCATGCAATTTCTGTGTTTCATCATTAATAAGAAGGTACAAGGGATATAGTAAACCTGAAGTGAAGCATCGGAATTTATAACTAGTGTCACAGGAATGGTTCAAACATAGACAGTAAGAAGAGTCAGTCTTCTTGTACTTAAGTCGGCATTGTGCTTTTTGTATTTAACTCCGATGGAATTTCTGTGTTTCATCGTCAATAAGAAGGTCAGAGGGATACAGTAAACCTGGAGTGAAGCATCGGAATCTATAACTAGTGTCACAGGAATGGTTCAAACATAGACAGTAAGAAGAGTCAGACTTCTTTTACTTAAGTCGGCATTGTGCCTTTTGTATTTAATTCCGATGCAATTTCTGTGTTTCATCGTCAATAAGAAGGACCAAGCTATACAGTAAACCTGGAGTGAAGCATCGGAGTCTATAACTAGTGTCACAGGACTAGTTCAAAAATAGACAGTTTATAAGAGTCAGTCTCCTTGAGCTTAATTCGGCATTGTGCCTTTTGTATTTATTTCCGATGCAATTTCTGTGTTTCATCGTCAATAAGAAGGTCCAAGGGATACAGTAAACCTCAAGTGAAGCATCGGAATCTATAACGGGTGTCACAGGAATGGCTCAAACATAGTCAGTAGGAAGAGTCGGTCTTCATGTACTTAAGTCGGCATTGTGCCTTTTGTATTTAATTCCGATGTATTTTCTGTGTTTCATCGTCAATAAGAAGGTCCAAGGGATACAGTAAACCTGAAGTGAAGCATCGGAATCTATAACTAGTGTCACTGGAATGGTTCAAAACATAGACAATAGGAAGAGTCAGTCTTCTTGTACTTAAGTCGGCATTGTGCCGTTGGTATTTAATTCCGATGCAATTTCTGTGTTTCATCGTCAATAAGAATGTCCAAGGGATACAGTAAACCTGAAGTGAAGCATTGGATCTATAACTGGTGTCACAGGAATGGTTCAAAACATAGTCAGTAAAAAGAGCCAGTCTTCTTGTCCTTAAGTCGGCATTGTTCCTTTTCTGTTTAATTCCGATGCAATATCTGTGTTTCATCGTCAATAAGAAGGTCCAAGGGATACAGTAAACATGAAGTGAAGCATCGGAATCTATAATAAGTGTCAATGGAATGGTTCAAAGCATAGTCAGTAAGAAGAGTCAGTCTTCTTGTACTTAAGTCGGCATTGTGCCTTTTCTATTTAATTCCGATGCAATTTCTGTGTTTCATCGTCAATAAGAAGGTCCAAGGGATAAAGTTAACCTGGAGTGAAGCATCGGAATCCATAACTAGTGTCACAGAAGTGGTTCAAATCATAGACAGTAATAAGAGTCAGTCTTCTTGTCCTTAAGTCGGCATTGTGACTTTTGTAATTAATTCCGATGCAATTTCTGTGTTGCATCGTCAATAAGAAGCTCCAAGGGATACAGTAAACCTGGAGTGAAGCATCGGAATCCATAACTAGTGTCACAGAAGTGGTTCAAATCATAGACAGTAATAAGAGTCAGTCTTCTTGTACTTAATTCTGCTTTGTGCCTTTTGTTTTTAATTCCGATGCAATATCTGTGTTTCATCGTCAATAAGAAGGTCCAAGGGATACAGTAAACCTGAAGTGAAGCATCGTAATTTATAACTAGTGTCACAGGAATGGTTCAAAACATAGTCAGTAAGGAGAGGCAGTCCTCTTGTACTTAAGTCGGCATTGTGCCTTTTGTATTTAATTCCGATGCAATTTCTGTGTTTCATCGTCAATAAGAAGGTCAGAGGGGTACAGTAAACCTGAAACCTGAAGTGAAGCATCGCAATCTATAGCTAGTGTCACAGGAATGGTTCAAAACATAGACAGTAAGAAGAGTCAGTCTTCGTTTACTTAAGTTGGCATTTTGCCTTTTGTATTTATTTCCGATGCAATTTCTGTGTTTCATCGTCAATAAGAAGGTCCAAGGGATACAGTAAACCAGGAGTGAAGCATCGGAATCTAAAACTAGTGTCACAGGAATGGTTCAAAACATAGACAGTAAGAAGAGTAAGTCTTCTTGTACTTAATTCGGCATTGTGCCTTTTGTATTTATTTCCGATGCAATTTCTGTGTTTCATCGTCAATAAGAAGGTCCAAGGGATACAGTAAACCTCAAGTGAAGCATCGGAATCTATAACGGGTGTCACAGGAATGGCTCAAAACATAGTCAGTAGGAAGAGTCGGTCTTCATGTACTTAAGTCGGCATTGTGCCTTTTGTATTTAATTCCGATGTATTTTCTGTGTTTCATCGTCAATAAGAAGGTCCAAGGTATACAGTAAACCTGAAGTGAAGCATCGGAATCTATAACTAGTGACACAGGAATGGTTCAAAACATAGACAGTAGGAAGAGTCAGTCTTCTTGTACTTAAGTCGGCATTGTGTCGTTAGTATTTAATTCCGAAGCAATTTCTGTGTTTCATCGTCAATAAGAAGGTCCAAGGGATACAGTAAACCTGAAGTGAAGCATTGGATCTATAACTGGTGTCTCAGGAATGGTTCAAAACATAGTCAGTAAAAAGAGTCAGTCTTCTTGCACTTAAGTCGGCATTGTGCCTTTTATATTTAATTCCGATGCAATATCTGTGTTTCATCGTCAATAAGAAGGTCCAAGGGATACAGTAAACATGAAGTGAAGCATCGGAATCTATAACAAGTGTCCATGGAATGGTTCAAAACATAGTCAGTAAGAAGAGTCAGTCTTCTTGTACTTAAGTCGGCATTGTGCCTTTTCCATTTAATTCCGATGCCATTTCTGTGTTTCATCTTCAATAAGAAGGTCCAAGGGATAAAGTAAACCTGGAGTGAAGCATCGGAATCTGTAACTAGTGTCACAGGAATGGTTCAAAACATAGACAGTAAGAAGAGTCAGTCTTCTTGTCCTTAAGTCGGCATTGTGACTTTTGTAATTAATTCCGATGCAATTTCTGTGTTTCATCGTCAATAAGCCGGTCCAAGGGATACAGTAAACCTGGAGTGAAGCATCGGAATCTATAACTAGTGTCACAGAAGTGGTTCAAAACATAGACAGTACTTAATTCTGCTTTGTGCCTTTTGTATTTAATTCCGATGCAATTTCTGTGTTTCATCGTCAATAAGAAGGTCCAAGGGATACAGTAAACCTGAAGTGAAGCATCGGAATTTATAACTAGTGTCACAGGAATGGTTCAAAACATAGTCAGTAAGGAGAGGCAGTCTTCTTGTACTTAATTCTGATTTGTGCCTTTTGTATTTAATTCCCATGCAATTTCTGTGTTTCATCATTAATAAGAAGGTACAAGGGATACAGTAAACCTGAAGTGAAGCATCGGAATTTATAACTAGTGTCACAGGAATGGTTCAAACATAGACAGTAAGAAGAGTCAGTCTTCTTGTACTTAAGTCGGCATTGTGCTTTTTGTATTTAACTCCGATGGAATTTCTGTGTTTCATCGTCAATAAGAAGGTCAGAGGGATTCAGTAAACCTGGAGTGAAGCATCGGAATCTATAACTAGTGTCACAGGAATGGTTCAAACATAGACAGTAAGAAGAGTCAGACTTCTTTTACTTAAGTCGGCATTGTGCCTTTTGTATTTAATTCCGATGCAATTTCTGTGTTTCATCGTCAATAAGAAGGACCAAGCTATACAGTAAACCTGGAGTGAAGCATCGGAGTCTATAACTAGTGTCACAGGACTAGTTCAAAAATAGACAGTAAGAAGAGTCAGTCTCCTTGAGCTTAATTCGGCATTGTGCCTTTTGTATTTATTTCCGATGCAATTTCTGTGTTTCATCGTCAATAAGAAGGTCCAAGGGATACAGTAAACCTCAAGTGAAGCATCGGAATCATTCACGGGTGTCACAGGAATGGCTCAAACATAGTCAGTAGGAAGAGTCGGTCTTCATGTACTTAAGTCGGCATTGTGCCTTTTGTATTTAATTCCGTTGTATTTTCTGTGTTTCATCGTCAATAAGAAGGTCCAAGGGATACAGTAAACCAGAAGTGAAGCATCGGAATCTATAACTAGTGTCACTGGAATGGTTCAAAACATAGACAATAGGAAGAGTCAGTCTTCTTGTACTTAAGTCGGCATTGTGCCGTTAGTATTTAATTCCGATGCAATTTCTGTGTTTCATCGTCAATAAGAAGGTCCAAGGGATACAGTAAACCTGAAGTGAAGCATTGGATCTATAACTGGTGTCACAGGAATGGTTCAAAACATAGTCAGTAAAAAGAGCCAGTCTTCTTGTCCTTAAGTCGGCATTGTTCCTTTTCTGTTTAATTCCGATGCAATATCTGTGTTTCATCGTCAATAAGAAGGTCCAAGGGATACAGTAAACATGAAGTGAAGCATCGGAATTTATAATAAGTGTCAATGGAATGGTTCAAAGCATAGTCAGTAAGAAGAGTCAGTCTTCTTGTACTTAAGTCGGCATTGTGCCTTTTCTATTTAATTCCGATGCAATATCTGTGTTTCATCGTCAATAAGAAGGACCAAGGGATAAAGTAGACCTGGAGTGAAGCATCGGAATCTATAACTAGTGTCACAGGAATGGTTAAAAACATAGACAGTAAGAGGAGTCAGTCTTCTTGTCCTTAAGTCGGCATTGTGACTTTTGTAATTAATTCCGATGCAATTTCTGTGTTTCATCGTCAATAAGACGGTCCAAGGGATACAGTAAACCTGGATTGAAGCATCGGAATCTATAACTAGTGTCACAGAAGTGGTTCAAAACATAGACAGTAATAAGAGTCAGTCTTCTTGTACTTAATTCTGCTTTGTGCCTTTTGTATTTAATTCCGATGCAATTTCTGTGTTTCATCGTCAATAAGAAGGTCCAAGGGATACAGTAAACCTGAAGTGAAGCATCGGAATTTATAACTAGTGTCACAGGAATGGTTCAAAACATAGTCAGTAAGGAGAGGCAGTCTTCTTGTACTTAAGTCGGCATTGTGCCTTTTGTATTTAATTCCGATGCAATTTCTGTGTTTCATCGTCAATAAGAAGGTCAGAGGGGTACAGTAAACCTGAGACCTGAAGTGAAGCATCGGAATCTATAGCTAGTGTCACAGGAATGGTTCAAAACATAGACAGTAAGAAGAGTCAGTCTTCTTGTACTTAATTCTGCTTTGTGCCTTTTGTATTTAATTCCGATGCAATTTCTGTGTTTCATCATTAATAAGAAGGTCCAAGGGATACAGTAAACCTGAAGCGAAGCATCGGAATTTATAACTAGTGTCACAGGAATGGTTCAAACATAGACACTAAGAAGAGTCAGTCTTCTTGTACTTAAGTCGGCATTGTGGTTTTTGTATTTAACTCCGATGGAATTTCTGTGTTTCATCGTCAATAAGAAGGTCAGAGGGATACAGTAAACCTGGAGTGAAGCATCGGAATCTATAAGTAGTGTCACAGGAATGGTTCAAATCATAGACAGTAAGAAGAGTTAGACTTCTTTTACTTAAGTCGGCATTGTGCCTTTTGTATTTAATTCCGATGCAATTTCTGTGTTTCATCGTCAATAAGAAGGTCCAAGGGATAAAGTAGACCTGGAGTGAAGCATCGGAATCTATAACTAGTGTCACAGGAATGGTTAAAAACATAGACAGTAAGAGGAGTCAGTCTTCTTGTCCTTAAGTCGGCATTGTGCCTTTTGTATTTAATTCCGATGCAATTTCTGTGTTTCATCGTCAATAAGAAGGTCCAAGGGATACAGTAAACCTGGAGTGAAGCTTCGTAATCTGTAACAAGTGTCACAGGAATTGTTCAAATCTCAGACAGTAAGAAGAGTCAGTCTTCTTCTACTTACGTCGGTATTGTGCCCTTTGTATTTAATTCCGATGCAATTTCTGTGTTTCATCGTCAATAAGAAGGTCAGAGGGATACAGTAAACCTGAAGTGAAGCATCGGAATCTATAGCTAGTGTCGCAGGAATGGTTCAAAACATAGTCAGTAAGAAGAGTCAGTCTTCTTGTCCTTAAGTCGGCATTGTGCCTTTTCTATTTAATTCCGATGCAATTTCTGTGATTCATCGTCAATAAGAAAATCCAAGGGATACAGTAAACCTGAAGTGAAGCATCGGAATCTATAACTAGTGTCACAGGAATGGTTCAAAACATAGACAGTAAGAAGAGTCAGTCTTTATGTACTTACGTCGACATTGTGCCTGTTGTATTTAATTCCGATGCAATTTCTGTGTTTCATCGTAAATGAGAAGGTCAGAGGGATACAATAAACCTGAAGTGAAGCATCGGAATATATAACTGGTGTCACAGGAATGGTTCAAAACAAAGTCAGTGAGAAGAGTCAGTCTTCTTGTCCTTAAGTCGGCATTGTGCCTTTTGTATTTAATTACGATGCAATTTCTGTGTTTCATCGTCAATAAGAAGGTCCAAGGGATACAGTAAACCTGGAGTGTAGCATCGGAATCTATAACTAGTGTCACAGGAATGGTTCAAAGCATAGACAGTGAGACGAGTCAGTCTTCTTGTTCTTAAGTCGGCATTGTGCCTTTTGTATTTAATTACGATGCAATTTCTGTGTTTCATCGTCAATACGAAGGTCCAAGGGATACAGTAAACCTTAAGTGAAGCATCGGAATTTATAACTAGTGTCACAGGAATGGTTCAAAACATAGTCAGTAAGGAGAGGCAGTCTTCTTGTACTTAAGTCGGCATTGTGCCTTTTGTATTTAATTCCGATGCAATTTCTGTGTTTCATCGTCAATAAGAATGTCAGAGGGGTACAGTAAACCTGAGACCTGAAGTGAAGCATCGGAATCTATTGCTAGTGTCACAGGAATGGTTCAAAACATAGACAGTAAGAAGAGTCAGTCCTCTTGTACTTAATTCTGCTTTGTGCCTTTTGTATTTAATTCCGATGCAATTTCTGGGTTTCATCATTAATAAGAAGGTCCAAGGGATACAGTAAACCTGAAGTGAAGCATCGGAATTTATAACTAGTGTCACAGGAATGGCTCAAACATTGACAGTAAGAAGAGTCAGTCTTCTTGTACTTAAGTCGGCATTGTGCTTTTTGTATTTAACTCCGATGGAATTTCTGTGTTTCATCGTCAATAAGAAGGTCAGAGGGATACAGTAAACCTGGAGTGAAGCATCGGAACCTATAACTAGTGTCACAGGAAAGGTTCAAATCATAGACAGTAAGAAGAGTCAGACTTCTTTTACTTAAGTCGGCATTGTGCCTTTTGTATTTAATTCCGATGCAATTTCTGTGTTTCATCGTCAATACGAAGGACCAAGCTATACAGTAAACCTGGAGTGAAGCATCGGAGTCTATAACTAGTGTCACAGGACTAGTTCAAAAATAGACAGTAAGAAGAGTCAGTCTCATTGAACTTAATACGGCATTGTCCCTTTTGTATTTATTTCCGATGCAATTTCTGTGTTTCATCGTCAATAAGAAGGTCCAAGGGATGCAGTAAACCTCAAGTGAAGCATCGGAATCTATAACGGGTGTCACAGGAATGGCTCAAACATAGTCAGTTGGAAGAGTCGGTCTTCATGTACTTAAGTCGGCATTGTGCCTTTTGTATTTAATTCCGATGTATTTTCTTTGTTTCATCGTCAATAAGAAGGTCCAACGGATACAGTAAACCTGAAGTGAAGCATCGGAATCTATAACTAGTGTCACAGGAATGGTTCAAAACATAGACAGTAGGAAGAGTCAGTCTTCTTGTACTTAAGTCGGCATTGTGCCGTTAGTATTTAATTCCGATGCAATTTCTGTGTTTCATCGTCAATAAGAAGGTCCAAGGGATACAGTAAACCTGAAGTGAAGCATTGGATCTATAACTGGTGTCACAGGAATGGTTCAAAACATAGTCAGTAAAAAGAGTCAGTCTTCTTGTACTTAAGTCGGCATTGTGCCTTTTCTATTTATTTCCGATGCAATATCTGTGTTTCATCGTCAGTAAGAAGGTCCAAGGGATACAGTAAACATGAAGTGAAGCTTCGGAATCTATAACAAGTGTCAATGGAATGGTTCAAAACATAGTCAGTAAGAAGAGTCAGTCTTCTTGTACTTAAGTCGGCATTGTGCCTTTTCTATTTAATTCCGATGCAATTTCTGTGTTTCATCGTCAATAAGAAGGTCCAAGGGATAAAGTAAACCTGGAGTGAAGCATCGGAATCTATAACTAGTGTCACAGGAATGGTTCAAAACATAGACAGTAAGAAGAGTGAGTCTTCTTGTCCTTATGTCGGCATAGTGACTTTTGTAATTAATTCCAATGCAATTTCTGTGTTTCATCGTCAATAAGACGGTCCAAGGGATACAGTAAACCTGGAGTGAAGCATCGGAATCTATAACTAGTGTCGCAGAAGTGGTTCAAAACATAGACAGTAATAAGAGTCAGTCTTCTTGTACTTAATTCTGCTTTGTGCCTTTTGTATTTAATTCCGATGCAATTTCTGTGTTTCATCGTCAATAAGAAGGTCCAAGGGTTACAGTAAACCTGAAGTGAAGCATCGGAATTTATAACTAGTGTCACAGGAATGGTTGAAACATAGTCAGTAAGGAGAGGCAGTCTCCTTGTACTTAAGTCGGCATTGTGCCTTTTGTATTTAATTCCGATGCAATTTCTGTGTTTCATCGTCAATAAGAAGGTCAGAGGGGTACAGTAAACCTGAGACCTGAAGTGAAGCATCGGAATCTATAGCTAGTGTCACAGGAATGGTTCAAAACATAGACAGTAAGAAGAGTCAGTCTTCTTGTACTTAATTCTGCTTTGTGCCTTTTGTATTTAATTCCGATGCAATTTCTGTGTTTCATCATTAATAAGAAGGTCCAAGGGATACAGTAAACCTGAAGTGAAGCATCGGAATTTATAACTAGTGTCACAGGAATGGTTCAAACGTAGACAGTAAGAAGAGTCAGACTTCTTTTACTTAAGTCGGCATTGTGCCTTTTGTATTTAATTCCGATGCAATTTCTGTGTTTCATCGTCAATAAGAAGGTCCAAGGGATACAGTAAACCTCAAGTGAAGAATCGGAATCTATAACGGGTGTCACAGGAATGGCTCAAACATAGTCAGTAGGAAGACTCGGTCTTCATGTACTTAAGTCGGCATTGTGCCTTTTGTATTTAATTCCGATGTATTTTCTGTGTTTCATCGTCAATAAGAAGGTCCAAGGGATACAGTAAACCTGAAGTGAAGCATCGGAATCTATAACTAGTGTCACAGGAATGGTTCAAAACATAGACAGTAGGAAGAGTCAGTCTTCTTGTACTTAAGTAGGCATTGTGCCGTTAGTATTTAATTCCGATGCAATTTCTGTGTTTCAACGTCAATAAGAAGGTCCAAGGGATACAGTAAACCTGAAGTGAAGCATTGGATCTATAACTGGTGCCACAGGAATGGTTCAAAACATAGTCAGTAAAAAAGAGTCAGTCTTCTTGTACTTAAGTCGGCATTGTGCCTTTTCTATTTAATTCCGATGCAATATCTGTGTTTCATCGTCAATAAGAAGGTCCAAGGGAAAAAGTAAACCTTAAGTGAAGCATCGGAATCTATAACTAGTGTCACAGGAATGGTTCAAAACATAGACAGTAAGAAGAGTCAATCTTCTTGTCCTTAAGTCGGCATTGTGACTTTTGTAATTAATTCCGTTGCAATTTCTGTGTTTCATCGTCAATAAGACGGTCCAAGGGATACAGTAAACCTGGAGTGAAGCATCGGAATCTATAACTAGTGTCACAGAAGTGGTTCAAAACATAGACAGTAATAAGAGTCAGTCTTCTTGTACTTATTTCTGCTTTGAGCCTTTTGTATTTAATTCCGATGCATTTTCTGTGTTTCATCGTCAATAAGAAGGTCCAAGGGATACAGTAAACCTGAAGTGAAGCATCGGAATTTATAACTAGTGTCACATGAATGGTTCAAACGTAGACAGTAAGAAGAGTCAGTCTTCTTGCACTTAAGTCGGCATTGTGCTTTTTGTATTTAACTCCGATGGAATTTCTGTGTTTCATCGTCAACAAGAAGGTCAGAGGGATACAGTAAACGTGGAGTGAAGCATCGGAATCTATAACTAGTGTCACAGGAATGGTTCAAATCATAGACAGTAAGAAGAGTCAGACTTCTTTTACTTAAGTCGGCATTGTGCCTTTTGTATTTAATTCCGATGCAATTTCTGTGTTTCATCGTCAATAAGAAGGACCAAGCTATACAGTAAACCTGGAGTGAAGCATCGGAGTCTATAACTAGTGTCACAGGACTAGTTCAAAAATAGACAGTAAGACGAGTCAGTCTCCTCGAACTTAATTCGGCATTGTGCCTTTTGTATTTATTTCCGATGCAATTTCTGTGTTTCATCGTCAATAAGAAGGTCCAAGGGATACAGTAAACCTCAAGTGAAGCATTGGAATCTAAAACGGGTGTCACAGGAATGGCTCAAACATAGTCAGTAGGAAGAGTCGGTCTTCATGTACTTAAGTAGGCATTCTGCCTTTTGTATTTAATTCCGATGTATTTTCTGTGTTTCATCGTCAATAAGAAGGTCCAAGGATACAGTAAACCTGAAGTGAAGCATCGGAATCTATACCTAGTGTCACAGGAATGGTTCAAAACATAGACAGTAGGAAGAGTCAGACTTCTTGTACTTAAGTCGGCATTGTGCCGTTAGTATTTAATTCCGATGCAATTTCTGTGTTTCATCGTCAATAAGAAGGTCCAAGGGATACAGTAAACATGAAGTGAAGCATCGGAATCTATAACAAGTGTCAATGGAATCGTTCAAAACATAGTCAGTAAGAAGAGTCAGTCTTCTTGTACTTAAGTCGGCATTGTGCCTTTTCTATTTACTTCCGATGCAATTTCTGTGTTTCATCGTCAATAAGAAGGTCCAAGAGAAAAAGTAAACCTGGAGTGAAGCATCGGAATCTATAACTAGTGTCACAGGAATGGTTCAAAACATAGACAGTAAGAAGAGTCAGTTTTCTTGTCCTTAAGTCGGCATTGTGACTTTTGTAATTAATTCCGATGCAATTTCTGTGTTTCATCGTCAATAAGACGGTCCAAGGGATACAGTAAACCTGGAGTGAAGCATCGGAATCTATAACTAGTGTCACAGAAGTGGTTCAAAACATAGACAGTAATAAGAGTCAGTCTTCTTGTACTTAATTCTGCTTTTTGCTTTTTGTATTTAATTCCGATGCATTTTCTGTGTTTCATCGTCAATAAGAAGGTCCAAAGGATACCGTAAACCAGAAGTGAAGCATCGGAATTTATAACTAGTGTCACAGGAATGGTTCAAAACATAGTCAGTAAGGAGAGGCAGTCTTCTTGTACTTAAGTCGGCATTGTGCCTTTTGTATTTAATTCCGATGAAATTTCTGTGTTTCATCGTCAGTAAGAAGGTCAGAGGGGTACAGTAAACCTGAGACCTGAAGTGAAGCATCGGAATCTATAACGGGTGTCACAGGAATGGCTCAAACATAGTCAGTAGGAAGAGTCGGTCTTCATGTACTTAAGTCGGCATTGTGCCTTTTGTATTTAATTCCGATGTATTTTCTGTGTTTCATCGTCAATAAGAAGGTCCAAGGGATACAGTAAACCTGAAGTGAAGCATCGGAATCTATAACTAGTGTCACAGGAATGGTTCAAAACATAGACAGTAAAAAGAGTCAGTCTTCTTGTACTTAAGGCGGCATTGTGCCTTTTCTATTTAATTCCGATGCAATATCTGTGTTTCATTGTCAATAAGAAGGTCAAAGGGATACAGTAAACATGAAGTGAAGCATCGGAATCTATAACAAGTGTCAATGGAATGGTTCAAAACATAGTCAGTAAGAAGAGTCAGTCTTCTTGTACTTAAGTCGGCATTGTGCCTTTTCTATTTAATTCCGTTGCAATTTATGTGTTTCATCGTCAATAAGAAGGTCCAAGGGATAAAGTAAACCTGGAGTGAAGCATCGGAATCTATAACTAGTGTCACAGGAATGGTTCAAAACATAGACAGTAAGAAGAGTCAGTCTTCTTGTCCTTAAGTCGGCATTGTGACTTTTGTAACTAATTCCGATGCAATTTCTGTGTTTCATCGCCAATAAGACGGTCCAAGGGATACAGTAAACCTGGAGTGAAGCATCGGAATCTATAACTAGTGTCACAGAAGTGGTTCAAAACATAGACAGTAATAAGAGTCAGTCTTCTTGTTCTTAATTCTGCTTTGTGTCTCTTGTATTTAATTCCGATGCAATTTGTGTGTTTCATCGTCAATAAGAAGGTCCAAGGGATACAGTAAACCTGAAGTGAAGCATCGGAATTTATAACTAGTGTCACAGGAATGGTTCAAAACATAGTCAGTAAGGAGAGGCAGTCTTCTTGTACTTAAGTCGGCATTGTGCCTTTTGTATTTAATTCCGATGCAATTTCTGTGTTTCATCGTCAATAAGAAGGTCAGAGGGGTACAGTAAACCTGAGACCTGAAGTGAAGCATCGGAATCTATAGCTAGTGTCACAGAAGTGGTTCAAAACATAGACAGTAATAAGAGTCAGTCTTCTTGTTCTTAATTCTGCTTTGTGCCTCTTGTATTTAATTCCGATGCAATTTGTGTGTTTCATCGTCAATAAGAAAGTCCAAGGGATACAGTAAACCTGAAGTGAAGCATCGGAATTTATAACTAGTGTCACAGGAATGGTTCAAAACATAGACAGTAATAAG
The DNA here is from genome assembly GCF_021461385.2 of Schistocerca piceifrons. Taxonomy (NCBI): domain Eukaryota; kingdom Metazoa; phylum Arthropoda; class Insecta; order Orthoptera; family Acrididae; genus Schistocerca; species Schistocerca piceifrons. The sequence goes on from NW_025727784.1 coordinate 555,627, forward strand.
AGTCAGTCTTCTTGTTCTTAATTCTGCTTTGTGCCTCTTGTATTTAATTCCGATGCAATTTGTGTGTTTCATCGTCAATAAGAAGGTCCAAAGGATACAGTAAACCTGAACTGAAGCATCGGAATTTATAACTAGTGTCACAGGAATGGTTCAAAACATAGTCAGTAAGGAGAGGCAGTCTTCTTGTTCTTAAGTCGGCATTGTGCCTTTTGTATTTAATTCCGATGCAATTTCTGTGTTTCATCGTCAATAAGAAGGACCAAGCTATACAGTAAACCTGGAGTGAAGCATCGGAGTCTATAACTAGTGCCACAGGACTAGTTCAAAGATAGACAGTAAGAAGAGTCAGTCTCCTTGAACTTAATTCGGCATTGTGCCTTTTTTGTTTAATTCCGATGCAATTTCTGTGTTTCATCGTCAATAAGAAGGTCAGAGGGATAGAGTAAACCTAAAGTGAAGCATCGGACTCCATAACTAGTGTCACAGGAATGGATCAAAACATAGTCAGTAGGAAGAGTTAGTCTTCTTGTACTTAAGTCGGCGTTGTGCCTTTTGAATTTAATTCCGATGCAATTTCTGTGTTTCATCGTCAATGAGAAGGTCCAAGGGTTACAGTAAACCTGGAGTGAAGCTTCGTAATCTGTAACTAGTGTCACAGGAATGGTTCAAATCATAGACAGTAAGAAGAGTCAGTCTTCGTGTACTTCAGTCGGCATTTTGCCTTTTGTATTTAATTCCGATGCAATTTCTGTGTTTTATCGTCAATGCGAAGGTCCAAGGGATACAGTAAACCTGAAGTGCAGCATTGGTATCTATAACTAGTGTCACAGAAATCGTTCAAAACATAGTCAGTAAGAATAGTCAGTTTTCTTGTACTTAAGTCGGCATAGTGCCTTTTCTATTTAATTCCGATGCAATTTCTGTGTTTCACCGTCAATAAGACGGTCCAGGGGATACAGTAAACCTGAAGTGAAGCATCGGAATCTATATCAAGTGTCAATGGTATGGTTCAATAAATAGACAGTAAGAAGAGTCAGTCTTCTTGTACTTACGTCGGTATTGTGCCCTTTGTATTAAATTCCGATGCAATTTCTGTGTTTCATCGTCAATAAGAAGGTCAGAGGGATACAGTAAATATGAAGTGAAGCATCGGAATCTATAGCTAGTGTCACAGGAATGGTTCAAAACATAGTCAGTAAGAAGAGACAGTCTTTTTGTCCTTAAGTCGGCATTGTGACTTTTCTATTTAATTCCGATGCAATTTCTGTGTTTCATCGTCAATAAGAAGGTCCAAGGGATACAGTAAACCTGAAGTGAAGCATCGGAATCTATAACTAGTGTCACAGGAATGGTTCAAAAAATAGACAGTAAGAAGAGTCAGTCTTTATGTACTTACGTCGACATTGTGCCTTTTATATTTAATTCCGATGCAATTTCTGTGTTTCATCGTAAATGAGAAGGTCAGAGGGATACAATAAACCTGAAGTGAAGCATCGGAATATATAACTGGTGTCACAGGAATGGTTCAAAACAAAGTCAGTGAGAAGAGTCAGTCTTCTTGTCTTTAAGTCGGCATTGTGCATTTAGTATTTAATTTCGATGCAATTGCTGTGTATCATCGTCAATAAGAAGGTCCAAGGGATACAGTAAACCTGGAGTGTAGCATCGGAATCTATAACTAGTGTCACAGGAGTGGTTCAAAGCATAGACAGTAAGAAGAGTCAGTCTTCGTGTACTTAAGTCGGCATTTTGCCTTTTGTATTTAATTCCGATGCAATTTCTGTGTTTCATCGTCAATTAGAAGGTCCAAGGGATACAGTAAACCTGAGGTGAAGCACCGGAATCTATAACTAGTGTCACAGGAATGGTTCAAAACATAGTCTTGTACTTAAGTCGGCATTGTACGTTTTCTATTTAATTCCGATGCAGTTTCTGTGTTTCATCGTCAATAACAAGGTCCAAGGGATACAGTAAACCTGGAGTGAAGCATCGGAATCTATAACTAGTGTCACGGGAATGGTTCAAAACATAAACAGTAAGAAGAGTCAGTCTCCTTGTACTTAATTCTGCACTGTGCCATTTGTATTTAATTCCGATGCATTTTCTGCGTTTCATCGTCAATAATAAGGTAGAAGGGATACAGTAAACCTGACGAGAAGCATCGGAATTTATAACTAGTGTCACAGGAATGGTTCAAAACATAGTCAGTAAGAAGAGTCAGTCTTCTTGTACTTAACTCGGCATTGTGCCTTTTCTATTTAATTCCGATGCAATTTCTGTGTTTCATCGTCAATAAGAAGGACCGAGGGATACAGTAAACCTGGAGTGAAGCATCGGAGTCTATAACTAGTGTCACAGGACTGGTTCAAAAATAGACAGTAAGAAGAGTCAGTCTTCTTGAGCTTAATTCGGTCTTGTGCCTTTTGTATTTAATTCCGATGCAATTTCTGTGTTTCATCGTCAATAAGAAGGACCGAGGAATACAGTAAACCTGGAGTGACGCATCGGAGTCTATAACAAGTGTCACAGGACTGATTCAAAAATAGACAGTAAGAAGAGTCAGTCTTCTTGAACTTAATTCGGCATTGTGCCTTTTGTATTTAATTCCGATGCAATTTCTGTGTTTCATCGTCAATAAGAAGGTCAGAGGGATACAGTAAACCTGAAGTGAAGCATCGGAATCCATAACTGGTGTCGCAGGAATGGTTCAAAGTTTAGTCAGTAAGAGGAGTTGGTCTTCTTGTACTTAAGTCGGCATTGTGCCTTTAGTATTTAATTCCGATGCAATTTCTGTGTTTCATCGACAATAAGAAGGTCCAAGGGATACAGTAAACATGGAGTGAAGCATCGTAATCTATAACTAGTGTCAATGGAATGGTTCAAAACACAGTCAGTAAGAAGAGTCAGTCTTATTGTACTTAAGTCAGCAATGTGCCCCTTTCTATTTAATTCCGATGCAATTTCTGTGTTTCATCGTCAATAAGACGGTCCAAGGGATATAGTAAACCTGGAGTGAAGCATCGGAATCTATGACTAGTGTCACAGGAATGGTTCAAAACATAGACAGTAAGAAGAGTCTGTCTTCTTGTACTTACGTCGACATTGTGCCTTTTCTATTTCATTCCGATGCAATTTCTGTGTTTCATCGTCAATAAGAAGTTCCAAGGGATACAGTAAACCTGAAGTGAAGCTTAGGAATCTATAGCTAGTGTCACAGGAATGTTTCAAAACATAGTCAGTAAGAAGAGTTAGTCTTCTTGTACTTATTTCTGCTTTGTGCCTTTATATTTAGTTTCGATGCAATTTCTGTGTTTCATCGTCAATATGAAGGTCCAAGGGATACAGTAAACCTGAAGTAAAGCTTCGGAATTTATAGCTAGTGTCACAGGAATGGTTCAAATCAAAGTCAGTAAGGAGAGCAGTCTTCTTGTACTTAAGTCGGCATTGTGCCTTTTGTATTTAATTCCGATGCAATTTCTGTGTTTCATCGTCAATATGAAGGTACAAGGGATACAGTAAACCTGAAGTGAAGCATCGGAATTTATAACTAGTGTAACAGGAATGGTTCAAAGCATAGACAGTAAGAAGAGTCAGTCTTCTTGTACTTAAGTCGGCATTGTGCCTTTTGTATTTAACTCCGATAGAATTTCTGTGTTTCATCGTCAATAAGAAGGTCAGAGGGATACAGTAAACCTGGAGTGAAGCATCGGAATCTATAACTAGTGTCACAGGAATGGTTCAAATCATAGACAGTAAGAAGAGTCAGACTTCTTTTACTTAAGTCGGCATTGTGCCTTTTGTATTTAATTCCGATGCAATTTCTGTGTTTCATCGTCAATAACAAGGACCAAGCTATACAGTAAACCTGGAGTGAAGCATCGGAGTCTATAACTAGTGTCACAGGACTAGTTCAAAAATAGACAGTAAGAAGACTCAGTCTCCTTGAACTTAATTCGGCATTGTGCCTTTTGTATTTATTTCCGATGCAATTTCTGTGTTTAATCGTCAATAAGAAGGTCCAAGGGATACAGTAAACCTCAAGTGAAGCATCGGAATCTATAACGGGTGTGACAGGAATGGCTCAAACATAGTCAGTAGGAAGAGTCGGTCTTCATGTACTTAAGTCGGCATTGTGCCTTTTGTATTTAATTCCGATGTATTTTCTGTGTTTCATCGTCAATAAGAAGGTCCAAGGGATACAGTAAACCTGAAGTGAAGCATCGGAATCTATAACTAGTGTCACAGGAATGGTTCAAAGCATAGACAGTAGGAAGAGTCAGTCTTCTTGTACTTAAGTCGGCATTGTGCCGTTAGTATTTAATTCCGATGCAATTTCTGTGTTTCATCGTCAATAAGAAGGTCCAAGGGATACAGTAAACCTGAAGTGAAGCATAGGATCTATAGCTGGTGTCACAGGAATGGTTCAAAACATAGTCAGTAAAAAGAGTCAGTCTTCTTGTACTTAAGTCAGCATTGTGCCTTTTCTATTTAATTCCGATGCAATGTCTGTGTTTCATCGTCAATAAGAAGGTCCAAGGGATACAGTAAAGATGAAGTGAAGCATCGGAATCTTTAACAAGTGTCAATGGAATGGTTCAAAACATAGTCAGTAAGAAGAGTCAGTCTTCTTGTACTTAAGTCGGCATTGTACCTTTTCTATTTAATTCCGATGCAATGTCTGTGTTTCATCGTCAATAAGAAGGTCCAAGGGATACAGTAAAGATGAAGTGAAGCATCGGAATCTATAGCTAGTGTCACAGGAATGGTTCAAAGCATAGTCAGTAAGAAGAGACAGTCTTCTTGTCCTTAAGTCTTCATTGTGCATTTTCTATTTAATTCCGATGCAATTTCTGTGTTTCATCGTCAATAAGAAGGTCCAAGGGATACAGTAAACCTGAAGTGAAGAATCGGAATCTATAACTAGTGTCACATGAATGGTTCAAAACATAGACAGTAAGAAGAGTCAGTCTTCTTGTCCTTATGTCGGCATTGTGACTTTTGTATTTAATTCCGATGCAATTTCTGTGTTTCATCGTCAATAAGAAGGTCAGAGGGGTACAGTAAACCTGAGACCTGAAGTGAAGCATCGGAATCTATAGCTAGTGTCACAGGAATGGTTCAAAACATAGACAGTTAGAAGAGTCAGTCTTCTTGTACTTAATTCTGCTTTGTGCCTTTTGTATTTAATTCCGATGCAATTTCTGTGTTTCATTATTAATAAGGAGGTCCAAGGGATACAGTAAACCTGGAGTGAAGCTTCGTAATCTGTAACTAGTGTCACAGGACTAGTTCAAAAATAGACAGTAAGAAGAGTCAGTCTCCTTGAATTTAATTCGATATTGTGCCTTTTATATTTAATTCCGATGCAATTTCTGTGTTTCATCGTCAATAAGAAGGTCAGAGGGACACAGTAAACCTGGGGTGAAGCATCGGAATCTATAACTAGTGTCACAGGAATGGTTCAAATCATAGACAGTAAGAAGAGTCATACTTCTTTTACTTAAGTCGGCATTGTGCCTTTTGTATTTAATTCCGATGCAATTTCTGTGTTTCATCGTCAATAAGAAGGACCAAGCTATACAGTAAACCTGGAGTGAAGCATCGGAGTCTATAACTAGTGTCACAGGACTAGTTCAAAAATAGACAGTAAGAAGAGTCAGTCTCCTTGAACTTAATTCGGCATTGTGCCTTTTTTATTTAATTCCGATGCAATTTCTGTGTTTCATCGTCAATAAGAAGGTCAGAGGGATACAGTAAACCTGAAGTGAAGCATCGGACTCCATAACTAGTGTCACAGGAATGGATCAAAACATAGTCAGTAGGAAGAGTTAGTCTTCTTGTACTTAAGTCGGCGTTGTGCCTTTTGTATTTAATTCCGATGCAATTTCTGTGTTTCATCGTCAATAAGAAGGTCCAAGGGATACAGTAAACCTGGAGTGAAGCTTCGTAATCTGTAACTAGTGTCACAGGAATGGTTCAAATCATAGACAGTAAGAAGAGTCAGTCTTCGTGTACTTCAGTCGGCATTTTGCCTTTTGTATTTAATTCCGATGCAATTTCTGTGTTTTATCGTCAATGCGAAGGTCCAAGGGATACAGTAAACCTGAAGTGCAGCATTGGTATCTATAACTAGTGTCACAGAAATCGTTCAAAACATAGTCAGTAAGAATAGTCATTTTTCTTGTACTTAAGTCGGCATAGTGCCTTTTCTATTTAATTCCGATGCAATTTCTGTGTTTCACCGTCAATAAGACGGTCCAAGGGATACAGTAAACCTGGAGTGAAGCATCGGAATCTACAACTAGTGTCACAGGAATGGTTCAAAACATAGACAGTAAGAAGAGTCTGTCTTTATGTACTTACGTCGACATTGTGCTTTTTCTATTTAATTCCGATGCAATTTCTGTGTTTCATCGTAAATGAGAAGGTCAGAGGGATACAAAAAAACCTGAAGTGAAGCATCGGAATATATAACTGGTGTCACAGGAATGGTTCAAAACAAAGTCAGTGAGAAGAGTCAGTCTTCTTGTCCTTAAGTCGGCATTGTGCCTTTAGTATTTAATTTCGATGCAATTGCTGTGTTTCATCGTCAATAAGAAGGTCCAAGGGATACAGTAAACCTGGAGTGTAGCATCGGAATCTGTAACTAGTGTCACAGGAATGGTTCAAAGCATAGACATTAAGAAGAGTCAGTCTTCGTGTACTTAAGTCGGCATTTTGCCTTTTGTATTTAATTCCGATGCAATTTCTGTGTTTCATCGTCAATAAGAAGGTCCAAGGGATACAGTAAACCTGTGGTGAAGCACCGGAATCTATAACTAGTGTCACAGGAATGGATCAAAACATAGTCAGTAGGAAGAGTTAGTCTTCTTGTACTTAAGTCGGCGTTGTGCCTTTTGTATTTAATTCCGATGCAATTCCTGTGTTTCATCGTCAATAAGAAGGTCCAAGGGATACAGTAAACCTGGAGTGAAGCTTCGTAATCTGTAACTAGTGTCACAGGAATGGTTCAAATCATAGACAGTAAGAAGAGTCAGTCTTCGTGTACTTCAGTCGGCATTTTGCCTTTTGTATTTAATTCCGATGCAATTTCTGTGTTTTATCGTCAATGCGAAGGTCCAAGGGATACAGTAAACCTGAAGTGCAGCATTGGTATCTATAACTAGTGTCACAGAAATCGTTCAAAACATAGTCAGTAAGAATAGTCATTTTTCTTGTACTTAAGTCGGCATAGTGCCTTTTCTATTTAATTCCGATGCAATTTCTGTGTTTCACCGTCATAACGACGGTCCAAGGGATACAGTAAACCTGGAGTGAAGCATCGGAATCTATAACAAGTGTCAATGGTATGGTTCAAAAAATAGACAGTAAGAAGAGTCAGTCTTTATGTACTTACGTCGACATTGTGCCTTTTCTATTTAATTCCGATGCAATTTCTGTGTTTCATCGTCAATAAGAAGGTCCAAGGGATACAGTAAACCTGGAGTGAAGCATCGGAATCTATAACTAGTGTCACAGGAATGGTTCAAAACATAGACAGTAAGAAGAGTCAGTCTTTATGTACTTACGTCGACATTGTGCCTTTTCTATTTAATTCCGATGCAATTTCTGTGTTTCATCGTAAATGAGAAGGTCAGAGGGATACAATAAACCTGAAGTGAAGCATCGGAATATATAACTGGTGTCACAGGAATGGTTCAAAACAAAGTCACTGAGAAGAGTCAGTCTTCTTGTCCTTAAGTCGGCATTGTGCCTTTAGTATTTAATTTCGATGCAATTGCTGTGTTTCATCGTCAATAAGAAGGTCCAAGGGATACAGTAAACCTGCGGTGAAGCACCGGAATCTATAACTAGTGTCACAGGAATGGTTCGAAACATAGTCTTGTACTTAAGTCGGCATTGTACGTTTTCTATTTAATTCCGATGCAGTTTCTGTGTTTCATCGTCAATAACAAGATCCAAGGGATACAGTAAACCTGGAGTGAAGCATCAGAATCTATAACTACTGTCACGGGAATGGTTCAAAACATAAACAGTAAGAAGAGTCAGTCTCCTTGTACTTAATTCTGCACTCGGCCATTTGTATTTAATTCCGATGCATTTTCTGCGTTTCATCGTCAATAATAAGGTAGAAGGGATACAGTAAACCTGACGAGAAGCATCGGAATTTATAACTAGTGTCACAGGAATGGTTCAAAACATAGTCAGTAAGAAGAGTCAGTCTTCTTGTACTTAAGTCGGCATTGTGCCTTTTCTATTTAATTCCGATGCAATTTCTGTGTTTCATCGTCAATAAGAAGCACCGAGGGATACAGTAAACCTGGAGTGAAGCATCGGAGTCTATAACTAGTGTCACAGGACGGGTTCAAAAATAGACAGTAAGAAGAGTCAGTCTTCTTGAGCTTAATTCGGCCTTGTGCCTTTTGTATTTAATTCCGATGCAATTTCTGTGTTTCATCGTCAATAAGAAGGACCGAGGGATACAGTAAACCTGGAGTGAAGCATCGGAGTCTATAACAAGTGTCACAGGACTGGTTCAAAAATTGACAGTAAGAAGAGTCAGCCTTCTTGAACTTAATTCGGCATTGTGCCTTTTGTATTTAATTCCGATGCAATTTCTGTGTTCCATCGTCAATAAGAAGGTCAGAGGGATACAGTATACCTGGAGTGAAGCATCGGAATCTATACCTAGTGTCAAAGGTTTGGTTCAAAACATAGACAGTAAGAAGAGTCAGTCTTCTTCTACTTAAGTCGGCATTGTGCATTTTGAATTTAATTACGGTGCAATTTCTGTGTTTCATCGTCATTAAGAAGGTCAGAAGGATACAGTAAACCTGAAGTGAAGCATCGGAATCTATAGCTAGTGTCACAGGAATAGTTCAAAACATAGTCAGTAAGAAGAGTCAGTCTTCTTGTCCTTATGTCGGCATTGTGCTTTTTGTATTTAATTCCGATTCAAATTCTGTGTTTCATCGTCAATAAGAAGGTCCAAGGTATACAGTAAACCTGAAGTGAAGCATCGGATCTATTACTAGTGGCACAGGAATGGTTCAAAACATAGTCAGTAAGAAGAGTCAGTCTTGTTGTACTTAAGTCGGCATTGTGCCTTTTCTATTTAATTCCGATGCAATTTCTGTGTTTCATCGTCAATACGAAGGTCCAAGGAATACAGTAAACATGGAGTGAAGCATCGTAATCTATAATTAGTGTCAATGGAATGGTACAAAGCATAGTCAGTAAGAAGAGTCAGTCTTCTTGTACTTAAGTCAGCATTGTGCCCCTTTCTATTTAATTCCGATGCAATTTCTGTGTTTCATCGTCAATAAGAAGGTCCAAGGGATACAGTAAACCTGAAGTGAAGCTTAGGAATCTATAGCTAGTGTCACAGGAATGGTTCAAAACATAGTCAGTAAGAAGAGACAGTCTTCTTGTCCTTAAGTCGGCATTGTGCAATTTCTATTTAATTCCGATGCAATTTCTGTGTTTCATCGTCAATAAGAAGGTCCAAGGGATACAGTAAACCTGAAGTGAAGCATCGGAATCTATAACTAGTGTCACATGAATGGTTCAAAACATAGACAGTAAGAAGAGTCAGTCTTCTTGTCCTTAAGTCGGCATTGTGACTTTTGTAATTAATTCCGATGCAATTTCTGTGTTTCATCGTCAATGAGACGGACCCAAGCGATACAGTAAACCTGGAGTGAAGCATCGGAATCTATAACTAGTGTCACAGAAGTGGTTCAAAACATAGACAGTAATAAGAGTCAGTCTTCTTGTACTTAATTCTGCTTTGTGCCTTTTGTATTTCATTCCGATGCAATTTGTGTGTTTCATCGTCAATAAGAAGGTCCAAGGGATACAGTAAACCTGAAGTGAAGCATCGGAATTTATAACTAGTGTCACAGGAATGGTTCAAAACATAGTCAGTAAGGAGAGGCAGTCTTCTTGTACTTAAGTCGGCATTGTGCCTTTTGTATTTAATTCCGATGCAATTTCTGTGTTTCATCGTCAATAAGAAGGTCAGAGGGGTACAGTAAACCTGAGACCTGAAGTGAAGCATCGGAATCTATAGCTAGTGTCACAGGAATGGTTCAAAACATAGACAGTTAGAAGAGTCAGTCTTCTTGTACTTAATTCTGCTTTGTGCCTTTTGTATTTAATTCCGATGCAATTTCTGTGTTTCATCATTAATAAGAAGGTCCAAGGGATACAGTAAACCTGGAGTGAAGCTTCGTAATCTGTAACTAGTGTCACAGGACTAGTTCAAAAATAGACAGTAAGAAGAGTCAGTCTCCTTGAACTTAATTCGATATTGTGCCTTTTATATTTAATTCCGATGCAATTTCTGTGTTTCATCGTCAATAAGAAGGTCAGAGGGACACAGTAAACCTGGGGTGAAGCATCGGAATCTATAACTAGTGTCACAGGAATGGTTCAAATCATAGACAGTAAGAAGAGTCATACTTCTTTTACTTAAGTCGGCATTGTGCCTTTTGTATTTAATTCCGATGCAATTTCTGTGTTTCATCGTCAATAAGAAGGACCAAGCTATACAGTAAACCTGGAGTGAAGCATCGGAGTCTATAACTAGTGTCACAGGACTAGTTCAAAAATAGACAGTAAGAAGAGTCAGTCTCCTTGAACTTAATTCGGCATTGTGCCTTTTTTATTTAATTCCGATGCAATTTCTGTGTTTCATCGTCAATAAGAAGGTCAGAGGGATACAGTAAACCTGAAGTGAAGCATCGGACCCCATAACTAGTGTCACAGGAATGGATCAAAACATAGTCAGTAGGAAGAGTTAGTCTTCTTGTACTTAAGTCGGCGTTGTGCCTTTTGTATTTAATTCCGATGCAATTTCTGTGTTTCATCGTCAATAAGAAGGTCCAAGGGATACAGCAAACCTGGAGTGAAGCTTCGTAATCTGTAACTAGTGTCACAGGAATGGTTCAAATCATAGACAGTAAGAAGAGTCAGTCTTCGTGTACTTCAGTCGGCATTTTGCCTTTTGTATTTAATTCCGATGCAATTTCTGTGTTTTATCGTCAATGCGAAGGTCCAAGGGATACAGTAAACCTGAAGTGCAGCATTGGTATCTATAACTAGTGTCACAGAAATCGTTCAAAACATAGTCAGTAAGAATAGTCATTTTTCTTGTACTTAAGTCGGCATAGAGCCTTTTCTATTTAATTCCGATGCAATTTCTGTGTTTCACCGTCAATAAGACGGTCCAAGGGATACAGTAAACCTGGAGTGAAGCATCGGAATCTATAACAAGTGTCAATGGTATGGTTCAAAAAATAGACAGTAAGAAGAGTCAGTCTTTATGTACTTACGTCGACATTGTGCCTTTTCTATTTAATTCCGATGCAATTTCTGTGTTTCATCGTCAATAAGAAGGTCCACGGGATACAGTAAACCTGGAGTGAAGCATCGGAATCTATAACTAGTGTCACAGGAATGGTTCAAAACATAGACAGTAAGAAGAGTCAGTCTTTATGTACTTACGTCGACATTGTGCCTTTTCTATTTAATTCCGATGCAATTTCTGTGTTTCATCGTAAATGAGAAGGTCAGAGGGATACAATAAACCTGAAGTGAAGCATCGGAATATGTAACTGGTGTCACAGGAATGGTTCAAAACAAAGTCAGTGAGAAGAGTCAGTCTTCTTGTCCTTAAGTCGGCATTGTGCCTTTAGTATTTAATTTCGATGCAATTGCTGTGTTTCATCGTCAATAAGAAGGTCCAAGGGATACAGTAAACCTGGAGTGTAGCATCGGAATCTATAACTAGTGTCACAGGAATGGTTCAAAGCATAGACAGTAAGAAGAGTCAGTCTTCGTGTACTTGTCGGCATTTTGCCTTTTGTATTTAATTCCGATGCAATTTCTGTGTTTCATCGTCAATAAGAAGGTCCAAGGGATACAGTAAACCTGTGGTGAAGCACCGGAATCTATAACTAGTGTCACAGGAATGGTTCAAAACATAGTCTTGTACTTAAGTCGGCATTGTACGTTTTCTATTTAATTCCGATGCAGTTTCTGTGTTTCATCGTCAATAACAAGGTCCAAGGGATACAGTAAACCTGGAGTGAAGCATCGGAATCTATAACTAGTGTCACGGGAATGGTTCAAAACATAAACAGTAAGAAGAGTCAGTCTCCTTGTACTTAATTCTGCACTCTGCCATTTGTATTTAATTCCGATGCATTTTCTGCGTTTCATCGTCAATAATAAGGTAGAAGGGATACAGTAAACCTGACGAGAAGCATCGGAATTTATAACTAGTGTCACAGGAATGGTTCAAAACATAGTCAGTAAGAAGAGTCAGTCTTCTTGTACTTAAGTCGGCATTGTGCCTTTTCTATTTAATTCCGATGCAATTTCTGTGTTTCATCGTCAATAAGAAGCACCGAGGGATACAGTAAACCTGGAGTGAAGCATCGGAGTCTATAACTAGTGTCACAGGACTGGTTCAAAAATAGACAGTAAGAAGAGTCAGTCTTCTTGAGCTTAATTCTGCCTTGTGCCTTTTGTATTTAATTCCGATGCAATTTCTGTGTTTCATCGTCAATAAGAAGGACCGAGGGATACAGTAAACCTGGAGTGAAGCATCGGAGTCTATAACAAGTGTCACAGGACTGGTTCAAAAATTGACAGTAAGAAGAGTCAGCTCTCTTGAACTTAATTCGGCATTGTGCCTTTTGTATTTAATTCCGATGCAATTTCTGTGTTCCATCGTCAATAAGAAGGTCAGAGGGATACAGTAAACCTGAAGTGAAGCATCGGAATCCATAACTGGTGTCACAGGAATGGTTCAAAGCATAGTCAGTAAGAGGAGTTGCTCTTCTTGTACTTAAGTCGGCATTGTGCCTTTTGTATTTAATTCCGATGCAATTTCTGTGTTTCATCGACAATAAGAAGGTCCAAGCGATACAGTAAACCTGGAGTGAAACATCGGGGTCTGTAACTAGTGTCACAGGAATGGTTCAAATCATAGACAGTAAGAAGAGTCTGTCTTCCTGTACTTCAGTCGGCATTTTGCCTTTTGTATTTAATTCCGATGCAATTTTTGTGAGTCATCGTCAATAAGAAAGTCCAAGGGATACAGTAAACCTGAAGTGAAGCATCGGGATCTATAACTAGTGTCACAGGAATCGTTCAAAACATAGTCAGTTAGAAGAGTCAGTTTTCTTGTACTTAAGTCGGCGTAGTGCCTTTTCTATTTAATTCCGATGCAATTTGTGTGTTTCATCGTCAATAAGAAGGTCCGAGGGATACAGTATACCTGGAGTGAAGCATCGGAATCTATACCTAGTGTCAATGGTATGGTTCAAAACATAGACGGTAAGAAGAGTCAGTCTTCTTCTACTTAAGTCGGCATTGTGCATTTTGAATTTAATTACGATGCAATTTCTGTGTTTCATCGTCATTAAGAAGGTCAGAAGGATACAGTAAACCTGAAGTGAAGTATCGGAATCTATAGCTAGTGTCACAGGAATAGTTCAAAACATAGTCAGTAAGAAGAGTCAGTCTTCTTGTCCTTATGTCGGCATTGTGCTTTTTGTATTTAATTCCGATGCAATTTCTGTGTTTCATCGTCAATAAGAAGGTCCAAGGTATACAGTAAACCTGAAGTGAAGCATCGGATCTATTACTAGTGGCACAGGAATGGTTCAAAACATAGTCAGTAAGAAGAGTCAGTCTTGTTGTACTTAAGTCGGCATTGTGCCTTTTCTATTTAATTCCGATGCAATTTCTGTGTTTCATCGTCAATACGAAGGTCCAAGGATTACAGTAAACATGGAGTGAAGCATCGTAATCTATAACTAGTGTCAATGGAATGGTTCAAAGCATAGTCAGTAAGAAGAGTCAGTCTTCTTGTACTTAAGTCAGCATTGTGCCCCTTTCTATTTAATTCCGATGCAATTTCTGTGTTTCATCGTCAATAAGAAGGTCCAAGGGATATTGTAAACCTGGAGTGAAGCATCGGAATCTATGACTAGTGTCACATGCATGGTTCAAAACATAGACAGTAAGAAGAGTCAGTCTTCTTGTACTTACGTCGACATTGTGCCTTTTCTATTTAATTCCGATGCAATTTCTGTGTTTCATCGTCAATAAGAGTTCCAAGGGATACAGTAAACCTGAAGTGAAGCTTAGGAATCTATAGCTAGTGTCACAGGAATGGTTCAAAACATAGTCAGTAAGAAGAGTTAGTCTTCTTGTACTTATTTCTGCTTTGTGCCTTTTATATTTAGTTTCGATGCAATTTCTGTGTTTCATCGTCAATATGAAGGTCCAAGGGATACAGTAAACCTGAAGTAAAGCATCGGAATTTATAGCTAGTGTCACAGGAATGATTCAAACCAAAGTCAGTAAGGAGAGCAGTCTTCTTGTACTTAAGTCGGCATTGTGACTTTTGTAATTAATTCCGATGCAATTTCTGTGTTTCATCGTCAATAAGAAGGTCCAATGGATACAGTAAACCTCAAGTGAAGCATCGGAATCTATAACGGGTGTCACAGGAATGGCTCAAACATAGTCAGTAGGAAGAGTCGGGCTTCATGTACTTAAGTCGGCATTGTGCCTTTTGTATTTAATTCCGATGTATTTTCTGTGTTTCATCGTCAATAAGAAGGTCCAAGGGATACAGTAAACCTGAAGTGAAGCATCGGAATCTATAACTAGTGTCACAGGCATGGTTCAAAACATAGACAGTAGGAAGAGTCAGTCTTCTTGTACTTAAGTCGGCATTGTGCCGTTAGTATTTAATTCCGATGCAATTTCTGTGTTTCATCGTCAATAAGAAGGTCCAAGGGATACAGTAAACCTGAAGTGAAGCATTGGATCTATAGCTGGTGTCACAGGAATGGTTCAAAACATAGTCAGTAAAAAGAGTCAGTGTTCTTGTACTTAAGTCAGCATTGTGCCTTTTCTATTTAATTCCGATGCAATGTCTGTGTTTCATCGTCAATAAGAAGGTCCAAGGGATACAGTAAACATGAAGTGAAGCATCGGAATCTATAACAAGTGTCAATGGAATGGGTCAAAACATAGTCAGTAAGAAGAGTCAGTCTTCTTGTACTTAAGTCGGCATTGTGCCTTTTCTATTTAATTCCGATGCAATTTCTGTGTTTCATCGTCAATAAGAAGGTCCAAGGGATAAAGTAAACCTGGAGTGAAGCATCGGAATCTATAACTAGTGTCACAGGAATGGTTCAAAACATAGACAGTAAGAAGAGTCAGTCTTCTTGTCCTTAAGTCGGCATTGTGACTTTTGTAATTAATTCCGATGCAATTTCTGTGTTTCATCGTCAATAAGACGGTCCAAGGGATACAGTAAACCTGGAGTGAAGCATCGGAATCTATAACTAGTGTCACAGAAGTGGTTCAAAACATAGACAGTAATAAGAGTCAGTCTTCTTGTACTTAATTCTGCTTTGTGCCTTTTGTATTTAATTCCGATGCAATTTCTGTGTTTCATCGTCAATAAGAAGGTCCAAGGGATACAGTAAACCTGAAGTGAACCATCGGAATTTATAACTAGTGTCACAGGAATGGTTCAAAACATAGTCAGTAAGGAGAGGCAGTCTTCTTGTACTTAAGTCGGCATTGTGCCTTTTGTATTTAATTCCGATGCAATTTCTGTGTTTCATCGTCAATAAGAAGGACCAAGCTATACAGTAAACCTGGAGTGAAGCATCGGAGTCTATAACTAGTGTCACAGGACTAGTTCAAAAATAGACAGTAAGAAGAGTCAGTCTCCTTGAACTTAATTCGGCATTGTGCCTTTTTTATTTAATTCCGATGCAATTTCTGTGTTTCATCGTCAATAACAAGGTCAGAGGGACACAGTAAACCTGAAGTGAAGCATCGGACTCCATAACTAGTGTCACAGGAATTGATCAAAACATAGTCAGCAGGAAGAGTTAGTCTTCTTGTACTTAAGTCGGCGTTGTGCCTTTTGTATTTAATTCCGATGAAATTTCTGTGTTTCATCATTAATAAGAAGGTCCAAGGGATACAGTAAACCTGGAGTGAAGCTTCGTAATCTGTAACTAGTGTCACAGGACTAGTTCAAAAATAGACAGTAAGAAGAGTCAGTCTGCTTGAACTTAATTCGATATTGTGCCTTTTATATTTAATTCCGATGCAATTTCTGTGTTTCATCGTCAATAAGAAGGTCAGAGGGACACAGTAAACCTGGGGTGAAGCATCGGAATCTATAACTAGTGTCACAGGAATGGTTCAAATCATAGACAGTAAGAAGAGTCATACTTCTTTTACTTAAGTCGGCATTGTGCCTTTTGTATTTAATTCCGATGCAATTTCTGTGTTTTACTGTCAATAAGAAGGTCAGAGGGATACAGCAAACCTGAAGTGAAGCATCGGAATCTATGACTAGTGTCACATGCATGGTTCAAAACATAGACAGTAAGAAGAGTCAGTCTTCTTGTACTTACGTCGACATTGTGCCTTTTCTATTTAATTCCGATGCAATTTCTGTGTTTCATCGTCAATAAGAAGTTCCAAGGGATACAGTAAACCTGAAGTGAAGCTTAGGAATCTATAGCTAGTGTCACAGGAATGGTTCAAAACATAGTCAGTAAGAAGAGTTAGTCTTCTTGTACTTATTTCTGCTTTGTGCCTTTTATATTTAGTTTCGATGCAATTTCTGTGTTTCATCGTCAATATGAAGGTCCAAGGGATACAGTAAACCTGAAGTAAAGCATCGGAATTTATAGCTAGTGTCACAGGAATGGTTCAAACCAAAGTCAGTAAGGAGAGCAGTCTTCTTGTACTTAAGTCGGCATTGTGCCTTTTGTATTTAATTCAATGCAATTTCTGTGTTTCGTCGTCAATAAGAAGGTCCAAGGGATACAGTAAACCTGAAGTGAAGCATCGGAATTTATAACTAGTGTCACAGGAATGGTTCAAAACATAGACAGTAAGAAGAGTCAGTCTTCTTGTACTTAAGTCGGCATTGTGCCTTTTGTATTTAACTCCGATGCAATTTCTGTGTTTCATCGTCAATAAGAACGCCACTGGGATACAGAAATCCTGAAGTGAAGCATCGGAAATTATAACTAGTGTCACAGGAATGGTTCAAAACATAGTCAGTAAGAAGAGTCAGTCTGCTTGTCCTTCAGTCGGCATTGTGCCTTTTGTATTTAATTCCGATGCAATTTCTGTGTTTCATCGTCAATAAGAAGGTCAGAGGGGTACAGTAAACCTGAAGTGAAGCATCGGAATCTATAGCTAGTGTCACAGGAATGGTTCAAAAGATAGTCAGTAAGAAGAGTCAGACTTCTTGTCCTTAAGTCGGCATTGTGCCTTTTGTATTTAATTCCGATGCAATTCTTGTGTTTCATCATCAATAAGAAGGCCCAAGGGATACAGTAAACCTGGAGTGAAGCATCGGAATCTATAACTAGTGTCACAGGTATGGTTCAAAACATAGACAGTAAGAAGAGTCAGTCTCCTTCTACTTAATTTTGCACTGTGCCTTTTGTATTTAATTCCGATGCAATTTCTGTGTTTCATCGTCAATAAGAAGGTCAGAGGGGTACAGTAAACCTGAGACCTGAAGTGAAGCATCGGAATCTATAGCTAGAGTCACAGGAATGGTTCAAAACATAGACAGTAAGAAGAGTCAGTCTTCTTGTACTTAATTCTGCTTTGTGCCTTTTGTATTTAATTCCGATGCAATTTCTGTGTTTCATCATTAATAAGAAGGTCCAAGGGATACAGTAAACCTGAAGTGAAGCATCGGAATTTATAACTAGTGTCACAGGAATGGATCAAACATAGACAGTAAGAAGAGTCAGTCTTCTTGTACTTAAGTCGGCATTGTGCTTTTTGTATTTAACTCCGATGGAATTTCTGTGTTTCATCGTCAATAAGAAGGTCAGAGGGATACAATAAACCTGGAGTGAAGCATCGGAATCTATAACTAGTGTCACAGGAATGGTTCAAATCATAGACAGTAAGAAGAGTCAGACTTCTTTTACTTAAGTCGGCATTGTGCCTTTTGTATTTAATTCCGATGCAATTTCTGTGTTTCATCGTCAATAAGAAGGACCAAGCTATACAGTAAACCTGGAGTGAAGCATCGGAGTCTATAACTAGTGTCACAGGACTACTTCAAAAATAGACAGTAAGAAGAGTCAGTCTCCTTGAACTTAATTCGGCATTATGCATTTTGTATTTATTTCCGATGCAATTTCTGTGTTTCATCGTCAATAAGAAGGTCCAATGGATACAGTAAACCTCAAGTGAAGCATCGGAATCTATAACGGGTGTCACAGGAATGGCTCAAACATAGTCAGTAGGAAGAGTCGGGCTTCATGTACTTAAGTCGGCATTGTGCCTTTTGTATTTAATTCCGATGTATTTTCTGTGTTTCATCGTCAATAAGAAGGTCCAAGGGATACAGTAAACCTGAAGTGAAGCATCGGAATCTATAACTAGTGTCACAGGCATGGTTCAAAACATAGACAGTAGGAAGAGTCAGTCTTCTTGTACTTAAGTCGGCATTGTGCCGTTAGTATTTAATTCCGATGCAATTTCTGTGTTTCATCGTCAATAAGAAGGTCCAAGGGATACAGTAAACCTGAAGTGAAGCATTGGATCTATAGCTGGTGTCACAGGAATGGTTCAAAACATAGTCAGTAAAAAGAGTCAGTCTTCTTGTACTTAAGTCAGCATTGTGCCTTTTCTATTTAATTCCGATGCAATGTCTGTGTTTCATCGTCAATAAGAAGGTCCAAGGGATACAGTAAACATGAAGTGAAGCATCGGAATCTATAACAAGTGTCAATGGAATGGGTCAAAACATAGTCAGTAAGAAGAGTCAGTCTTCTTGTACTTAAGTCGGCATTGTGCCTTTTCTATTTAATTCCGATGCAATTTCTGTGTTTCATCGTCAATAAGAAGGTCCAAGGGATAAAGTAAACCTGGAGTGAAGCATCGGAATCTATAACTAGTGTCACAGGAATGGTTCAAAACATAGACAGTAAGAAGAGTCAGTCTTCTTGTCCTTAAGTCGGCATTGTGACTTTTGTAATTAATTCCGATGCAATTTCTGTGTTTCATCGTCAATAAGACGGTCCAAGGGATACAGTAAACCTGGAGTGAAGCATCGGAATCTATAACTAGTGTCACAGAAGTGGTTCAAAACATAGACAGTAATAAGAGTCAGTCTTCTTGTACTTAATTCTGCTTTGTGCATTTTGTATTTAATTCCGATGCAATTTCTGTGTTTCATCGTCAATAAGAAGGTCCAAGGGATACAGTAAACCTGAAGTGAACCATCGGAATTTATAACTAGTGTCACAGGAATGGTTCAAAACATAGTCAGTAAGGAGAGGCAGTCTTCTTGTACTTAAGTCGGCATTGTGCCTTTTGTATTTAATTCCGATGCAATTTCTGTGTTTCATCGTCAATAAGAAGGACCAAGCTATACAGTAAACCTGGAGTGAAGCATCGGAGTCTATAACTAGTGTCACAGGACTAGTTCAAAAATAGACAGTAAGAAGAGTCAGTCTCCTTGAACTTAATTCGGCATTGTGCCTTTTTTATTTAATTCCGATGCAATTTCTGTGTTTCATCGTCAATAACAAGGTCAGAGGGACACAGTAAACCTGAAGTGAAGCATCGGACTCCATAACTAGTGTCACAGGAATTGATCAAAACATAGTCAGCAGGAAGAGTTAGTCTTCTTGTACTTAAGTCGGCGTTGTGCCTTTTGTATTTAATGCCGATGAAATTTCTGTGTTTCATCATTAATAAGAAGGTCCAAGGGATACAGTAAACCTGGAGTGAAGCTTCGTAATCTGTAACTAGTGTCACAGGACTAGTTCAAAAATAGACAGTAAGAAGAGTCAGTCTGCTTGAACTTAATTCGATATTGTGCCTTTTATATTTAATTCCGATGCAATTTCTGTGTTTCATCGTCAATAAGAAGGTCAGAGGGACACAGTAAACCTGGGGTGAAGCATCGGAATCTATAACTAGTGTCACAGGAATGGTTCAAATCATAGACAGTAAGAAGAGTCATACTTCTTTTACTTAAGTCGGCATTGTGCCTTTTGTATTTAATTCCGATGCAATTTCTGTGTTTTACTGTCAATAAGAAGGTCAGAGGGATACAGCAAACCTGAAGTGAAGCATCGGAATCTATGACTAGTGTCACATGCATGGTTCAAAACATAGACAGTAAGAAGAGTCAGTCTTCTTGTACTTACGTCGACATTGTGCCTTTTCTATTTAATTCCGATGCAATTTCTGTGTTTCATCGTCAATAAGAAGTTCCAAGGGATACAGTAAACCTGAAGTGAAGCTTAGGAATCTATAGCTAGTGTCACAGGAATGGTTCAAAACATAGTCAGTAAGAAGAGTTAGTCTTCTTGTACTTATTTCTGCTTTGTGCCTTTTATATTTAGTTTCGATGCAATTTCTGTGTTTCATCGTCAATATGAAGGTCCAAGGATACAGTAAACCTGAAGTAAAGCATCGGAATTTATAGCTAGTGTCACAGGAATGGTTCAAACCAAAGTCAGTAAGGAGAGCAGTCTTCTTGTACTTAAGTCGGCATTGTGCCTTTTGTATTTAATTCCAATGCAATTTCTGTGTTTCATCGTCAATAAGAAGGTCCAAGGGATACAGTAAACCTGAAGTGAAGCATCGGAATTTATAACTAGTGTCACAGGAATGGTTCAAAACATAGACAGTAAGAAGAGTCAGTCTTCTTGTACCTAAGTCGGCATTGTGCCTTTTGTATTTAACTCCGATGCAATTTCTGTGTTTCATCGTCAATAAGAACGCCACTGGGATACAGAAATCCTGAAGTGAAGCATCGGAAATTATAACTAGTGTCACAGGAATGGTTCAAAACATAGTCAGTAAGAAGAGTCAGTCTGCTTGTCCTTCAGTCGGCATTGTGCCTTTTGTATTTAATTCCGATGCAATTTCTGTGTTTCATCGTCAATAAGAAGGTCAGAGGGGTACAGTAAACCTGAAGTGAAGCATCGGAATCTATAGCTAGTGTCACAGGAATGGTTCAAAAGATAGTCAGTAAGAAGAGTCAGACTTCTTGTCCTTAAGTCGGCATTGTGCCTTTTGTATTTAATTCCGATGCAATTCTTGTGTTTCATCATCAATAAGAAGGCCCAAGGGATACAGTAAACCTGGAGTGAAGCATCGGAATCTATAACTAGTGTCACAGGTATGGTTCAAAACATAGACAGTAAGAAGAGTCAGTCTCCTTGTACTTAATTTTGCACTGTGCCTTTTGTATTTAATTCCGATGCAATTTCTGTGTTTCATCGTCAATAAGAAGGTCAGAGGGGTACAGTAAACCTGAGACCTGAAGTGAAGCATCGGAATCTATAGCTAGAGTCACAGGAATGGTTCAAAACATAGACAGTAAGAAGAGTCAGTCTTCTTGTACTTAATTCTGCTTTGTGCCTTTTGTATTTAATTCCGATGCAATTTCTGTGTTTCATCATTAATAAGAAGGTCCAAGGGATACAGTAAACCTGAAGTGAAGCATCGGAATTTATAACTGGTGTCACAGGAATGGATCAAACATAGACAGTAAGAAGAGTCAGTCTTCTTGTACTTAAGTCGGCATTGTGCTTTTTGTATTTAACTCCGATGGAATTTCTGTGTTTCATCGTCAATAAGAAGGTCAGAGGGATACAGTAAACCTGGAGTGAAGCATCGGAATCTATAACTAGTGTCACAGGAATGGTTCAAATCATAGACAGTAAGAAGAGTCAGACTTCTTTTACTTAAGTCGGCATTGTGCCTTTTGTATTTAATTCCGATGCAATTTCTGTGTTTCATCGTCAATAAGAAGGACCAAGCTATACAGTAAACCTGGAGTGAAGCATCGGAGTCTATAACTAGTGTCACAGGACTACTTCAAAAATAGACAGTAAGAAGAGTCAGTCTCCTTGAACTTAATTCGGCATTATGCATTTTGTATTTATTTCCGATGCAATTTCTGTGTTTCATCGTCAATAAGAAGGTCCAATGGATACAGTAAACCTCAAGTGAAGCATCGGAATCTATAACGGGTGTCACAGGAATGGCTCAAACATAGTCAGTAGGAAGAGTCGGGCTTCATGTACTTAAGTCGGCATTGTGCCTTTTGTATTTAATTCCGATGTATTTTCTGTGTTTCATCGTCAATAAGAAGGTCCAAGGGATACAGTAAACCTGAAGTGAAGCATCGGAATCTATAAATAGTGTCACAGGCATGGTTCAAAACATAGACAGTAGGAAGAGTCAGTCTTCTTGTACTTAAGTCGGCATTGTGCCGTTAGTATTTAATTCCGATGCAATTTCTGTGTTTCATCGTCAATAAGAGGGTCCAAGGGATACAGTAAACCTGAAGTGAAGCATTGGATCTATAGCTGGTGTCACAGGAATGGTTCAAAACATAGTCAGTAAAAAGAGTCAGTCTTCTTGTACTTAAGTCAGCATTGTGCCTTTTCTATTTAATTCCGATGCAATGTCTGTGTTTCATCGTCAATAAGAAGGTCCAAGGGATACAGTAAACATGAAGTGAAGCATCGGAATCTATAACAAGTGTCAATGGAATGGGTCAAAACATAGTCAGTAAGAAGAGTCAGTCTTCTTGTACTTAAGTCGTCATTGTGCCTTTTGTATTTAATTCCGATGCAATTTCTGTGTTTCATCGTCAATAAGAAGGTCCAAGGGATACAGTAAACCTGAAGTGAACCATCGGAATTTATAACTAGTGTCACAGGAATGGTTCAAAACATAGTCAGTAAGGAGAGGCAGTCTTCTTGTACTTAAGTCGGCATTGTGCCTTTTGTATTTAATTCCGATGCAATTTCTGTGTTTCATCGTCAATAAGAAGGACCAAGCTATACAGTAAACCTGGAGTGAAGCATCGGAGTCTATAACTAGTGTCACAGGACTAGTTCAAAAATAGACAGTAAGAAGAGTCAGTCTCCTTGAACTTAATTCGGCATTGTGCCTTTTTTATTTAATTCCGATGCAATTTCTGTGTTTCATCGTCAATAACAAGGTCAGAGGGACACAGTAAACCTGAAGTGAAGCATCGGACTCCATAACTAGTGTCACAGGAATTGATCAAAACATAGTCAGCAGGAAGAGTTAGTCTTCTTGTACTTAAGTCGGCGTTGTGCCTTTTGTATTTAATTCCGATGAAATTTCTGTGTTTCATCATTAATAAGAAGGTCCAAGGGATACCTTAAACCTGGAGTGAAGCATCGTAATCTGTAACTAGTGTCACAGGACTAGTTCAAAAATAGACAGTAAGAAGAGTCAGTCTGCTTGAACTTAATTCGATATTGTGCCTTTTATATTTAATTCCGATGCAATTTCTGTGTTTCATCGTCAATAAGAAGGTCCAAGGGATACAGTAAACATGAAGTGAAGCATCGGAATCTATAACAAGTGTCAATGGAATGGTTCAAAACATAGTCAGTAAGAAGAGTCAGTCTTCTTGTACTTAAGTCGGCATTGTGACTATTCTATTTAATTCCGATGCAATTTCTGTGTTTCATCGTCAATAAGAAGGTCCAAGGGATACAGTAAACCTGGAGTGAAGCATCGGAGTCTATAACTAGTGTCACAGGACTAGTTCAAAAATAGACAGTAAGAAGAGTCAGTCTCCTTGAACTTAATTTGGCATTGTGCCTTTTTTATTTAATTCCGATGCAATTTCTGTGTTTCATCGTCAATAAGAAGGTCAGAGGGATACAGTAAACCTGAAGTGAAGCATTGGACTCCATAACTAGTGTCACAGGAATGGATCAAAACATAGTCAGTAGGAAGAGTTAGTCTTCTTGTACTTAAGTCGGCGTTGTGCCTTTTGTATTTAATTCCGATGCAATTTCTGTGTTTCATCGTCAATAAGAAGGTCCAAGGGATACAGTAAACCTGGAGTGAAGCTTCGTAATCTGTAACTAGTGTCACAGGAATGGTTCAAATCATAGACAGTAAGAAGAGTCAGTCTTCGTGTACTTCAGTCGGCATTTTGCCTTTTGTATTTAATTCCGATGCAATTTCTGTGTTTTATCGTCAATGCGAAGGTCCAAGGGATACAGTAAACCTGAAGTGCAGCATTGGTATCTATAACTAGTGTCACAGAAATCTTTCAAAACATAGTCAGTAAGAATAGTCATTTTTCTTGTACTTAAGTCGGCATAGTGCCTTTTCTATTTAATTCCGATGCAATTTCTGTGTTTCATCGTCAATAAGAAGGACCAAGCTATACAGTAAACCTGGAGTGAAGCATCGGAGTCTATAACTAGTGTCATTGGACTAGTTCAAAAATAGACAGTAAGAAGAGTCAGTCTCCTTGAACTTAATTCGGCATTATGCATTTTGTATTTATTTCCGATGCAATTTCTGTGTTTCATCGTCAATAAGAAGGTCCAATGGATACAGTAAACCTCAAGTGAAGCATCGGAATCTATAACGGGTGTCACAGGAATGGCTCAAACATAGGCAGTAGGAAGAGTCGGGCTTCATGTACTTAAGTCGGCATTGTGCCTTTTGTATTTAATTCCGATGTATTTTCTGTGTTTCATCGTCAATAAGAAGGTCCAAGGGATACAGTAAACCTAAAGTGAAGCATCGGAATCTATAACTAGTGTCACAGGAATGGTTCAAAACGTAGACAGTAGGAAGAGTCAGTCTTCTTCTACTTAAGTCGGCATTGTGCCGTTAGTATTTTATTCCGATGCAATTTCTGTGTTTCATCGTCAATAAGAAGGTCCAAGGGATACAGTAAACCTGAAGTGAAGCATTGGATCTATAGCAGGTGTCACAGGAATGGTTCAAAACATAGTCAGTAAAAAGAGTCAGTCTTCTTGTACTTAAGTCAGCATTGTGCCTTTTCTATTTAATTCCAATGCAATGTCTGTGTTTCATCGTCAATTAGAAGGTCCAAGGGATACAGTAAACATGAAGTGAAGCATCGGAATCTATAACAAGTGTCAATGGAATGGTTCAAAACATAGTCAGTAAGAAGAGTCAGTCTTCTTGTACTTAAGTCGGCATAGTGCCTTTTCTATTTAATTCCGATGCAATTTGTGTGTTTCATCGTCAATAGGAAGGTCCAAGGGACACAGTATACCTGGAGTGAAGCATCGGAATCTATACCTAGTGTCAATGGTATGGTTCAAAACATACACAGTAAGAAGAGTCAGTCTTCTTCTACTTAAGTCGGCATTGTGCATTTTGAATTTAATTACGATGCAATTTCTGTGTTTCATCGTCAATAAGAAGGTCAGAAGGATACAGTAAACCTGAAGTGAAGCATCGGAATCTATAGCTAGTGTCACAGGAATAGTTCAAAACATAGTCAGTAAGAAGAGTCAGTCTTCTTGTCCATATGTCGGCATTGTGCTTTTTGTATTTAATTCCGATGCAATTTCTGTGTTTCATCGTCAATAAGAAGGTCCAAGGTATACAGTAAACCTGAAGTGAAGCATCGGATCTATTACTAGTGGCACAGGAATGGTTCAAAACATAGTCAGTAAGAAGAGTCAGTCTTGTTGTACTTAAGTCGGCATTGTGCCTTTTCTATTTAATTCCGATGCAATTTCTGTGTTTCATCGTCAATACGAAGGTCCAAGGAATACAGTAAACATGGAGTGAAGCATCGTAATCTATAACTAGTGTCAATGGAATGGTTCAAAGCATAGCCAGTAAGAAGAGTCAGTCTTCTTGTACTTAAGTCAGCATTGTGCCCCTTTCTATTTAATTCCGATGCAATTTCTGTGTTTCATCGTCAATAAGAAGGTCCAAGGGATACAGTAAACCTGAAGAGAAGCATCGGAATCTATAACTAGTGTCACATGAATGGTTCAAAACATAGACAGTAAGAAGAGTCAGTCTTCTTGTCCTTAAGTCGGCATTGTGAATTTTGTAATTAATTCCGATGCAATTTCTGTGTTTCATCGTCAATAAGACGGACCCAAGCGATACAGTAAACCTGGAGTGAAATATCGGAATCTATAACTAGTGTCACAGAAGTGGTTCTAAACATAGACAGTAATAAGAGTCAGTCTTCTTGTACTTAATTCTGCTTTGTGCCTTTTGTATTTCATTCCGATGCAATTTGTGTGTTTCATCGTCAATAAGAAGGTCCAAGGGATACAGTAAACCTGAAGTGAAGCATCGGAATTTATAACTAGTGTCACAGGAATGGTTCAAAACATAGTCAGTAAGGAGAGGCAGTCTTCTTGTACTTAAGTCGTCATTGTGCCTTTTGTATTTAATTCCGATGCAATTTCTGTGTTTCATCGTCAATAAGAAGGTCAGAGGGGTACAGTAAACCTGAGACCTGAAGTGAAGCATCGGAATCTATAACTAGTGTCACAGGAATGGTTCAAATCGTAGACAGTAAGAAGAGTCATACTTCTTTTACTTAAGTCGGCATTGTGCCTTTTGTATTTAATTCCGATGCAATTTCTGTGTTTCATCGTCAATAAGAAGGACCAAGCTATACAGTAAACCTGGAGTGAAGCATCGGAGTCTATAACTAGTGTCACAGGACTAGTTCAAAAATAGACAGTAAGAAGAGTCAGTCTCCTTGAACTTAATTCGGCATTGTGCCTTTTTTATTTAATTCCGATGCAATTTCTGTGTTTCATCGTCAATAAGAAGGTCAGAGGGATACAGTAAACCTGAAGTGAAGCATCGGACTCCATAACTAGTGTCACAGGAATGGATCAAAACATAGTCAGTAGGAAGAGTTAGTCTTCTTGTACTTAAGTCGGCGTTGTGCCTTTTCTATTTAATTCCGATGCAATTTCTGTGTTTCATCGTCAATAAGAAGGTCCAAGGGATACAGCAAACCTGGAGTGAAGCTTCGTAATCTGTAACTAGTGTCACAGGAATGGTTCAAATCATAGACAGTAAGAAGAGTCAGTCTTCGTGTACTTCAGTCGGCATTTTGCCTTTTGTATTTAATTCCGATGCAATTTCTGTGTTTTATCGTCAATGCGAAGGTCCAAGGGATACAGTAAACCTGAAGTGCAGCATTGGTATCTATAACTAGTGTCACAGAAATCGTTCAAAACATAGTCAGTAAGAATAGTCATTTTTCTTGTACTTAAGTCGGCATAGTGCCTTTTCTATTTAATTCCGATGCAATTACTGTGTTTCACCGTCAATAAGACGGTCCAAGGGATACAGTAAACCTGGAGTGAAGCATCGGAATCTATAACAAGTGTCAATGGTATGGTTCAAAAAATAGACAGTAAGAAGAGTCAGTCTTTATGTACTTACGTCGACATTGTGCCTTTTCTATTTAATTCCGATGCAATTTCTGTGTTTCATCGTCAATAAGAAGGTCCACGGGATACAGTAAACCTGGAGTGAAGCATCGGAATCTATAACTAGTGTCACAGGAATGGTTCAAAACATAGACAGTAAGAAGAGTCAGTCTTTATGTACTTACGTCGACATTGTGCCTTTTCTATTTAATTCCGATGCAATTTCTGTGTTTCATCGTAAATGAGAAGGTCAGAGGGATACAATAAACCTGAAGTGAAGCATCGGAATATATAACTGGTGTCACAGGAATGGTTCAAAACAAAGTCAGTGAGAAGAGTCAGTCTTCTTGTCCTTAAGTCGGCATTGTGCCTTTAGTATTTAATTTCGATGCAATTGCTGTGTTTCATCGTCAATAAGAAGGTCCAAGGGATACAGTAAACCTGGAGTGAAGCATCGGAGTCTATAACTAGTGTCACAGGACTGGTTCAAAAATAGACAATAAGAAGAGTCAGTCTTCTTGAGCTTAATTCGGCCTTGTGCCTTTTGTATTTAATTCCGATGCAATTTCTGTGTTTCATCGTCAATAAGAAGGACCGAGGGATACAGTAAACCTGGAGTGAAGCATCGGAGTCTATAACAAGTGTCACAGGACTGGTTCAAAAATTGACAGTAAGAAGAGTCAGCTCTCTTGAACTTAATTCGGCATTGTGCCTTTTGTATTTAATTCCGATGCAATTTCTGTGTTCCATCGTCAATAAGAAGGTCAGAGGGATACAGTAAACCTGAAGTGAAGCATCGGAAACCATAACTGGTGTCACAGGAATGGTTCAAAGCATAGTCAGTAAGAGGAGTTGCTCTTCTTGTACTTAAGTCGGCATTGTGCCTTTTGTATTGAATTCCGATGCAATTTCTGTGTTTCATCGACAATAAGAAGGTCCAAGCGATACAGTAAACCTGGAGTGAAACATCGGGGTCTGTAACTAGTGTCACAGGAATGGTTCAAATCATAGACAGTAAGAAGAGTCTGTCTTCCTGTACTTCAGTCGGCATTTTGCCTTTTTTATTTAATTCCGATGCAATTTTTGTGATTCATCGTCAATAAGAAAGTCAAGGGATACAGTAAACCTGAAGTGAAGCATCGGGATATATAACTAGTGTCACAGGAATCGTTCAAAACATAGTCAGTTAGAAGAGTCAGTTTTCTTGTACTTAAGTCGGCGTAGTGCCTTTTCTATTTAATTCCGATGCAATTTGTGTGTTTCATCGTCAATAAGAAGGTCCAATGGATACAGTATACCTGGAGTGAAGCATCGGAATCTATACCTAGTGTCAATGGTATGGTTCAAAACATAGACAGTAAGAAGAGTCAGTCTTCTTCTACTTAAGTCGGCATTGTGCATTTTGAATTTAATTACGATGCAATTTCTGTGTTTCATCGTCATTAAGAAGGTCAGAAGGATACAGTAAACCTGAAGTGAAGCATCGGAATCTATAGCTACTGTCACAGGAATAGTTCAAAACATAGTCAGTAAGAAGAGTCAGTCTTCTTGTCCTTATGTCGGCATTGTGCTTTTTGTATTTAATTCCGATGCAATTTCTGTGTTTCATCGTCAATAAGAAGGTCCAAGGTATACAGTAAACCTGAAGTGAAGCATCGGATCTATTACTAGTGGCACAGGAATGGTTCAAAACATAGTCAGTAAGAAGAGTCAGTCTTGTTTTACTTAAGTCGGCATTGTGCCTTTTCTATTTAATTCCGATGCAATTTCTGTGTTTCATCGTCAATACGAAGGTCCAAGGAATACAGTAAACATGGAGTGAAGCATCGTAATCTATAACTAGTGTCAATGGAATGGTTCAAAGCATAGTCAGTAAGAAGAGTCAGTCTTCTTGTACTTAAGTCAGCATTGTGCCCCTTTCTATTTAATTCCGATGCAATTTCTGTGTTTCATCGTCAATTAGAAGGTCCAAGGGATATAGTAAATCTGGAGTGAAGCATCGCAATCTATGACAAGTGTCACTTGAATGGTTCAAAACATAGACAGTAAGAAGAGTCAGTCTTCTTGTACTTACGTCGACATTGTGCCTTTTCTATTTAATTCCGATGCAATTTTTGTGCTTCATCGTCAATAAGAAGTTCCAAGGGATACAGGAAACCTGAAGTGAAGGAATACAGTAAACATGGAGTGAAGCGTCGTAATCTATAACTAGTGTCAATGGAATGGTTCAAAGCATAGTCAGTAAGAAGAGTCAGTCTTCTTGTACTTAAGACAGCATTGTGCCCCTTTCTATTTAATTCCGATGCAATTTCTGTGTTTCATCGTCAATAAGAAGGTCCAAGGGATATAGTAAATCTGGAGTGAAGCATCGCAATCTATAGCTAGTGTCACAGGAATGGTTCAAAACATAGTCAGTAAGAAGAGTTAGTCTTCTTGTACTTATTTGTGCTTTGTGCCTTTTATATTTAGTTTCGATGCAATTTCTGTGTTTCATCGTCAATATGAAGGTCCAAGGGATACAGTAAACCTGAAGTAAAGCATCGGAATTTATAGCTAGTGTCACAGGAATGGTTCAAACCAAAGTCAGTAAGGAGAGCAGTTTTCTTGTACTTAAGTCGGCATTGTGCCTTTTGTATTTAATTCCGATGCAATTTCTGTGTTTCATCGTCAATAAGAAGGTCCAAGGGATACAGTAAACCTGAAGTGAAGCATCGGAATTTATAACTAGTGTCACAGGAATGGTTCAAAACATAGACAGTAAGAAGAGTCAGTCTTCTTGTACTTAAGTCGGCATTGTGCCTTTTGTATTTAACTCCGATGCAATTTCTGTGTTTCATCGTCAATAAGAGCGCCACTGGGATACAGAAATCCTGAAGTGAAGCATCGGAAATTATAACTAGTGTCACAGGAATGGTTCAAAACATAGTCAGTAAGAAGAGTCAGTCTGCTTGTCCTTCAGTCGGCATTGTGCCTTTTGTATTTAATTCCGATGCAATTTCTGTGTTTCATCGTCAATAAGAAGGTCGGAGGGGTACAGTAAACCTGAAGTGAAGCATCGGAATCTATAGCTAGTGTCACAGGAATGGTTCAAAAGATAGTCAGTAAGAAGAGTCAGACTTCTTGTCCTTAAGTCGGCATTGTGCCTTTTGTATTTAATTCCGATGCAATTCTTGTGTTTCATCATCAATAAGAAGGCCCAAGGGATACAGTAAACCTGGAGTGAAGCATCGGAATCTATAACTAGTGTCACAGGTATGGTTCAAAGCATAGACAGTAAGAAGAGTCAGTCTCCTTGTACTTAATTTTGCACTGTGCCTTTTGTATTTCATTCCGATGCAATTTCTGTGTTTCATCGTCAATAAGAAGGTCAGAGGGGTACAGTAAACCGGAGACCTGAAATGAAGCATCGGAATCTATAGCTAGTGTCACAGGAATGGTTCAAAACATAGACAGTAAGAAGAGTCAGTCTTCTTGTACTTAATTCTGCTTTGTGCCTTTTGTATTTAATTCCGATGCAATTTCTGTGTTTCATCACTAATAAGAAGGTCCAAGGGATACAGTAAACCTGAAGTGAAGCATCGGAATTTATAACTAGTGTCACAGGAATGGATCAAACATAGACAAAAAGAAGAGTCAGTCTTCTTGTACTTAAGTCGGCATTGTGCTTTTTGTATTTAACTCCGATGGAATTTCTGTGTTTCATCGTCAATAAGAAGGTCAGAGGGATACAGTAAACCTGGAGTGAAGCATCGGAATCTATAACTAGTGTCACAGGAATGGTTCAAATCATAGACAGTAAGAAGAGTCAGACTTCTTTTACTTAAGTCGGCATTGTGCCTTTTGTATTTAATTCCGATGCAATTTCTGTGTTTCATCGTCAATAAGAAGGACCAAGCTATACAGTAAACCTGGAGTGAAGCATCGGAGTCTATAACTAGTGTCACAGGACTAGTTCAAAAATAGACAGTAAGAAGAGTCAGTCTCCTTGAACTTAATTCGGCATTATGCATTTTGTATTTATTTCCGATGCAATTTCTGTGTTTCATCGTCAATAAGAAGGTCCAATGGATACAGTAAACCTCAAGTGAAGCATCGGAATCTATAACGGGTGTCACAGGAATGGCTCAAACATAGTCAGTAGGAAGAGTCGGGCTTCATGTACTTAAGTCGGCATTGTGCCTTTTGTATTTAATTCCGATGTATTTTCTGTGTTTCATCGTCAATAAGAAGGTCCAAGGGATACAGTAAACCTGAAGTGAAGCATCGGAATCTATAACTAGTGTCACAGGAATGGTTCAAAACATAGACAGTAGGAAGAGTCAGTCTTCTTGTACTTAAGTCGGCATTGTGCCGTTAGTATTTAATTCCGATGCAATTTCTGTGTTTCATCGTCAATAAGAAGGTCCAAGGGATACAGTAAACCTGAAGTGAAGCATTGGATCTATAGCTGGTGTCACAGGAATGGTTCAAAACATAGTCAGTAAAAAGAGTCAGTCTTCTTGTACTTAAGTCAGCATTGTGCTTTTCTATTTAATTCCGATGCAATGTCTGTGTTTCATCGTCAATAAGAAGGTCCAAGGGATACAGTAAACATGAAGTGAAGCATCGGAATCTATAACTAGTGTCACAGGAATGGTTCAAAACATAGACAGTAAGAAGAGTCAGTCTTCTTGTCCTTAAGTCGGCATTGTGACTTTTGTAATTAGTTCCGATGCAATTTCTGTGTTTCATCGTCAATAAGACGGTCCAAGGGATACAGTAAACCTGGAGTGAAGCATCGGAATCTATAACTAGTGTCACAGAAGTGGTTCAAAACATAGACAGTAATAAGAGTCAGTCTTCCTGTACTTAATTCTGCTTTGTGCCTTTTGTATTTAATTCCGATGCAATTTCTGTGTTTCATCGTCAATAAGAAGGTCCAAGGGATACAGTAAACCTGAAGTGAACCGTCGGAATTTATAACTAGTGTCACAGGAATGGTTCAAAACATAGTCAGTAAGGAGAGGCAGTCTTCTTGTACTTAAGTCGGCATTGTGCCTTTTGTATTTAATTCCGATGCAATTTCTGTGTTTCATCGTCAATAAGAAGGACCAAGCTATACAGTAAACCTGGAATGAAGCATCGGAGTCTATAACTAGTGTCACAGGACTAGTTCAAAAATAGACAGTAAGAAGAGTCAGTCTCCTTGAACTTAATTCGGCATTGTGCCTTTTTTATTTAATTCCGATGCAATTTCTGTGTTTCATCGTCAATAACAAGGTCAGAGGGACACAGTAAACCTGAAGTGAAGCATCGGACTCCATAACTAGTGTCACAGGAATGGATCAAAACATAGTCAGCAGGAAGAGTTAGTCTTCTTGTACTTAAGTCGGCGTTGTGCCTTTTGTATTTAATTCCGATGAAATTTCTGTGTTTCATCATTAATAAGAAGGTCCAAGGGATACAGTAAACCTGGAATGAAGCTTCGTAATCTGTAACTAGTGTCACAGGACTAGTTCAAAAATAGACAGTAAGAAGAGTCAGTCTGCTTGAACTTAATTCGATATTGTGCCTTTTATATTTAATTCCGATGCAATTTCTGTGTTTCATCGTCAATAAGAAGGTCAGAGGGACACAGTAAACCTGGGGTGAAGCATCGGAATCTATAACTAGTGTCACAGGAATGGATCAAAACATAGTCAGTAGGAAGAGTTAGTCTTCTTGTACTTAGGTCGGCGTTGTGCCTTTTGTATTTAATTCCGATGCAATTTCTGTGTTTCATCGTCAATAAGAAGGTCCAAGGGATACAGTAAACCTGGAGTGAAGCTTCGTAATCTGTAACTAGTGTCACAGGAATGGTTCAAATCATAGACAGTAAGAAGAGTCAGTCTTCGTGTACTTCAGTCGGCATTTTGCCTTTTGTATTTAATTCCGATGCAATTTCTGTGTTTTATCGTCAATGCGAAGGTCCAAGGAATACAGTAAACCTGAAGTGCAGCATTGGTATCTATAACTAGTGTCACAGAAATCGTTCAAAACATAGTCAGTAAGAATAGTCATTTTTCTTGTACTTAAGTCGGCATAGTGCCTTTTCTATTTAATTCCGATGCAATTACTGTGTTTCACCGTCAATAAGACGGTCCAAGGGATACAGTAAACCTGGAGTGAAGCATCGGAATCTATAACAAGTGTCAATGGTATGGTTCAAAAAATAGACAGTAAGAAGAGTCAGTCTTTATGTACTTACGTCGACATTGTGCCTTTTCTATTTAATTCCGATGCAATTTCTGTGTTTCATCGTCAATAAGAAGGTCCACGGGATACAGTAAACCTGGAGTGAAGCATCGGAATCTATAACTAGTGTCACAGGAATGGTTCAAAACATAGACAGTAAGAAGAGTCAGTCTTTATGTACTTACGTCGACATTGTGCCTTTTCTATTTAATTCCGATGCAATTTCTGTGTTTCATCGTAAATGAGAAGGTCAGAGGGATACAATAAACCTGAAGTGAAGCATCGGAATATATAACTGGTGTCACAGGAATGGTTCAAAACAAAGTCAGTGAGAAGAGTCAGTCTTCTTGTCCTTAAGTCGGCATTGTGCCTTTAGTATTTAATTTCGATGCAATTGCTGTGTTTCATCGTCAATAAGAAGGTCCAAGGGATACAGTAAACCTGGAGTGAAGCATCGGAGTCTATAACTAGTGTCACAGGACTGGTTCAAAAATAGACAATAAGAAGAGTCAGTCTTCTTGAGCTTAATTCGGCCTTGTGCCTTTTGTATTTAATTCCGATGCAATTTCTGTGTTTCATCGTCAATAAGAAGGACCGAGGGATACAGTAAACCTGGAGTGAAGCATCGGAGTCTATAACAAGTGTCACAGGACTGGTTCAAAAATTGACAGTAAGAAGAGTCAGCTCTCTTGAACTTAATTCGGCATTGTGCCTTTTGTATTTAATTCCGATGCAATTTCTGTGTTCCATCGTCAATAAGAAGGTCAGAGGGATACAGTAAACCTGAAGTGAAGCATCGGAAACCATAACTGGTGTCACAGGAATGGTTCAAAGCATAGTCAGTAAGAGGAGTTGCTCTTCTTGTACTTAAGTCGGCATTGTGCCTTTTGTATTGAATTCCGATGCAATTTCTGTGTTTCATCGACAATAAGAAGGTCCAAGCGATACAGTAAACCTGGAGTGAAACATCGGGGTCTGTAACTAGTGTCACAGGAATGGTTCAAATCATAGACAGTAAGAAGAGTCTGTCTTCCTGTACTTCAGTCGGCATTTTGCCTTTTTTATTTAATTCCGATGCAATTTTTGTGATTCATCGTCAATAAGAAAGTCAAGGGATACAGTAAACCTGAAGTGAAGCATCGGGATATATAACTAGTGTCACAGGAATCGTTCAAAACATAGTCAGTTAGAAGAGTCAGTTTTCTTGTACTTAAGTCGGCGTAGTGCCTTTTCTATTTAATTCCGATGCAATTTGTGTGTTTCATCGTCAATAAGAAGGTCCAATGGATACAGTATACCTGGAGTGAAGCATCGGAATCTATACCTAGTGTCAATGGTATGGTTCAAAACATAGACAGTAAGAAGAGTCAGTCTTCTTCTACTTAAGTCGGCATTGTGCATTTTGAATTTAATTACGATGCAATTTCTGTGTTTCATCGTCATTAAGAAGGTCAGAAGGATACAGTAAACCTGAAGTGAAGCATCGGAATCTATAGCTACTGTCACAGGAATAGTTCAAAACATAGTCAGTAAGAAGAGTCAGTCTTCTTGTCCTTATGTCGGCATTGTGCTTTTTGTATTTAATTCCGATGCAATTTCTGTGTTTCATCGTCAATAAGAAGGTCCAAGGTATACAGTAAACCTGAAGTGAAGCATCGGATCTATTACTAGTGGCACAGGAATGGTTCAAAACATAGTCAGTAAGAAGAGTCAGTCTTGTTTTACTTAAGTCGGCATTGTGCCTTTTCTATTTAATTCCGATGCAATTTCTGTGTTTCATCGTCAATACGAAGGTCCAAGGAATACAGTAAACATGGAGTGAAGCATCGTAATCTATAACTAGTGTCAATGGAATGGTTCAAAGCATAGTCAGTAAGAAGAGTCAGTCTTCTTGTACTTAAGTCAGCATTGTGCCCCTTTCTATTTAATTCCGATGCAATTTCTGTGTTTCATCGTCAATTAGAAGGTCCAAGGGATATAGTAAATCTGGAGTGAAGCATCGCAATCTATGACAAGTGTCACTTGAATGGTTCAAAACATAGACAGTAAGAAGAGTCAGTCTTCTTGTACTTACGTCGACATTGTGCCTTTTCTATTTAATTCCGATGCAATTTTTGTGCTTCATCGTCAATAAGAAGTTCCAAGGGATACAGGAAACCTGAAGTGAAGGAATACAGTAAACATGGAGTGAAGCGTCGTAATCTATAACTAGTGTCAATGGAATGGTTCAAAGCATAGTCAGTAAGAAGAGTCAGTCTTCTTGTACTTAAGACAGCATTGTGCCCCTTTCTATTTAATTCCGATGCAATTTCTGTGTTTCATCGTCAATAAGAAGGTCCAAGGGATATAGTAAATCTGGAGTGAAGCATCGCAATCTATAGCTAGTGTCACAGGAATGGTTCAAAACATAGTCAGTAAGAAGAGTTAGTCTTCTTGTACTTATTTGTGCTTTGTGCCTTTTATATTTAGTTTCGATGCAATTTCTGTGTTTCATCGTCAATATGAAGGTCCAAGGGATACAGTAAACCTGAAGTAAAGCATCGGAATTTATAGCTAGTGTCACAGGAATGGTTCAAACCAAAGTCAGTAAGGAGAGCAGTTTTCTTGTACTTAAGTCGGCATTGTGCCTTTTGTATTTAATTCCGATGCAATTTCTGTGTTTCATCGTCAATAAGAAGGTCCAAGGGATACAGTAAACCTGAAGTGAAGCATCGGAATTTATAACTAGTGTCACAGGAATGGTTCAAAACATAGACAGTAAGAAGAGTCAGTCTTCTTGTACTTAAGTCGGCATTGTGCCTTTTGTATTTAACTCCGATGCAATTTCTGTGTTTCATCGTCAATAAGAGCGCCACTGGGATACAGAAATCCTGAAGTGAAGCATCGGAAATTATAACTAGTGTCACAGGAATGGTTCAAAACATAGTCAGTAAGAAGAGTCAGTCTGCTTGTCCTTCAGTCGGCATTGTGCCTTTTGTATTTAATTCCGATGCAATTTCTGTGTTTCATCGTCAATAAGAAGGTCGGAGGGGTACAGTAAACCTGAAGTGAAGCATCGGAATCTATAGCTAGTGTCACAGGAATGGTTCAAAAGATAGTCAGTAAGAAGAGTCAGACTTCTTGTCCTTAAGTCGGCATTGTGCCTTTTGTATTTAATTCCGATGCAATTCTTGTGTTTCATCATCAATAAGAAGGCCCAAGGGATACAGTAAACCTGGAGTGAAGCATCGGAATCTATAACTAGTGTCACAGGTATGGTTCAAAGCATAGACAGTAAGAAGAGTCAGTCTCCTTGTACTTAATTTTGCACTGTGCCTTTTGTATTTCATTCCGATGCAATTTCTGTGTTTCATCGTCAATAAGAAGGTCAGAGGGGTACAGTAAACCGGAGACCTGAAATGAAGCATCGGAATCTATAGCTAGTGTCACAGGAATGGTTCAAAACATAGACAGTAAGAAGAGTCAGTCTTCTTGTACTTAATTCTGCTTTGTGCCTTTTGTATTTAATTCCGATGCAATTTCTGTGTTTCATCACTAATAAGAAGGTCCAAGGGATACAGTAAACCTGAAGTGAAGCATCGGAATTTATAACTAGTGTCACAGGAATGGATCAAACATAGACAAAAAGAAGAGTCAGTCTTCTTGTACTTAAGTCGGCATTGTGCTTTTTGTATTTAACTCCGATGGAATTTCTGTGTTTCATCGTCAATAAGAAGGTCAGAGGGATACAGTAAACCTGGAGTGAAGCATCGGAATCTATAACTAGTGTCACAGGAATGGTTCAAATCATAGACAGTAAGAAGAGTCAGACTTCTTTTACTTAAGTCGGCATTGTGCCTTTTGTATTTAATTCCGATGCAATTTCTGTGTTTCATCGTCAATAAGAAGGACCAAGCTATACAGTAAACCTGGAGTGAAGCATCGGAGTCTATAACTAGTGTCACAGGACTAGTTCAAAAATAGACAGTAAGAAGAGTCAGTCTCCTTGAACTTAATTCGGCATTATGCATTTTGTATTTATTTCCGATGCAATTTCTGTGTTTCATCGTCAATAAGAAGGTCCAATGGATACAGTAAACCTCAAGTGAAGCATCGGAATCTATAACGGGTGTCACAGGAATGGCTCAAACATAGTCAGTAGGAAGAGTCGGGCTTCATGTACTTAAGTCGGCATTGTGCCTTTTGTATTTAATTCCGATGTATTTTCTGTGTTTCATCGTCAATAAGAAGGTCCAAGGGATACAGTAAACCTGAAGTGAAGCATCGGAATCTATAACTAGTGTCACAGGAATGGTTCAAAACATAGACAGTAGGAAGAGTCAGTCTTCTTGTACTTAAGTCGGCATTGTGCCGTTAGTATTTAATTCCGATGCAATTTCTGTGTTTCATCGTCAATAAGAAGGTCCAAGGGATACAGTAAACCTGAAGTGAAGCATTGGATCTATAGCTGGTGTCACAGGAATGGTTCAAAACATAGTCAGTAAAAAGAGTCAGTCTTCTTGTACTTAAGTCAGCATTGTGCTTTTCTATTTAATTCCGATGCAATGTCTGTGTTTCATCGTCAATAAGAAGGTCCAAGGGATACAGTAAACATGAAGTGAAGCATCGGAATCTATAACTAGTGTCACAGGAATGGTTCAAAACATAGACAGTAAGAAGAGTCAGTCTTCTTGTCCTTAAGTCGGCATTGTGACTTTTGTAATTAGTTCCGATGCAATTTCTGTGTTTCATCGTCAATAAGACGGTCCAAGGGATACAGTAAACCTGGAGTGAAGCATCGGAATCTATAACTAGTGTCACAGAAGTGGTTCAAAACATAGACAGTAATAAGAGTCAGTCTTCCTGTACTTAATTCTGCTTTGTGCCTTTTGTATTTAATTCCGATGCAATTTCTGTGTTTCATCGTCAATAAGAAGGTCCAAGGGATACAGTAAACCTGAAGTGAACCGTCGGAATTTATAACTAGTGTCACAGGAATGGTTCAAAACATAGTCAGTAAGGAGAGGCAGTCTTCTTGTACTTAAGTCGGCATTGTGCCTTTTGTATTTAATTCCGATGCAATTTCTGTGTTTCATCGTCAATAAGAAGGACCAAGCTATACAGTAAACCTGGAATGAAGCATCGGAGTCTATAACTAGTGTCACAGGACTAGTTCAAAAATAGACAGTAAGAAGAGTCAGTCTCCTTGAACTTAATTCGGCATTGTGCCTTTTTTATTTAATTCCGATGCAATTTCTGTGTTTCATCGTCAATAACAAGGTCAGAGGGACACAGTAAACCTGAAGTGAAGCATCGGACTCCATAACTAGTGTCACAGGAATGGATCAAAACATAGTCAGCAGGAAGAGTTAGTCTTCTTGTACTTAAGTCGGCGTTGTGCCTTTTGTATTTAATTCCGATGAAATTTCTGTGTTTCATCATTAATAAGAAGGTCCAAGGGATACAGTAAACCTGGAATGAAGCTTCGTAATCTGTAACTAGTGTCACAGGACTAGTTCAAAAATAGACAGTAAGAAGAGTCAGTCTGCTTGAACTTAATTCGATATTGTGCCTTTTATATTTAATTCCGATGCAATTTCTGTGTTTCATCGTCAATAAGAAGGTCAGAGGGACACAGTAAACCTGGGGTGAAGCATCGGAATCTATAACTAGTGTCACAGGAATGGATCAAAACATAGTCAGTAGGAAGAGTTAGTCTTCTTGTACTTAGGTCGGCGTTGTGCCTTTTGTATTTAATTCCGATGCAATTTCTGTGTTTCATCGTCAATAAGAAGGTCCAAGGGATACAGTAAACCTGGAGTGAAGCTTCGTAATCTGTAACTAGTGTCACAGGAATGGTTCAAATCATAGACAGTAAGAAGAGTCAGTCTTCGTGTACTTCAGTCGGCATTTTGCCTTTTGTATTTAATTCCGATGCAATTTCTGTGTTTTATCGTCAATGCGAAGGTCCAAGGAATACAGTAAACCTGAAGTGCAGCATTGGTATCTATAACTAGTGTCACAGAAATCGTTCAAAACATAGTCAGTAAGAATAGTCATTTTTCTTGTACTTAAGTCGGCATAGTGCCTTTTCTATTTAATTCCGATGCAATTTCTGTGTTTCATCGTCAATAAGAAGGACCAAGCTATACAGTAAACCTGGAGTGAAGCATCGGAGTCTATAACTAGTGTCACAGGACTAGTTCAAAAATAGACAGTAAGAAGAGTCAGTCTCCTTGAACTTAATTCGGCATTATGCATTTTGTATTTATTTCCGATGCAATTTCTGTGTTTCATCGTCAATAAGAAGGTCCAATGGATACAGTAAACCTCAAGTGAAGCATCGGAATCTATAACGGGTGTCACAGGAATGGCTCAAACATAGTCAGTAGGAAGAGTCTGGCTTCATGTACTTAAGTCGGCATTGTGCCTTTTGTATTTAATTCCGATGTATTTTCTGTGTTTCATCGACAATAAGAAGGTCCAAGGGATACAGTAAACCTGAAGTGAAGCATCGGAATCTATAACTAGTGTCACAGGAATGGTTCAAAACATAGACAGTAGGAAGAGTCAGTCTTCTTGTACTTAAGTCGGCATTGTGCCGTTAGTATTTAATTCCGATGCAATTTCTGTGTTTCATCGTCAATAAGAAGGTCCAAGGGATGCAGTAAACCTGAAGTGAAGCATTGGATCTATAGCTGGTGTCACAGGAATGGTTCAAAACATAGTCAGTAAAAAGAGTCAGTCTTCTTGTACTTAAGTCGTCATTGTGCCTTTTCTATTTAATTCCGATGCAATTTCTGTGTTTCATCGCCACTAAGAAGGTCCAAGGGATAAAGTAAACCTGTAGTGAAGCATCGGAATCTATAACTAGTGTCACAGGAATGGTTCAAAACATAGACAGTAAGAAGAGTCAGTCTTCTTGTCCTTAAGTCGGCATTGTGACTTTTGTAATTAATTCCGATGCAATTTCTGTGTTTCATCGTCAATAAGACGGTCCAAGGGATACAGTAAACCTGGAGTGAAGCATCGGAATCTATAACTAGTGTCACAGAAGTGGCACAAAACATAGACAGTAATAAGAGTCAGTCTTCTTGTACTTAATTCTGCTTTGTGCCTTTTGTATTTAATTCCGATGCAATTTCTGTGTTTCATCGTCAATAAGAAGGTCCAAGGGATACAGTAAACCTGAAGTGAAGCATCGGAATTTATAACTAGTGTCACAGGAATGGTTCAAAGCATAGTCAGTAAGGAGAGGCAGTCTTCTTGTACTTAAGTCGGCATTGTGCCTTTTGTATTTAATTCCGATGCAATTTCTGTGTTTCATCGTCAATAAGAAGGACCAAGCTATACAGTAAACCTGGAGTGAAGCATCGGAGTCTATAACTAGTGTCACAGGACTAGTTCAAAAATAGACAGTAAGAAGAGTCAGTCTCCTTGAACTTAATTCGGCATTGTGCCTTTTTTATTTAATTCCGATGCAATTTCTGTGTTTCATCGTCAATAACAAGGTCTGAGGGACACAGTAAACCTGAAGTGAAGCATCGGACTCCATAACTAGTGTCACAGGAATGGATCAAAACATAGTCAGCAGGAAGAGTTAGTCTTCTTGTACTTAAGTCGGCGTTGTGCCTTTTGTATTTAATTCTGATGAAATTTCTGTGTTTCATCATTAATAAGAAGGTCCAAGGGATACAGTAAACCTGGAGTGAAGCTTCGTAATCTGTAACTAGTGTCACAGGACTAGTTCAAAAATAGACAGTAAGAAGAGTCAGTCTGCTTGAACTTAATTCGATATTGTGCCTTTTATATTTAATTCCGATGCAATTTCTGTGTTTCATCGTCAATAAGAAGGTCAGAGGGATACAGTAAACCTGAGGTGAAGCACCGGAATCTATAACTAGTGTCACAGGAATGGTTCAAAACATAGTCTTGTACTCAAGTCGGCATTGTACGTTTTCTATTTAATTCCGATGCAGTTTCTGTGTTTCATCGTCAATAACAAGGTCCAAGGGATACAGTAAACCTGGAGTGAAACATCGGAATCTATAACTAGTGTCACGGGAATGGTTCAAAACATAAACAGTAAGAAGAGTCAGTCTCCTTGTACTTAATTCTGCACCGTGCCATTTGTATTTAATTCCGATGCATTTTCTGCGTTTCATCGTCAATAATAAGGTAGAAGGGATACAGTAAACCTGACGAGAAGCATCGGAATTAATAACTAGTGTCACAGGAATGGTTCAAAACATAGTCAGTAAGAAGAGTCAGTCTTCTTGTACTTAAGTCGGCATTGTGCCTTTTCTATTTAATTCCGATGCAATTTCTGTGTTTCATCGTCAATAAGAAGCACCGAGGGATACAGTAAACCTGGAGTGAAGCATCGGAGTCTGTAACTAGTGTCACAGGACTGGTTCAAAAATAGACAGTAAGAAGAGTCAGTCTTCTTGAGCTTAATTCGGCCTTGTGCCTTTTGTATTTAATTCCGATGCAATTTCTGTGTTTCATCGTCAATAAGAAGGACCGAGGGATACAGTAAACCTGGAGTGAAACATCGGAGTCTATAACAAGTGTCACAGGACTGTTTCAAAAATTGACAGTAAGAAGAGTCAGTCTTCTTGAACTTAATTCGGCATTGTGCCTTTTGTATTTAATTCCGATGCAATTTCTGTGTTTCAACGTCAATAAGAAGGTCAGAGGGATACAGTAAACCTGAAGTGAAACATCGGAATCCATAACTGGGGTCACAGGAATGGTTCAAAGCATAGTCAGTAAGAGGAGTTGGTCTTCTTGTACTTAAGTCGGCATTGTGGCTTTTGTATTTAATTCCGATGCAATTTCTGTGTTTCATCGACAATAAGAAGGTCCAAGCGATACAGTAAACCTGGAGTGAAACATCGGGGTCTGTAACTAGTGTCACAGGAATGGTTCAAATCATAGACAGTAAGAAGAGTCTGTCTTCCTGTACCTCAGTCGGCATTTTGCCTTTTGTATTTAATTCCGATGCAATTTTTGTGATTCATCGTCAATAAGAAAGTCCAAGGGATACAGTAAACCTGAAGTGAAGCATCGGGATCTATAACTAGTGTCACAGGAATCGTTCAAAACATAGTCAGTTAGAAGAGTCAGTTTTCTTGTACTTAAGTCGGCATAGTGCCTTTTCTATTTAATTCCGATGCAATTTGTGTGTTTCATCGTCAATAAGAAGATCCAAGGGATACAGTATACCTGGAGTGAAGCATCGGAATCTATACCTAGTGTCAATGGTATGGTTCAAAACATAGACAGTAAGAAGAGTCAGTCTTCTTCCACTTAAGTCGGCATTGTGCATTTTGAATTTAATTACGATGCAATTTCTGTGTTTCATCGTCAATAAGAAGGTCCAAGGTATACAGTAAACCTGAAGTGAAGCATCGGATCTATTACTAGTGGCACAGGAATGGTTCAAAACATAGTCAGTAAGAAGAGTCAGTCTTGTTGTACTTAAGTCGGCATTGTGCCTTTTCTATTTAATTCCGATGCAATTTCTGTGTTTCATCGTCAATACGAAGGTCCAAGGAATACAGTAAACATGGAGTGAAGCATCGTAATCTATAACTAGTGTCACAGGTATGGTTCAAAACATAGACAGTAAGAAGAGTCAGTCTCCTTGTACTTAATTTTGCACTGTGCCTTTTGTATTTAATTCCGATGCAATTTCTGTGTTTCATCGTCAATAAGAAGGTCAGAGGGGTACAGTAAACCTGGAGTGAAGGGCATCGGAATCTATGACTAGTGTCACAGGAATGGTTCAAAACATAGACAGTAAGAAGAGTCAGTCTTCTTGTACTTACGTCGACATTGTGCCTTTTCTATTAATTCCGATGCAATTTCTGTGTTTCATCGTCAATAAGAAGTTCCAAGGGATACAGTAAACCTGAAGTGAAGCTTAGGATCTATAGCTAGTGTCACAGGAATGGGTTCAAACATAGTCAGTAAGAAGAGTTTAGTCTTCTTGTACTTATTTCTGCTTTGTGCCTTTTATATTTAGTTTCGATGCAATTTCTGTGTTTCATCGTCAATATGAAGGTCCAAGGGATACAGTAAACCTGAAGTAAAGCATCGAATTTATAGCTAGTGTCACAGGAATGGTTCAAACCAAAGTCAGTAAGGAGAGCAGTCTTCTTGTACTTAAGTCGGCATTGTGCCTTTTGTATTTAATTCCGATGCAATTTCTGTGTTTCATCGTCAATAAGAAGGTCCAAGGGATACAGTAAACCTGAAGTGAAGCATCGGAATTTATAACTAGTGTCACAAGAATGGTTCAAAACATAGACAGTAAGAAGAGTCAGTCTTCTTGTACTTAAGTCGGCATTGTGCCTTTTGTATTTAACTCCGATGCAATTTCTGTGTTTCATCGTCAATAAGAACGCCACTGGGATACAGAAATCCTGAAGTGAAGCATCGGAAATTATAACTAGTGTCACAGGAATGGTTCAAACATAGTCAGTAAGAAGAGTCAGTCTGCTTGTCCTTCAGTCGGCATTGTGCCTTTTGTATTTAATTCCGATGCAATTTCTGTGTTTCATCGTCAATAAGAAGGACAGAGGGGTACAGTAAACCTGAAGTGAAGCATCGGAATCTATAGCTAGTGTCACAGGAATGGTTCAAAGAATAGTCAGTAAGAAGAGTCAGACTTCTTGTCCTTATGTCGGCATTGTGACTTTTGTATTTAATTCCGATGCAATTCTTGTGTTTCATCATCAATAAGAAGGTCCAAGGGATACAGTAAACCTGGAGTGAAGCATCGGAATCTATAACTAGTGTCACAGGTATGGTTCAAAACATAGACAGTAAGAAGAGTCAGTCTCCTTGTACTTAATTTTGCACTGTGCCTTTTGTATTTAATTCCG